>NC_029786.2:81475338-81479045 GCF_000816755.2 Arachis ipaensis | reverse complement strand
TCTTCTTTCAGATCGAACTTGACTTCCGGGATCACTGATCTTAGACCCATTATTTTGTAGTAATGGTCTGGATGTTCTTTGATTAAGAACTTCCCTTGATTCTAAAGTGGTTTTGGAATACTCTCTTTCTTGCCTCTTGGAGTGGGTTGTTTTCCTTTAGGAGCCATGATCTTAGTGGGTATAGTTTAGTGATCACGGATAAACACACGAAACTTAGAGGTTTGCTTGTCCTCAAGCAAAAGAAAAGAAATGAGAGGGATAGAAGGAGAGCTAGTGTCGAATGGTGGATGAGAGGAGGGAGGCCGAATGTGGATTTAAAAGGGAAGGGGGTGGGTTTTCGAAAATTTTAAAAAGATAAGATAGAAGATATGATTTATAAAAAATAAGTATGATATGAAAAGATGTGATTTAAAATTGAAAAGATATGAAAGATATTTGAAAAAGATAACTTTGGATTTTGAAAAAGATGATGTGGAGATTTGAAAAAGATGTTGATGAGTTGAAAAGATTTTAGAAGGAAAAGAGATAGATTTGTTTTGGAAAATTTGAAAAAGAGTTGGATTGGATTGAAAAAGAATTTGTGTTTATGGATTAAGATACATTTGATATTTTTAAAGTAGGGTTTTTAGAAATTAGGGTTTGTAACATGCTTATGCAAGAAATCATGAATTGAGGCATAAAAATTAAAATTAAAATAAAAAATGTGAAATAAAAATGAATTTACCTCCTCCCCACCATCCTGGCGTTAAGCGCCCAAATGCTGCATGTTTTGGGCGTTTAACACCCAAATGTTGCTTCTCCTGGGCGTTCAACGCCCAGCTGTTGCTTCTTTCTGGCGTTGAACGCCAAGAACTTCTTTGTCACTGGGCGTTTTTGCTGTCAATTTGGCGTTAAACGCCCAGAAGCTACTTCTTTCTGGCATTTAACGCCCAGATGGCTATCATTACTGGCGTTAAACGCCCAGTAGATGCTCCTTTTGGGCGTTTAACCCCCAAATGCTGCTTCTCCTGCGCGTTCAACGCCCAGCTGTTGCTTCTTTCTGGCATTGAACGCCAGGAACTCCTTTGTCACTGGGCGTTTTTCTGAACACCCAGGACGCTGTAAATCTGGCGTTAAACGCCTAGAAGGAGCTTCTTTCTGGCGTTCAACGCCCAGAAGATGCTTCTTTCTGGCGTTTAACGCCCAAATGGCTATCCTTACTGGCGTTCAACGCCCAGTGGATGCTTCTTTTGGGTGTTGAACGCCCAAAACAGACTCTTACTGGCGTTTTCTTGCCAGTGAGCTCTTTTTCTCTTTTTTGTGTGCAGAATCCTTCTGTAACCCTGTGAACTTATACAATTGACTCTTTACCTTAGTATCAGTGAACTTTATATAAACAAATAAAATCAAGAATAGGGCAAAATGCTTAGAGGAAGTGATGCCCCTTGGCTGGGTTGCCTCCCAGCAAGCGCTTCTTTATTGTCTTTAGCTGGACCTTGCTGAGCTTTTAATCTAGCTTCAGCCTTGAGCACTCTTGCTCAACATTGCCTTCAAGATAGTGCTTGATTCTCTGTCCATTAACAATGAACTTCTTGTCAGAATCAATATCTTGAAGCTCCACATAACCATATGGTGATACACTTGTAATCACATATGGTCCCCTCCACCGGGACTTCAGTTTCCCGGGGAATAGCCTGAGCCTAGAGTTAAACAACAGAACCTTTTGTCCTGGTTTAAAGATTCTAGATGACAGCTTTCTGTCATGCCATTTTTTTTATTTTTCTTTATAAAGCTTGGCATTTACGAAAGTAGTGAATCTGAATTCCTCTAGCTCATTTAGCTGGAGCAATCTTTTTTCTCTCCAGCTAATTTGGCATCAAAGTTTAGGAATCTGGTTGCCCAGAAGGCTTTATGTTCCAGTTCCACGGGCAGGTAGCATGCCTTACCATACACAAGTTGGTATGGAGAGGTCCCTATGGAGTCTTGAATGCTGTTCTGTAAGCCCACAGAGCATCATCCAAGCTTCGTGCCCAATCCTTTCTACGGGTACTTACAGTCCGTTCCAGGATTCTTTTTAGTTCTCTGTTAGAGACTTCAGCTTGCCCATTTGTCTGTGGATGATATGGAGTCGCCACCTTGTGGCAAATCCCATACCGGACCATGGCAGAATAAAGCTGTTTGTTGCAGAAGTGAGTGCCCCCATCACTGATTAGTACCCTAGGGACACCAAACCTGCTGAAGATATGTTTCTGGAGGAACTTCAGCACTGTTTTAGTATCATTGGTGGGTGTGGCAATGGCCTCTACCCATTTTGATACATAGTCGACTGCCACCAGAATATAAGTGTTTGAGTATGATGGTGGGAAAGGCCCCATAAAATCAATACCCCATACATCAAACAACTCAATCTCCAAGATTCCTTGTTGAGGCATGGCGTAACTATGAGGCAAATTACCAGCTCTCTGGCAACTGTCACAGTTACGTACAAACTCTTGGGAATCTCTGTAGAGTGTAGGCCAGTAGAAGCCACATTGGAGGACCTTGGTGGCTGTTCGCTCACCTCCGAAATGGCCTCCATATTGTGATCCATGGCAATGCCATAAGATCCTCTGTGCTTCTTCTCTAGACACACACCTACGGATTATTCCGTCTGCACATCTCTTAAAGAGATAAGATTCATCCCACAAGTAGTACTTTGCATCAGTAATTAATTTTTTCTTTTGTTGCCTGCTGTACTCCTTGGGTATGAACCTTGCAGCTTTATAGTTTGCTATGTCTGCAAACCATGGTGTTTCCTGAATGGCGAATAAATGCTCATCCGGAAAGGTTTCAAAGATCTCAAAAGAGGGGGGGACGCCCCTTCTATTGGCTCTATCTAGGACAGATGATCAGCCACTTGGTTCTCTGTCCCTTTTCTGTCTCTTATTTCTATATCAAATTCTTGCAGCAGCAACACCCATCTTATAAGCCTGGGTTTTGAATCCTGCTTTGTGAGTAGATATTTAAGAGCAGCATGGTCAGTGTACACAATCACTTTTGATCCTACCAAGTATGATCTAAACTTGTCAATGGCATAGACCACTGCAAGTAATTCCTTTTCTGTGGTTGTGTAATTTTTTTGGGCATCATTTAAAATACGGCTAGCATAATAAATGATATGCAGAAGCTTGTCATGCCTCTGTCCCAGTACTGCACCAATGGCGTGATCACTGGCATCACACATTAATTCGAATGGTAATGTCCAGTCTGGTGCAGAGATAACTGGTGCTGTGACCAGCTTAGCTTTCAGAGTTTTAAACGCCTGCAGGCATTCTGTGTCAAACATAAATGGCGTGTCAGCAGCTAGCAGGTTGCTTAGAGGTTTTGCAATTTTTGAAAAATCCTTTATAAACCTCCTATAGAATCCTACATGCCCCAGAAAGCTTCTGATTGCCTTAACATTGGCAGGTGGTGGTAATTTTTCAATTACTTCTATTTTAGCTTGATCCACCTCTATTCCCTTGTTTGAAATTTTATGCCCAAGGACAATCCCTTCAGTCACCATAAAGTGACATTTTTCCCAGTTTAAAACCAGGTTGGTCTCTTGGCATCTTTTCAAAACCAGTGTCAGGTGATCAAGACAGGAGTTGAATGAGTCTCCATATACTGAGAAGTCATCCATGAAGACTTCCAAAAATTTTTCTACCATATCAGAGAAAATAGAGAGCATGCATCTCTGAAAGGTTGCA
>NC_029786.2:81472322-81475224 GCF_000816755.2 Arachis ipaensis | reverse complement strand
AAGACAGGAGCTGAATGAGTCTCCATATACTGAGAAGTCATCCATGAAGACTTCCAGAAATTTTTCCACCATATCAGAGAAAATAGAGAGCATGCATCTCTGGAAGGTTGCAGGCGCATTACATAGCCCAAATGGCATCCTTCTATAAGCAAACACTCCGGATGGACATGTGAATGCTGTTTTCTCTTGATCCTGGGGATCTACTGCAATTTGGTTGTAGCCTGAATAGCCATCCAAAAAACAGTAATAATCATGACCTGCTAGTCTTTCTAGCATCTGGTCTATGAATGGTAAAGGAAAATGATCCTTTCTGGTGGCTGTATTGAGCCTTCTGTAGTCAATACACATGCACCACCCTGTAACTGTTCTTGTAGGAACCAGTTCATTTTTTTCATTAAGAACCACTGTCATGCCTCCCTTTTTGGGGACGACTTGGACAGGGCTCACCCAGGGGCTATCAGAAATAGGATAAATAATCCCAGCCTCCAGTAATTTGGTGACCTCTTTCTGCACCACTTCCTTCATGGCTGGATTTAGCTGCCTCTGTGGTTGAACTACTGGCTTAGCATTGTCCTCCAATAAGATCTTGTGCATGCATCTAGCTAGGCTTATGCCCTTAAGGTCACCTATGGACCACCCAAGATCTGTCTTGTGTGTCCTTAGCACTTGAATTAGTGCTTCCTCTTCCTGTGGATTTAAAGCAGAGCTTATGATCACTGGAAAAGTGTCACCTTCTCCCAGAATTGCATATTTCAGGGATGGTAGTAATGGTTTGAGCTCGGGTTTAGGAGGTTTTTCCTCTTCCTGAGGAAATTTCAGAGGCTCTTTCAATTCCTCTGAATCCTCAAGATCAGGCTGAACATCTTTAAAGATATCTTCCAACTCTGATTCGAGACTCTCAGCCATGTTGATCTCCTCTACCAAAGAGTCAATAAGATCAACTTTCATGCAGTCTTTTGGTGTGTCTAGATGTTGCATGGCATTGACAGCATTCAACTTAAACTCATCCTCATTGACTCTCAGGGTGACTTCCCCCTTTTGGACATCAATGAGAGTTCGTCCAGTTGCTAGGAAAGGTCTTCCTAGGATGAGAGTAGCACTCTTGTGCTCCTCCATTTTCAGCACTACAAAGTCAGTGGGAAAAGCGAATGGCCCAACCCTGACAATCATGTCCTCAATCACGCCTGATGGGTATTTAATGGAGCCATCAGCAAGTTGGAGACATATCCGGGTTGGTTTAACTTCTTCAATTAAACCAAGCTTTCTGATAGTGGATGCAGGTATTAGGTTGATGCTTGCCCCAAGATCACATAAGGCTGTCTTGGTGCAATTACCCTCTAATATGCATGGTATCAGAAAGCTTCCGGGATCTTTAAGCTTTTCTGGAAAGCTTTTCAGAATGACTGCACTACATTCTTCAGTGAGGAGAACTCTTTTAGTTTCTCTCCAATCCTTCTTATGACTCAAGATCTCTTTCATGAACTTGGCATAAGAAGGTATTTGCTCAAGTGCCTCTGCAAACGGAATCTTTATTTCAAGAGTCCTGAGATAATCTGCAAAGCGAGTAAATTGCTTATCCTGCTCCTCTTGGCGGAGTTTTTGAGGATAAGGTATCTTGGCTTTATATTCCTCAACATTAGTTGCTGCAGGTTTATTTCCTACAAAGGTGGTTGGAGAAGCCTTTTTAGAGGGGTTGTTATCAGCACTTGTGTATGTCTGATCCCTCACTGGCATTTGAATGCCAGGGTTAAAAGCTGGAGTGGCGTTGGATGCCTACTCCTCACCTGTTCCTGGCGTCTGAACACCAGAACTGTGCTTCTTTTGGGCGTTCAATGCCAGCTTTCCACCCAATTCATGGCGCTTGATTGCCAGAATTATTCCTCTCTGGGCTCTTACTATCCTCAGATAGATTTTGGGTAGTTTGCTCATTTCTTGGCTTCCTGCTACCTTGAGGTGGGGCATCTAATATTTTCCCACTTCTCAATTGAACTGCTTGGCACTCTTCTGTTATTTGTTTTAACAGCTGCTGCTTTGTTTGCTTTAATTGTACTTTCATATTTATATTAGCCATTCTTGTCTCTTGTAGTCTCTCCTTGAATTTGGCTAACTATTTTGTTAGAAATCCAATTGCTGATTGAATTCAGTAGCTTGTTCTGCAGGACTGAGTTCAGCAGTTACTGTTCTAGCCTCTTCTTTTATGGAAGGTTCACTGCTTAGGTACAGATGCTGATTTCTGGCAACTGTATCAATGAGCTCTTGAGCTTCTTCAGTTGTCTTTCTCATGTGGATAGATCCATGATGACAAGTCATTTTAGCCTAGTTTCACTAGCCTTTTTCTTTTGTTTTCAACTGAATTATGCACTTTCTTGAGCCATAAGCAAGCCAATTGGGTAGATTTTCATGTTTCCTTTGATTTAATCAACCATGTATGAATTAATGTAATTTCATGAGGTTTTATGCTATAATTGTCACATATTATGAAAGAATGAATATCTCATGATTTTGAGCATAGCTTTGATGTGTTTGGTTGATTAATGATAGGTGAAGAAAGCTTGGAGAAAGGTTGAAGCAAGAAGGAATGGCTAGGAGGAAGAGAGGACAAAAAGTTTGAGCAAAAGTTTGCCTCAAAATTTAGCTCAAACTTTTGGATTAATTGAAAATGAACCAGGAAGCAAAAAGCTGGACCAAAAGTTAGCCTCAAACTTTTTGGCTAACTTTTGGGCAAAAAGATGGAGCAAAAGTTAGCCTCAAACTTTTTGGCTAACTTTTGGGCAAAAAGATGGAGCAAAAGTTAGCCTCAAACTTTTTGGCTAACTTTTGGCATCACAAATCAAACACCCTGGAGAGCAAAAGTTTGCGACAACGTTTGCCTCAAACTTTTTGGCAAACGTTGGCACCATGA
>NC_029786.2:81462694-81470566 GCF_000816755.2 Arachis ipaensis | reverse complement strand
GAGAGCAAAAGTTTGCGCCAACGTTAGCCCCTAACTTTTTGGCTAACGTTGGCGCATGAAAAACACACCCTGGAGAGCAAAAGTTTGCGCCAACGTTAGCCTCTAACTTTTTGGCTAACGTTGGCGCCATGAGTATGTAAGGGGAGGCCAACGTTGGAGCAAAAGTTAGACCCCTAACTTTTGCTCCAACGTTGGTATCAGCAAAGAAGGGTGGCTGATGTGAAAAGTTGGAGTAAAAGTTAGCCTCAAACTTTTACTCCAACTTTTACCCAAGCTTTCATAATTCCAACCCGGTTCAATTCGGTTCTTCTCCAAACTCCAAGAGCAATCAACCAAGGCCTCTCTCAACCCAATTCCATCAAGAGCAAAGGCCCAATTGAAGGCTTGAAGACCATTTGAAGAAAGTGTATAAATAGCATAGGATTTAAGTTTTTTGAGAGCTTTTCTTTTGAGTTTTCATAGAGAGCTTTCTTTTCTGGTTTGATTGAGAGCTCACTTTTACATTCTAGCA
This sequence comes from Arachis ipaensis, assembly GCF_000816755.2. NCBI lineage: Eukaryota > Viridiplantae > Streptophyta > Magnoliopsida > Fabales > Fabaceae > Arachis > Arachis ipaensis. Next base: position 81,470,055 of record NC_029786.2, on the reverse strand, counting down.
TTGTTGTTTTAATTCAAGAGAATTGGGGAGGAGAATTGATCTCTCTTCTTCCCCGGTTAGCCGGTTAGATTTGGGTGTTTTGGAGAAATTCGTTTTTCCACAAAAATATCCCATCAAGTTTTTGGCGCCGTTGCCGGGGATTAATTAGATTGACAATGATTAAGTGAGGTGGTGATCTAGATCTAGCATTTTTATTTCTTATTTCTTTAATTTTTGACTAACCCGCTAACTGTTTGAAGTTTTGTCTCAACTGACTACACTTAATTTTCAAGAGAATCACTGTGTGTTCCGTTGTTGAATTATATGTCACAGGAAAGAAGAGTAGCCAGAGGGAAGGATATCATTGATGAAGGAGAAGGAAGCTCAGAATCTGAACTGAGCAAGCACAGAGGATGTCAAGCTAGTGACAATAAAAGAGCGCTTGTTGGGAGGCAACCCAACCGGAGGTAACTATCTTTTCATATCTATTTCAATAAAAAGGTTAATTAGTTTTATCTATATTGCAAGAAGCTAAGTTTGGTGTTGCACACCAAAACAATCTAAAGGAGAATGAAGAATTCTAAGTTTGGTGTTCCACCAAAATCCCATCATAAACACACATTCTCACTTTCTGCATAATGCTAACTTCAAGCATTTAGATAAACTAGTTAACTGTTCTGCTGTTTCCTAAGCTTTCAGTTTATTACTTTTGAAAAAGAAAAAGAGTTTCACACATGGTTAACCTGATGCATGAGAACCATTGGCAAGGTACTAAGTTTGGTGTTCCCACACCAAAGTAAGTTCAAAGGCCCACAAATAAATCATGCATGCTAATCATTGTTTCTAAGTGCTTGGGGACAAGCAACTTTCAATATCACTGCAGAATACCATACAAACTTTTGTAGAGATTAGGCATCATCAAACAAAGAGATGAAAGATGAACGGGAAGGCCAGCACTAATGATGATGAGAAGAAGGAAAGCAAGCGAACTCCAAAAGGTTGTATTGTTAAGTGATTGTTTTACATCAAACACTGCTATGATTAAAAGTGATATAATACCCCTGCCTGCCTGCATAGCATAGTTCTCTATAATTCAATAACTAAGATGCTTGAATATTCACAACACTACACTTTTCACACTTGTTTGCACTCAATATTTCAAAAATGCATCACATGAAAGTTCTTTGAAAAGAAGGATTGAGGAATCAAACAATTTTGAGGCAAGCAAAAGATTAGGAGAAGTGGTGGTTCTAGTTGTATGATTATGTATTTTGCACCAACGTTAGCCCCTAACTTTTTGGCTAACGTTGGCGCATGAAAAACACACCCTGGAGAGCAAAAGTTTGCGCCAACGTTAGCCTCTAACTTTTTGGCTAACGTTGGCGCCATGAGTATGCAAGGGGAGGCCAACGTTGGGGCAAAAGTTAGGGGTCTAACTTTTGCCCCAACGTTGGTGTCAGCAAAGAAGGGTGGCTGATGTGAAAAGTTGGAGTAAAAGTTAGCCTCAAACTTTTACTCCAACTTTTACCCAAGCTTTCATAATTCCAACCCGATTCAATTCGGTTCTTTTCCAAACTCCAAGAGCAATCAACCAAGGCCTCTCTCAACCCAATTCCATCAAGAGCAAAGGCCCAATTGAAGGCTTGAAGACCATTTGAAGAAAGTGTATAAATAGCATAGGATTTAAGTTTTTTGAGAGCTTTTCTTTTGAGTTTTCATAGAGAGCTTTCTTTTCTGGTTTGATTGAGAGCTCACTTTTACATTCTAGCATTGTTGTTTTAATTCAAGAGAATTGGGGAGGAGAATTGATCTCTCTTCTTCCTTGTTCTTGCCCAGCACTCTTTAATTTTCTTGCTTCGGATCTTGGGTGGAGAATTGAAGAACTTCTGTTTCAATCTCACCTTGGGATCTTGTTTAATTCTCTGCTTAATTGAATTTCAGTTTCGGTTAATTGCTTCTTCATCTACTTTCTTTGCAATTTACAATTTCTTTGCAATTGTTCTTGTTGGATCTAGGAAGGCATTGAGATCTAGACTTGGTTATCTAGTCTCTTGGGTCCTGAGATCTGAATTCCAATTTTCCATCCTCTGTTTACTGCTTTCAAGCTCAGTTACATTCCTGTTTTAAGATCCGGTTCAATTCCAGTCATCCTTTACTTCTCTGCTTGTTGCAATTTTACTTTTCCTTGTTTAATTTCTGCAAATCCAATTCCCAATTCCCTTTACAATTCAAGCCATTTACATTTCTTGCGTTCTAAGTTTCTGCCACTTAATTTCTTGTTCTTTAAGATTCAGCACTTTAAATTTCAGTTCTCTTTAATTTCATGCCAATTACCCATCCCCTTTACTTTCTATGCAATTTAAATTCTGTAAATCACAAATCTCTCAACCAAATCTTGATTCGCTTGACTAAATCAACCACCAAACTAAAATTGCTGAATCCTTCAATCCCTGTGGGATCGACCTCACTCCCGTGAGTTATTATTACTTGATGCGACCCGGTGCACTTGCCGGTTAGATTTGGGTGTTTTGGAGAAATTCGTTTTTCCACAAAAATATCCCATCAATCCACCAGCTGAGTAATCTAGAGAAATCTGAGCCCTTCCTGTAAGCTCATAATAGAAGATGTCTAACTGAACCCACTCTGAAAACATTTCAGAGGGGCACTTTCTTAGCATCTCTCTGTATCTCTCCCATGCATCATAAAGAGATTCATTATCTCCTTGTTTAAAGCCTTGGATGTCCAGCCTTTGCTGTGTCATCCTTTTTGGAGGGAAATATTGATTCAAGAATTTTTCTGATAGCTGTTTCAATGTCCTTATGCTGGCCTTAGGTTGGTTATTTAACCACCTCTTAGCTTGGTCTTTTACAGCAAATGAAAACAGTAATAGTCTGTAGACATCCTAATCTACTTTCTTATCATGGACTGTGTCAGCAATTTGTAAAAACTGTGCCAGAAACTCTATAGGTTCTTCCTGTGGAAGACCGGAATACTGGCAACTTTGCTGCACCATGATAATGAGCTGAGGATTCAACTCAAAGCTACTGACTCCAATGGAGGGTATACTGATACTACTCCCATATGAAGCAGTAGTGGGGTTAGCATATGACCCAGAGTCCTTCTAGACTGTTCATTTCCACTTAGATCCATGATGGAGAAAGGGAGATGATGTAGAATAGAGAAAAAAATATTTTCATTTATTTATTTATTTATTTCAAAAATAAAATAAATTAAAATAAAATAAATAAAAATGGGTGAAGATTTTCGAAAAATGAAGAGAGAGAAAGAAGAAAAATGGTTAGGAAGTTTTGAAAAAAATATGATTGAAAGGATTTGATTGGAAAAGATATGATTTGAAAAAGATATGTTTTTTAAATTTGATGACTAATTTAATGCTGATTTTTCGAAAATTATGAGTGGAATGAAGAAAAGATATTTTTTATTTTTGAATTTTATGATGAAAGAGAAAAACACATAAAAGACACACAACTTAAAATTTTTGGATCTAATGCTCCTTGTTTTCGAAAATTTTGGAGGGAAAACACCAAGGAACACCAAACTTAAAAATTTTAAGATCAAAACACAAAGAAGACTCAAGAACACTTCGAAGAATCACAAGAACAACAAGAATATGAAGGTAGAACACCAAACTTAAAATTTTTTGAAAACCAAAATAAAATTTTCGAAAACCAAAGAAAAATTACCAAGAAAACACCAAACTTAAAGTTTGGCACAATTTAATAGAAAAATTATTTTTGAAAAAAGAATTTAAAAAGAAGATACCCAATTACCAAGAACATAGACCAACGCTCTAGCCAATTGGGCAGTAAATGTAACACTTGTTTTGAAGAAGTATTTTTAATAACTAAGAATAATTTTTTTTTTGAAAACTAATGTTTTGAAAAAGCACACGAAAAACAAGAAAAGAAACAGAACAAGAAAAACTAAAGATCAAACAAAAAAATAAACAAGAACAACTTGAAGATGAAGGAAAAACAAAGAACACAAATTTTGAAAATTTTAAAAGAAAAATTTTTTCCCTAATCTAAGCAACAAAATAAACCGTCAGTTGTCCAAACTCGAACAATCCCCGGCAACGGCGCCAAAAACATGGTGCACGAATTGTGAATCACACTTTTCACAACTCGTACCACTAACCAGCAAGTGCACTGGGTCGTCCAAGTAATACCTTACGTGAGTAAGGGTCGATCCCACGGAGATTGTTGGTCTGAAGCAAGCTATGGTTATCTGGCAACTCTTAGTCAGGATATTAATTTGTGGTTATAAGTTGACTTGCAAATGAATAAGAGAGCATGAATTAAAGGATACTTGTTATGTAGTAATGGAGAATATGTTGGAGTTTTGGAGATTCTTTGTCTTCTGAATCTCTGCTTTCCTCTGTCTTCTTGTTCACACACGCATGTTCCTCCTATGGCAAGCTGTATGTTGGTGGATCACCCTTGTCAATGGCTACCATCCGTCCTCTCAGTGAAAATGGTCCAGGTGCGCTGTCACTGCACGGCTAATCATCTGTAGGTTCTCGATCATACCGGAATAAGATTTACTATCCTTTTGCGTCTGTCACTACGCCTAGCACTCGTGAGTTTGAAGCTCGTCACAGTCATCCAATCCCTAAATCCTACTCGGAATACCACAGACAAGGTTTAGACTTTCTGGATTCTTATGAATGCTGCCAATGGATTCTAGCTTATACCACGAAGATTCTGATTAAGGAATCTAAGAGATACTCATTCAATCTAATGTAGAACGGAGGTGGTTGTCAGGCACACGTTCATGGATTGAGAATGGTGATGAATGTCACGGATCATTACCTTCATCATAATGAAGCGCGAATGAACATCTTAGATCGGAACAAGCGTATTTGAATAGAAAACAGAAATACTTGCATTAATTCATCGAGACACAGCAGAGCTCCTCACCCCCAAAGTTCAGAGAATACAAAGTTCAGATCTAAAATGTCATGAGGTACAAAATAAATCTCTAAAAGTTGTTTAAATACTAAACTAGTAACCTAGGTTTACAGAAAATGAATAAACTAAGATAATTGGTGCAGAAATCCACTTCTGGGGCCCACTTGGTGTGTGCTGGGGCTGAGACTTAAGCTTCTCACGTGCTTGGGCTGTTTTGGGCGTTCAACGCCAGGTTGTAACCTGTTTTTGGCGTTGAACTCTAACTTGTAACTTGTTTCTGGCGCTGGACGCCAGACTGCAACATGGAACTGGCGGTGAACGCCAGTTTACGTCGTCTATCCTTGAGCAAAGTATGGACTATTATATATTGCTGGAAAGACCTGGATGTCTACTTTCAAAGTCCAGAAATATGAATTTTGCCTAAAAACTAATGAAAATATACTAAAAACTAACCAAATCATGCTAAAAGCTATATGAAATTAACCCCAAAAGCGTATAAAATATCCTCTCATCACAGATCATCTGTCCCGGATAGAACTAGTAGAAGGGGAGTTTTCCCCCTCTATTGAGATCTCTGAGACCTTTCCGGATGAGCATTTGTTTACCATTCAGGAAACACCATGGTTTGCACATATTGCAAACTATAAAGCTGCAAGGTTCATACCCAAGGAGTACAGCAGGCAACAAAAGAAAAAATTAATTACTGATGCAAAGTACTACTTGTGGGATGAACCCTATCTCTTTAAGAGATGTGCAGACGGAATAATCCGTAGGTGTGTGCCTAGAGAAGAAGCACAGAGGATCTTATGGCATTGCCATGGATCACAATATGGAGGCCATTTCGGAGGTGAGCGAACAGCCACCAAGTTCCTCCAATGTGGCTTCTACTGGCCTACACTCTATAGGGATTCCTGAGAGTTTGTACGTAACTGTGACAGTTGTCAAAGAGCAGGTAATCTGCCTCATGGTTACGCCATGACTCAATAGGGAATCTTGGAGATTGAGTTGTTTGATGTATGGGGAATTGACTTCATGGGACCTTTCCCACCATCATACTCAAACACTTATATTCTGGTGGCAGTCGACTATGTATCAAAATGGGTAGAGGCCGTTGCCACACCCACTAATGATACTAAAATAGTGTTGAAGTTCCTCCAGAAACATATCTTCAGCAGGTTTGGTGTCCCTAGAGTACTAATCAGTGATGGGGGCACTCACTTCTGCAACAAACAGCTTTACTCTGCTAAATCAAAAAGGTGGCATGACAGAAAGCTGTCATCAAGAGTCTTTGAACCAGGACAAAAGGTTCTATTGTTTAACTCTAGGCTCAGGCTATTCCTGGGAAACTGAAATCCTGGTGGAGGGGACCATATGTGATTACAAGTGTATCACCATATGGTTATGTGGAGCTTCAAGACATTGATTCTGATAAGAAGTTCATTGTCAATGGACAGAGAATCAAGCACTATCTTGAAGGAAATGTTGAGCAAGAGTGCTCAAGTCTGAGGCTAGATTAAAAGCTCAGCAAGGTCCACCTAAAGACAATAAAGAAGCGCTTGCTGGGAGGCAACCCAGCCATTAGCAAAACTTTTTCTGTTATTTTGCCCTATTCTTCATTTTATTTATTTATTTATTTTTAAAGCATATAAGTTCAATGTTAATAAGGTAAAGAGTCAATTACATAGGTTCACAGGGTTACAGAAGGATTCAGCACACAAAACAGAGAAAAAGAGCTCACTGGCAAAAAAACGCCAGTAAGAGGCACAATTGGGCGTTAAACGCCCAAAAGGAGCATCTACTGGGTGTTTAACGCCAGTAAAGATAGCCATCTGGGCGTTAAACACCAGAAAGAAGCAGCTTATGGGGGTTTAACGCCAGATTGACAGCATCCTGGGCGTTCAGAAAAACACCCAGTAACAAAGGGGTTTCTGGCGTTTAACGCCAGCTAGAAGCAACAGCTGGGTGTTAAACGCCCAAAACAAGCAGCAACTGGGCGTTAAACGCCCAAAACATGCAGCAGTTGGGCGTTTAACGCCAGGATTGTGGGGAGTAGGCAATTTCATTTTCAATTCAAATTTTTTCCATTTTTTATGTTTCAATTCATGATTTCTTGCACAAACATGTTACAAATCCTAATTTTTCAAATCTTTTTTTTCAATAAAATATCAAATGTATCTTAATTCATAAGCCCTTTTTCTTAATCCTCTTCAAATTATTTTCAAATCATTTTCAAAACAAATCTATCTCTTTTCACTCTAAAATCTTTTCAAATCATCAATATCTTTTTCAAATCCTCACATCATCTTTTTCAAAATTCAGATTTCTCTTTTTCAAATATCTTTCATATCTTTTCAATTTTAAATCATATCTTTTTCCTATCATACTTATCTTTTACAAATCATATCTTTTATCATATCTCCTTCAAAATTTTCGAATCCACTGACGTTGAAG
>NC_029786.2:81456523-81462597 GCF_000816755.2 Arachis ipaensis | reverse complement strand
TACTAAGATAAAGGAAGGTCAAGGGATTAATTGGTTTGATCTTCGAATCCTATTTATTTCCTAAGAAAAGATTGGAATTATGGAAGTTCAATTCAATTAACAAAGATAACAATTATCAATCACGTTTGAGTTTGATAACTCCTGAGTTACTGATTTCTTAACCAAGACCAAAAGGAGAAAAATAAATCTACTTGGAATAAAGATGTCTTCAGAGTAAAAGCAACAATAGCATAAATAAAAGAAATCAATATTAAATTGAAATACCTCAATTAACATTAATAAAAGAGTAATCTGTAACATGAAAGGATTCATCAAGTCGCTTGCAAAAGTAAATAAAAGGAATATTGAACCTGATCAAAAGAGATAATCCTGAAAGTGAATAAAAATCCTAATTCTAAATCCTAATCCTAAAGAGAGAGAGAATCTCTCTCTAAACTAAATCTAATTCATGGAAAGTAAAAATTGGTGAGCTCCTTCTGAATGGATGCATTCCCTCATTTTATAGCCTCTAATCTCTGTTATCCGGGCTGAAAACTGGCTCAAAAACAGCCCAGAAATCACCCCCTGCGTATTCTGGTACGTTCAGGTCGCGGACAAGTGACGCGGAGGCGTCGTCCACGCGGCCGCGCGGATTGAAGTTCGCAGATGTGACGCATCCGCGTGGATCACGCGTTCGCATCGCCTAGCGTCAGGGCAACTATGGCATATTGTATATCAAATCGAAGCCCGGACGTTAGCTTTCCAATGCAACTGGAACTGCGTCATTTGGACCTCTGTAGGTAAAGTTATAGCCGTTTGAGTGCGAAGAGGTCAGGCTGGACAGCTTAGCAATTTCTCCAACTTATTGTATTCCTTCCACTTTTGCATGCTTCCTTTCCATCCTCTGAACCATTCATGCCCTGTAATCTCTGAAAATACTTAACACAGATATCAAGGCATCTAATGGTAATAGGAGAGGATTAATAATAAGTAAATATAAGATCAAAGAAGCATGTTTTCAATCATAGCACAAAATCATGAAGGAAATATAAAACCATGCAAATATTATGAATAAGTGGGTAAAGAGTTGATGAAATCCACTCAATTGAGCACAAGATAAACCATAAAATAGTGGTTTATCAACCTCCCCACACTTAAACACTAGCATGTCCTCATGCTAAGCTCAAGAGAAGCTATAAAGATGAAGAGGAATGGTAGAAAGTATGAAATGCAATCCTATCTATATGAATGCAACTAAATGCAAAATATTTCTACCTACTTGGTTAAAAGTAAATAAGCTTTTCAAGACAAACATAAATCAAATTTCACTAATTCAAATTATACAATAAAAGACAAGTAAACTTGTAAGAAGATAGCTCATAAAAGCAGGGAACATAGAATTAAGCATTGAACCCTCACTGGTAGTGTATATCACTCAAACTCTCAAGTGTCTAGGGTCAATCACTCTACTCTTCCCTAATCATGCTTTCTAAACTTTGTTCTTCATCCAACCAATCAACAAATATTTAGCATACCAATGCAAACATCATGAGGTCTTTTCAGGGTTGTAATGGGGCTAAGGTAAAGGTAAGGATATATGTATGGTCAAGTGAGCTATAATATGAATCTTTGACTAACCTAAGCTCTCACCTAATATACATATACTCTATATACTTTTAAATTCATGCCTAACTACCCATAATTCCCACTTTTGTATGATTTCCATACTCATGTACCAAATTTTTTATATTTCTTTACTTTTATCACATGTGCATTGATCTTTTATTAACTTAGCATTGGGGTAATTTTGTCCCCTTATTTATTTATTGAATTTTTTTTTTGAATCATATAAGCAAACATAACTTATCAATGCACATGGATTTTCCATTATTTTTCTATTTTGGTTTTTCATGAGTAGGTTTCCCAAATTCCCAATATTCAAATAAATTAGAAACATGATACATTTCCTTATTAACCCATGTTCCCACAGTTTCCCCACACTTAGTTGATGCACAATTTCTATCTTAAGCTAACCAAAGATTCACTTGGGATTTTTAATTTGTTTTTCTGCTTAAGGCTAGTAATGTGGTTATAGAACAAGAGGGGATTAAGCTCAAGAGGCTAACAAAGGTGATGTAAAAGGTAGGCTTATTTGGGATAAGTGAGTTAATAACAAATAATGGCCTCAATCATATGCAAGCATGTAAATACACTAAATATTGGACATATAGAATGGAACAAAGCAAAGATTGCAATCATAGTGAAGAAAACACACAAGAATAAAAATTTATGGTTAAATAATGTAACCATGTAAATAAGCTCAAAATCTCACAGGTTGTGTGTTCTTTAGCTCAAAAACCATGTTCCAAATACAACTTCAAACAAGTTTTAATAGAAAAAAAAATTTTAAATTTAAATTAGTGAAGTACTATAAAAATTTCTTGAAAAAGAATTTTACTTCAACCAAGTAGTAACTAAATGCACGTGAGAAAACAATAGAAGCCATGGCATACCAGTGGTGCAGAATATGCAACCAAGGGAAGGAGTGTGGGTAAAATATCAATATAAGTTCATGTCAATGCAAAAAGGAATACAAATATCATAAAAGAATAGCATTGATTTAAATAATATTACCCAACAGTGTAAACAAGTCACTAAGTACCAAATAATACCAGAAAAGTTGCAACAGTTAAATAAGAAAATCAACACCAAAGGAGAAATAATAAATGTAGAAAAGAAAAGAAAAAATATGTACAAAATTAAAATACAATGAATGAAATATGCAAATAAAATAAGTAAAATAAAATAAAAGATAAGAAGAATGAGAAGGGAAAGAAGGGAAGAAGAGGTAAGTAAGAAAGGAGGGAGGAAAAATTAGGATTGGGGGAGAAAAGATAAGATATTTGGCAAATAAGGATAAGCTGTGCGGCGCAAGCGACGCGGTCGCGTGGAGCACGCGGTCGCGCGGCTTGCACTTAAACTGATTGATGCAGTCGCGTCGGTCACGCGGTCGCGTGATACAGTTTATGCTACTGGCGCGAGGGCAGCTTCGCGCTCGCACAACTCTCTGTTCAAAATCATTTTAGTGCCAAATTTTAAGTGACGTGATCGCATGGGGCATGCGATCGCGTGAGTGGGCTTTAGAGGAATATGACGCGGTCGCGTGTGTTACACGGCCGCGTGGGAAGGATTATGCGTTCAGCACCAATCCATCACCACTCTCGCACAACTTTCGGGTGTGCACCACTGTGACGTCGATATCCTGGTCACGCGGCCGCGTGAGGCACGCGGTCGCGTGAGAGGCCATTATTCCCATATGATGCGGTCGCGTCAGCGATGCGGTCGCGTGGGATGATTTGTGCCATTGGCACGCCTCCAGCACTGCTCCTGCGTAACTTTATGTTCATTATTCTCTCCCAATACCTGCGATTTTTTTTATGCAGTATGCAGAATGCAATGATTAATATGAATGCGATGCAAAGTTCCAGGTTCAATATTATAAAATAAAACTTGAAAACAAGCAAAACGGAATAAAAATTGAAAAATGAACGATCATACCATGGTGGGTTATCTCCCACCTAGCACTTTTAGTTAAAGTCCTTAAGTTGGACATTGGAAGAGCTTCCTGTTATGGCGGCTTATGCTTGAATTCATCTAAAAATCTCCACCAATGTTTGGAATGCCAGCAGCCTCCGGGGTCACAAACTAGGCATGTGAAGCTTCTGAGCAACTTCAAACAGATTTTCAGGCTCCCGGGGTGATGAATATCAGAATGTTTTCCAGGATCCCAAACTTTGGTTCTAAATCCGCCTCTGTCTTGATCTATATTTTTCCATCCGGGCAGTTTAGAATGTAGATTCTCACCATAGTGACCAAACGTTTTCCGAGATCCATTCGATTGAACATGATACCAATCCGTGCACTTCAAGTTGAAGCGTGGAACCTTATTGAACCTGGTACACCAGCTCTGAGCACGAGCCATTTCCCTCTTATTCCTAAAGCCGCAGAGGGCTCTAAGCTGGCCATCTGTTTCAAGCAAACCATATTCAAGTGAAAAAGTAAAGTTAAAGGTTAAGGATTGTACCCACTTGAAGCTTGTATTGGGCGGTAATGGCCTTGGGGTAGGTGTTTTTGGTGGTTCTATAAGTTCTACTCCCTTGTGCTCTTCTGTGAATTCCTCCACTTCTTCGCAAGATTCCTCAAATGCATCTGTATCCTGGTCAAAGTCTTCTATGTCTTCCTCATCACTCGAGTCATAGATCGGAGGTTGAGAGAAATCTACCTCTGCATCATCTTCGTATTCATTTGGGGAAGGTTCTTCGATCTCAGAGAATTCACTTGCGGATGCAAGTTCATTACTAAGAGAGCTTGACTTGTGACTATCATCATCAAGGGAATTTGTGTCCTGGGTTATTCTGTCTAGTTCTTCATAAACGACTTGCCTTGGGATTGTGCAATATCCTCCTTAGCATCAACTGTAACGTCCTTGACGGAGTTCTCCTCAACTCTGGATTCCCATGGAGGTTCAGCGTCTCCTAGATCTTCAACCAACTCTTCTTCTTGTACAATGACAACTTCTTCTACTTGTTCTAGTACGAATTTATGCTCTGTCTTGTCCACTAGAGTTTCTAGTGTCTCCTTCATGCTACGCTCTTCATTAGATTGTCCACATGGGGCTGTGGTCGGTCCTTGAATGTTCGCGCGTCTAGAAGCTAATTGAATTACTGCTTGCTCCAGTTGTCGAATGGTTGTTTGAAGTTTATTTACTGTTGCCTTGAGGCGAACCTCTGATTCTCGGGGTGATGGATTTGGACATGATACATAGGGAAGTGGTGGTGCTTGGGGGTGATTGGATTAGAACTGGGGTAGGAAAGGATCATACGGTGGCGAATGGTGAAAAGAAGCTTGTGAGTGTGGTGGTTCGAGGTTATGTTGAGAGGATGGTCTATAGGCACGGGGTGGGGCTTGTTGGTAGTTACAAGGTTGTCCACCATATCTATCGGCTGGGTATGCAGTGTAGAATGGTCATTGTCCATGATATCTTGGAGGGTGTTGTTGCCTGAAGGATTGATTAGATCCTCTTGGCTCCATCCATCCTTGATTGGTCTGACCTTGATGCATATTCTTGCTGTAACTTCTATTTTCTTCAACAAAGTTAGACCCAAACTCAAAGCGAGAGGGGTGAGAATTCATAGTAGCAAATAAAATTAAAAAGGAAAAAAAAAGAAATAAATAAACAAGCAGAAGAAAAATATTTACAATAACCAATAATAAGGAACACGTTAGCAGTTTCCCGGCAACGGCGCCATTTTGACGTTGAAGATTTTTGCCAGTAAAGAATTTCATAAAAACATTCGCGATGTAGATATAGTCTCTAAACCGACAGAAATCCCTTCGTACAAACGTTTTGGTTGTCACAAGTAACAAACCCCTTAAAATTGATAACCGAGTATTTAAACCTCGGGTCGTCTTCTCAAGGAACTGCAGGGAAGTATGTTCTTATTATTGGTTATGAAAATTGTAAATTTGGGGTTTCAAGAATGAGGAACGAGTAGTTTAATGACAAATAAATTAAATGGCAATTAAAATAAATAAATACTGTAAAGCAAACTTTTGGCAAGGTATGAGAAATTAGAGGTCCTATCCTGGCTATCCTTATCAATGATGATAATAATTGAATCTTAATTCCACTTCGTTAACCTTTACTAAGATAAAGGAAGGTCAAGGGATTAATTGGTTTGATCTTCGAATCCTATTTATTCCCAAAGAAAAGATTGGGATTATGGAAGTTCAATTCAATTAACAAAAAGAACAATTATCAATCACGTTGAGTTTGATAACTCATGAGTTACTGATTTCTTAACTAAGACCAAAAGGAGAAAAATAAATCTACTTGGAATAAAAATGTCTTCAGAGTAAAAGCAACAATAGCATAAATAAGAGAAATCAATATTAAATTGAAATACCTCAAATAACATTAATAAAAGAGTAATCCGTAACATGAAAGGATTCATAAAGTAGCTTGCAAAAGTAAATAAAAGGAATATTGAACCTGATCAAAAGAGATAATCCTGAAAGTGAATAAAAATCCTAAT
>NC_029786.2:81423808-81456485 GCF_000816755.2 Arachis ipaensis | reverse complement strand
GCAAATAAAATTAAAAAGGAAAAACAAAAATAAATAAACAAGTAAAAGAAAAAAATATTTACAATAACCAATAATAAGGCACACGTTAGCAATTCCTCGGCAACGGCGCCATTTTGACGAGCAAGATTTTTGCCAGTAAAGAATGTCATAAAAACAGTCGCGTTGTAGATATAGTTTCTAAACCAACAAAAATCCCTTTTGTGCAAATGTTTTGGTTGTCACAAGTAACAAACCCCTTAAATAAATTGATAACCGAAGTATTCAAACCTCGGGTCGTCTTCTCAAGGAACTGCAGGGAAGTATGTTCTTATTATTGGTTATGGAAATTGTAAATTTGGGGTTTTAAGAATGAGGAACGAGTAATTTAATGACAAATAAATTAAATGGCAATTAAAATAAATAAATAACTGTAAGGCAAACTTTTGGCAAGGTATGAGAAATTAGAAGTCCAACCTTAGTTATCCTTATCAATAACAATGAAAGTTGAATTTTAATTCCACTTTGTTAACCTTTACTAAGATAAAGGAAGGTCAAGGGATTAATTGGTTTGATCTTCGAATCCTATTTATTTCCTAAGAAAAGATTGGGATTATGGAAGTTCAATTCAATTAACAAAGATAACAATTATCAATCACGTTTGAGTTTGATAACTCCTGAGTTACCGATTTCTTAACCAAGACCAAAAGGAGAAAAATAAATCTACTTGGAATAAAGATGTCTTCAGAGTAAAAGCAACAATAGCATAAATAAAAGAAATCAATATTAAACTGAAATACCTCAATTAACATTAATAAAAGAGTAATCTGTAACATGAAAGGATTCATAAAGTCGCTTGCAAAAGTAAATAAAAGGAATATTGAACCTGATCAAAAGAGATAATCCTGAAAGTGAATAAAAATCCTAATTCTAAATCCTAATCCTAAAGAGAGAGTGAATCTCTCTCTAAACTAAATCTAATTCATGGAAAGTAAAAATTGGCGAGCTCCCTCTGAATGGATGCACTCCCTCACTTTATAGCCTCTAATCTCTATTTTTTGGGCCGAAAACTGGCTCAAAAACAGCCCAGAAATCGCCCCCTGCGTATTCTGGTACGTTCAGGTTGCGGACAAGTGATGCGGAGGCGTCGTCCATGCGGCCGCGCGGATTGAACGCGGCCGTGGGATCGACCCTTACTCACGTAAGGTATTACTTGGACGACCCAGTGCACTTGCTGGTTAGTGGTACGAGTTGTGAAAAGTGTGATTCACAATTCGTGCACCAGTACATATTTTCATATTCTTTTAAATAAAATATATTAGACATTCTACAAAGTTTTCAAGACGCATTAATCTGAAACATTCTTCGTCCAATTATAATGCGACAGATTGGCAAAAAGTGAAAAATAAATTCACTGCACGATCACGATAAAGACCAACAGAGATGAAAACCGGATTCATCTAAAGGTCGACTAAACGAGGATTTAACCCACCTTCTACAAATCGGCAAAGATGAAAACAGAATAATGCAAGAAGTTATCGAAAGTGATCTGGAGAAAGGACCTGACGAGGTCCTGATGGATTGCTAAATAATAACTTAAATGACTGGCCGACGTTAAGAAGTCAGACCAAGTCAAACCAAGTTATAATTAAACCCTGGAAAGAGGTCTGGCCAACCCTATAAAAGAGGATTACTTTAACTTAGAAGGGCCTGACATGACAAAGTCGGCCCAAAATATAAAGTTATAGAAGTAATCCCTGAAAGAGACCTAAACAAGGTCCAAGAAAGAGGATTACAAAAATAACTTAGAAGGGCCCGACATGATAAAGTCGGCCCAAAACAAAAAGGTATAGAAGTAATCCCTGAAAGAGACCTGAACAAGGTCCAAGAAAGAGGATTACAAAAATAACTTAGAAGGGCCCGACATGACAAAGTCGGTCCAAAACATAAAGTTATAGAAGTAATCCCTAAAAGAGACCTGAACAAGGTCCAAGAAAGAGGATTACAAAAATAACTTAGAAGGGCCCGACATGACAAAGTCGACCCAAAACATAAAGTTATAGAAGTAATCCCTGAAAGAGACCTGAACAAGGTCCAAGAAAGAGGATTACAAAAATAACTTAGAAGATGCTAACATTCTCAAAAACCTAGAAAGGTGCCAAGTCAAGCGCAAACAAGCATAATATTATAACCAGCTTCAGAGGCCATCAAAGTCAGCCCCAAAAGCTCGAAAGCTACTTGTTGTTTTTCAAAATAAAAGTTGCTAAACAAGCAACTAAGAAAAGTATCAACAGTCACCAAAACATCATTCACATAATAAAAGAGTTTAAAAGCCCACAAGCTGGGCTATCTGCACAATCAAGATAAAGAGTTCAGTTAAACATCAGAAGCCTTCTCAATAGCATCAATACGGGGTGAAAGAGGGCGAGTCTGAATAGGCACAGCATCCACGGTCCCATCATCTCGATTCAGGATTTGACAATCCGGATCGGATACGGGATGACCGACCTCAGCCGAAGGAACTGTAGAAGTTGACACTTTGACAGTAGGCGCAGGGGGAGGTTCGACATCATCATCATCCGGGTCGTCAGGAACAATCTTACCATCCCTCACAACATTGTTCAGGCTGAAGAGAGGAAGGTCGACCTCCGGAGCCAGAATTCAAACCTGCTCCTTCAGGTTCTCATAAGCAGCATTCACGCTGCCGACAAGATGACCTTGGAGCTCGGAGTAATCAGCTCGAGCAGACTCCAATTCCTCCCTTAGACGCATCACCTCCTGATAGGATGTAACATAGCTGTCTTTGTGCCTCAATGCCGTGTCCTCGGCCAACCTCACAGAAGCTGCTAAATCAAGGGAGCTAGCCTTCTCATTCTTCAGCTCCTTCTCCAGTTTGGACACTTTCACCTCAAGCTCCTCCTTCAAGCCTTTCATCCGATCAAACTCCTGTTTAGCCTCCTCCATGAAGGCTTTGGTGGCATGAAGAGGAAGATTTTGAGCAGTTCGGTACAAGGCAGCTCCCATATGTGCCATTTTAACACTACTTCGAGTTATAAAGTCCAAATGGTGAAGGAGCGATACATCATCCATAGGGAGGGCACCATAAGGACCGATTTGCTGATCAACAAATTCCATCGCATCAAAGTCAGGAGCATCAAGGTTGAAAGGCTCAATTGTTTTTTGTTTCTTGTTGGGAGGAGCACCAGAAATAGTGGCAGAAGTCTGTGGAGGATCGGCCAGACAAACCCAAGGAGTGGGGATCACCTCCCTCGGCCCAGGAGAACTCGGCACGGGCGGCTTCACCAGAACTTGAGAAGATCCCTCTCCTGTCACCTTGGCCGATATATTTTGAGCAGCAGCAGCCTTCCTTGCCTTTTTGAAGGCCTTCATGGAATCATTGTTCTTAGACATCTCTGAAAATACAAAATCAACCACAATAAGGGGTTACAATCACAGAAAGATGAAGCAAAGCTAAGAAGCAAGTATAGAAACAAGTCAGATAGTACCCAAAGCAATTCGAACCAGGGACGGATCACTCAAAAACTTTTTTGTATCAAGATAGGGTAGTTCCCCCCATAAATCTTCAAGAACAGTTACAAAAGCCCGCTCAACCTCGTCAAGCATCTCCCATGTATAACGAGACACTCTCACATCCTTTTGCCATTCTAGAAGGAAAGCAGGCTCGTCATTTTCATCAAGAAAAAAGAGGTGGACCCCCTCAACAGCACGGACTCTATAGAAGTAATTCTTAAAATCCTTAAAAGATTCATCGTACATGGCGAAAACTTTATGCCCCTTGGACAGACCTAAAAGAAACCCAGGAAGCCTTCTTTTTGGAAGAAGCTCCAGGCTTGGTAGAAACAAAAAGATAGAGAAAAAGAGTCTGAGAAGGTGTTACGCCTAACTCTCGGCAAAGCAGCTGAAAGATCTTGATAAAACCCCAGGAATTCGGATGAAGCTGGGATGGGGCAATGTTACACGACCACAATAAGTCGGTCTCGAAAGCAGTAAAAGGAAAAGTAATGTCCAACTGGCTGAAGAAATATTCATAAGCATAGAAGAAGGGACGCTCCCCCTCGACCGAAGTAGGAAAACAAACCCTCTCATGAGAGTCGGGCGCTACAAGCTCATAGTCCCTCTCCCGGGCACCACCACCACAAACTCTATGACGTTTCCTCAGCTCTACACAAAACCCAGCATCCACCACAGAGACACACATCAAGACAAGGGAATCCAGCCAATCGGACATCCCTTCGGGAACTTTAGAAGACATCTCTACAATGTTATTGCGAGAAGACATGGCCAAACTAGTCCTACAAACAAGAAAAGAAGATTGGATTACTAAAAAAGATCCTGGACGAAATCAGAATAACTCGGCTAACATAACCCAGTACAGAACAAGCAACAAAAGGAAACCCCAGGACCCATACCAAAAAGATCCAGGGGCATCCTTTGGAGGCAGTTAACAGGACAAGGATTCAGGAAAACAGGCATACGTCTCGACACAAGAAAACAACAAAACCTCTCTGTTCTACAACCAAAACGACACCTCGAAGGCAACGAGCCACAAATCAAATATGGCCATCCAAACGAGCTACCTCCCATACTCACCGTCCCAGTTCAAAATAAAAAACGAAGGCTGATAGCAGCAAAATGTTCAGGAGAAGTAGTCATCAAAGATGCACCCCAAACAAACAAAGAAAATCTTAACAAGCGACGAGGAAAACTATCAACAGCGAAAAAGTCAAGCTATTATTTTGAAAACTACCATTATTGCAAGATACAGTCTTTTCAAAAGAACAAGCCAGAAGCAACAGTAGAGCATGCAAAACCCTAGGAAGCATCAACAGAAACACTAGGGGTATGCGCTAAAACAAAAGGCAAAACCAGAAAAAAAAATATGCCACAGTAACAAGCAAGCACAAGGTTACAAAAAAGATTAAGCTTTTCCAAATGTACATTCAAAATCAAGGCATTATAAGAAAAAAAAAAGGATGAGAACAAGAACCAACCTAAACAAAGGAAGAAGTTTTTGAAGAAGATCAAAGACGTAGGACAGAATCGCCTCTCGAGCAAAGAAAAACATCAAGAAATCACCAAAGGACGTCGCAGGGAAGAAATACGAAAATCGTAAAACTTCAGGAAACAGAAAGGGAGAAGGAAAAGGGAAGTTACAAGTAAAAACGGAGAAGAGAAACCGTTTCTGTGCGTAAAGTTCAAAATAAAAAGGGGAACGGGGCATTAAAAGCTAATTAATGAGGGTATTAAACCCTTGAGCCTTCCCAAGAACAGAGCGCTAATGCAAAGTGCACGCTTTTAGAGGAAAACGTTCCACATTCAAAAAGGTTCTACAAAGAAAGGAGTCGACAAAATGCTCGAGTTCGGCTTCACTATAGAAAGTTCGAAGTCAAAGACTCGACCTCAAAGCAGAAGACCGAGCTCAAGCAGGGGCACTGTTCAAACCCTGGTTCGAGCTATCCGATCCGGGATGTTCAGTAATAAAGCGACTGACCTCTTCAGGTCATGCTATCCGACCTCTTCTCAAAAGAGGTCGGACGAATCGACAGAAAAGCCCAGTAAAGGGCCCGAATAGAGGAACACGACCCAAATCCAAAGGCAGTCCAAAGCCTATAGAGATAAGGGCAGTTCCCTTGAAGATAAGCTGACCTCAACTCAAAGATAAAGATAAGATAAGATAAGATAAGATAACTAACTTATCTTATCTAAAAATAGTTACTCTATAACCATTATAAATACACTGGAGCACCCAGGTATAACTCATACTCTGATTCTACTAAAAATCTGTTTAATACCCATGCTAACTTAAGAATCGGAGTCTCTTGTAGGTACCCGCCACCCTCCGGTGATGAAGGATCAGCAGTACAGCCAGTCCCACAAGTCGGACACAACAGCTCCAGCCGCCACCCACCAGCCGGACACGTCATCTCCGACCAGCACAGAAGATCTCGTCCGAGATCGACCTACAGTTTCAGGTAACCCTCGGAACAACATTCAAGTGCAATTTCCATTTCTTATCTTGGATTTTGCTAGCTTTCATTGTAAGTATTCTCTTGTTATTACTCTTTATAGTTACATTGTCATTACTCTTTCTTCTAATTCAAGTTATAGTTCAATTTTGCTTCTCTCTTGCAATTTTAATTTCTTGTTGATGAATTTGATGTTTGATGTTTGTTTCATGCTTTCTTGTGTTATTCTTGTTGATTGAGATCAATTGTTGCTTTTAGTTTCAAGTCTTTACTCACTTTCTCCATGTTTAAGGGTTTTGCCCACCAAGTGTTTGACAAAATGTCAAACATGGTATTAGGCTAAATTTTTTGTTCTTGGCTTGGGTAAAGTCAGCAATTGGGTTTCTAGAGTTGGAATGTCCAATATTTAGTTTCAATTCATGGATTGTTAATTTTTCTTGTTCCCACTAACGCTAATTTGTTGCTAAAGCAATTAGCAAGCAATTTAGGATTTGTGGGTTAAGGACACTTATGCTCATTTAACTTACTTTCCGATGTAAGGGTTGATCAAGTGAGATTAATCCATCATAATTGTCATAGTTGTGGTTCCAACAAGGAAAGGACCCTTTGCTCACTCCAAGCCAAGACTCTTTTTGATGCTTTCAATCTTTCATACATTTCTATGTTAATCTCTTTTATACTTTACTTGTTTATATTACATAGTCGGTTCTTTAATTTCTTCATTTGTTCAATCTTTACAATTTTGCATGTTCTTTTATTTCTTTATATGTTCATTTCTTCATTAACAACCCCTTGATCACTACAACTGGGTTTGCACACTCATTGTTCTAAAAGTACTCCTTGGGAGACGACTCGGGAGTCAAATACTCTCGGTTTTGAATTAGTTTTGAATTGTGACACATCTTGTGAATTTCTAATTTGATCGACGGCCAACTTGTTGGGTTAGGACTATACTTACAACACTAATTCCATTTCGGATAATCGAGTTCCTAATCCCATATGCGAATTGGCCATCGCGCATCAAATTTTGGCGCCGTTGCCGGGGAGTTCACTTTAAGTGCAATGAGTGCTACAATTTTAGTTGTTGTAAATATGTGAATAGTGTAAATACTTTATTTTAGTTTGCTACTTAGCACTAATTGGTAGGAGGCACCTCTATCTTAGTATTGATAGTAACTAACACTTTTTTTTGTTAGCCCTAGACGAGTGGATATAATTAGAACATATATACTCGTTCATTACTTTTGTTGATATCATTGCGTTCTATTTTTCCTATTCATCATGAACTATCACCCTTTTGGCTTGGAGTCTAGTTGTTATCATGTTGTAGGGGTAGCAATTCCGACATTGGTTCACCTCAAGGTATGGGATGTCAATTCGAGGAAGGGTCACAAGCAATCAACTCTTGGCAACAGGGACCGTTGCGAGGGCCCTACGATCTTAATGTCTATCAACATCTCACACCTAGTGGAACACGTCCTCATTACCATTTCGCCCATCCATATGCTACGTGCCCTCGACATGAAATGCAACCATCATACCCTCAAGCTCCTTTACCTTTTTCACCACCAATTCCCTCTCCACCCATCTACCTACCGCCTCACTTGGGACAACCTAGCAGCCACCACCATCCCATCCCCATTAACTTCCCTTATGGAGAGCCTAGATTTCAAGCCCTCATCCAAGAGCGAAGGGAATTTCAAAGGAAGTAAGAGAATTGCATGGCAACTCTTGCCGAGGCTTTGTCACGTCTAGCACCCTTTTACTCCACCCCTAGTAACCTTGCTCCTCCAGAAGGAAGTGAGCCGCTTAATGAGATAAACCCTCAACCCGCTCCTCCGAAGGAGGAATCTATTGATGGGGGCGAGAATTTCATTGAAGATGGCAGAGAGGACGGACTTGAGGTTGATGGCCACCATGAGCTTCAAAAAGGTTTAAGTGATGAAGAGATCTCACAAGCGAGAGACCTTGAGGATGAAGAAAATGAAAGTGACCCACCAAGTCTCCACAACCAAGAAGATAAGTTATCCCACCCAGAAGCAAGGGAAGATTTGAAGCCATTACCACCTCATGTTAAACATGCGTTTCTTGATAAGGAACATAAATTTCCAGTGATAGTGGCAACCGATCTCTCCAAACAAGAAGAGCTTGACCCAATATGGTGGAAATTTTTAAGAAGGTTGAAGTCACCGTCCCCCTCTTCCAAGCCATTCAACAAGTGCCCAAATATGCCAAGTTCTTTAAAGATGTTTGCACTCACAAAGACAAGCTTGGGAACCTCAACACAAAGCCGGTAGATGATTCTATCTCTTCTTTACTTCCCGAAAAATGCAATGATCTCGGCCCATGTTTGGTCACTTGCTTGATTAGTGGGATGAAATTCATGGACTGTATGTGTGATCTGGGGGCGTGCGTAAGCATTATGCCACTCCCCATTTGTGAAAGATTGAATTTGTCACCCCTAAAGAGGTCTGGGACGAGGTTTGTGCTAGCCGATAAAAGTATTGTGTCAGTTGTTGGGATTGCAGAGAATGTCCTGGTTAATATTCAAGGATTGCTCTTTCCAGTTGATTTTCACATTTTAGAGACCTCTCCCATTGACTCAAACAAGCCATCATCCATACTCCTTGGAAGGCCATTCTTGAAGACGGCCCGTTTCAAGCTAGATGCACATTCGGGAGTCTATTCTTTTGAGTCAGATGACAAGTTGGTCAAGTTCACTTTGGAGGAGTCCAACAAGCCCGTTCTTGAAGCTTATTCTATTTTTGGATACGACATAGTTGAAGAGCAAGTCATTGAGGATGGCAAAGGGCATGAAGAAGAGGATGTTGCAAAGAAGACGAAATCAAAGGATCACACTCAACCCAAGAATGCCAAGGAGTTGGAGATTTTTCTCATTGGTGAAGTTTCCAAGTGACAATTGAAGCCATGCAAGTCCAACTTAGGACTCTAAACCAAAGTTCTTGGTGGGAGACATCCCACCATGGTGACATTATTCTAATTCTATCTCTTGTTTATAGCCTTTTGAATTATTTGCCTTTTTGTGATATAATGGTTAGTTTAGGTTTGGTTTGATAAATTTTGAGTTGTATAAGTTGATTTACTTGTGGACTGTGAAATTGTGCTTGTTGTATGATTTGGGGTTGGTATGTTGATATGCTAAGGGTAGGAACCTTAGTTTTGAAGAGAAAATAATTTTCTGAAACAGAGCATCTGTGCGTCCGCACCAAGCTGTGCGTGCGCACAAAACTGTGTTTTTCGCCATCTGTACGGACGCACAAGCCTGTGCGTCTGCACACACCTTGATATGCCCTCTGGTCACAGCGCCAGTACAGCCTGTGCGTGCACGCTACCCAGTTTTTCTGTGATATGTGCGAGCGCACGTCCACGTGCGTACGCACGCGTTCCCTTTCGTGCTTCATCTGTGCGGCCGCACAGACGTGTGCGCCCACACATCAATTGTAGACCCCTCTAGTGGAAGCGAGGAAACAGCTTGTGCGCGTGCTCAACCTCCCCCATTTTTGGCCCCTGTGCGTGCTCACGGACCTGTGTGCGCAGGCACACATAATTCCGTCCTCAAGTAAAAAAAAGCTTTTCTGTGCGGTCGCACGTCTTTGTGCGTCCGCACGCCCTTTTGCAACCTCTCTAGTCGCAGCGATCGCACGTTGCGTGCGTTCACACCCCTTTTACGTTTTCATCGCTGTGCGTCCGCACAGGCCCCTGTGCGCCCGCACACATCGCGTTCTGGGAATTAACAAGGCAACCTGCCCTGTTGAGAGACAGCTCTTCTCTTCTCTTCTTTTCTCCCTAGCTGCTCCTTCTCTCTTCTGCACCCAGCTCCGCCAGTCCTTGCCGCCGGCCACCGCCGCCGCCAGCCCACCGCCGGCAACCCCTCCCCTTCTCTTTCTCTTACTTCTCTTCTCTTTCCTTTCTTTCTTTCTTTACCTTCTCTTTTCTCTATTCACCACCGGTGAGTTCTCTCTTCCAATGCTTCTTTTTTCGGCGAACCCAAACGCTGTGATTTCGCAGTGGCTATAAGAAGTGCCATTGTTCCTTCCTAGTTCTTGTTGTTTTCAATCTCTATACCTCAGGTTCTTGTTTTTCCTTTTTCTTTATGTTCATGTTTTTTTTTGCAATCGCTTTCATTTCTTTTATGTTGCTTAGATTAAATTAGTTGCTTTCTTTGTTACTTCTTTATACTGCAAAGTGTTGTTGCTTGATTGTTGGGTTGGTTATGATCAAATTTTAACTTAATTGTGATGAACTTGCACATTGCTACCACATGTTTGATAAAATGCCTCGATGAACACTTTGTTTGATTCATATCACTTGGCCATCATATGTGTTCAATTTATCTCTTGTTAGGCATATTGTATGAATTGTGCAACTTCTATTATAACTTTTGATGGTTATTAAGAAAATTCACCAATGCATCTTCTTGTTTGTTGAATTGAAATTTTGGTTGCAAATGCATTGTGTTGGTGAAATCTGAGTTTCATTGTTCGTCTTGGAATTTAAATTGAGTAACCACTCTACGAATGTTCAACTTTTGATGATGTCTTGATCAAACATCTATTGGACTTCCAATTAAGAACATTGTATATGTGAGTACTAAATTTTGAAGATGAACAATTGACAATTCCCTTTTGGTGCTTGCTTGAAGTTGCTTTCATTTCTCTGTTTTATATTTGCAACTTGGGCACTAAGTTGTGAAGCTTTGAGCTGTGAATTGCCTTAAGGGTGTGATTGCCTTGATATCCGGCCGGTGTGTGTGTTCCACCCGTGCGCATTATTGGAATATACACACCGTGATTTTGTAAATCACACTACTTCTATAAGCTCTTTAAACATTCTTAGTGCTTTCTCAGTGATTTTACCTGTTGTTTCCTATGATCTCGAAATTCTTTTCTTGCTATTTTCAGGATGAGAAAGAAGGGTAAGGCACCGGTTACTTCACCGGTTGAGAAACCTACCACTTGCTTTCCTGATGTTTGGTGGGATCGCCAGGGTCATAGACCGGATACCATGGTTAACCGAAGAGCCGACTCTCAATACAAGGCTATTAAGAAACGTACAATCCATTGGGAGCGGCCATTGAAGGGTCCAAGTCAATACAAGGTGACTATTCACCAAAGGATTGCTTCACTTCATTGGGAGTTTCTTGAGCAAGAACCCATTGAAGTCAATGAGACTATGGTGCGGGAATTCTATGCAAACTACTAAGCTTGGGAAGCGAAGTCAGTCTTCCTGCGGGGAAAGATATTGGATACATCAAATCAAGCTCTAGAAGCTATTCTGAACATCCCCCACATTCCAGTTGAGAAGGATGACTACTCTAAGATAAAAGTGGATGTTTTCAAAGGAAGAGTATCTCTGACTCCCATTCTTGAGAGAATAGGCCGTCCTGGTGCATCTTGGGAGTATAGCAAGGGGAGAAATTCCGTTCCCACTAGTATTGCATACTCTGATTTGAATGCTGAAGCGCGTATATGGTATTAGATTGTGGCGGACTACATCATCCCGAGCACCCACACTACCTATGTGAGATTTAGGACTGCTTTGCTACTTTGGGCTATTATGCAAGAGAAGCATATAGCCATCTTGCCTTTATTGCACAAATCAATTTGGAAGTTGGTTGAGAAGAAGAATATTAACATTCCATTTCCATTGATGGTGATGCGCTTAGCAAATGCAGCGGGGGTAGAGAGGCAACCAATGGACATTATGTTCCGGGTTCCTAGAGGCAACAAGTTCATTCCGAGGAGTGATTTGGAAAGATCAACAAACACAACCCCTGATGAGGGAAAAACGATTCCACACAAAACCCACTGGCAAGTGTACCGGGTCGCATCAAGTAGTAATAACTCATAAGGGTGAGGTCGATCCCACAGGGATTGATGGATTGAGCAATTTTAGTTAGGTGATGAATTTAGTTAAGCGAATATTTGATGATTTGAGTGATTTTTGATTAACAGAAGTGAAATTACAAGAAAATAAAGGTGCAGAATGAAAATTTGCTAAATCTTAAAGTGCAGAGAAAGTAAATTGCAGAAACTTAAAGTGTAAGAAAGTAAAAGAGCTGAAACTTAAATTGCAAGAAAAGTAAATAACTGAAACTTAAAGTGCAAGAAATGTAAATTTCTTGAAGAATAAAAGGATTTGGGTACTGGGATTCAGAATTGAACTAGAAAATGCAAGCTAAAGTAAATCAGAGAGCTATGAGATGAAGAGATTCAGCTCAGTAGCCAAACAGAAATGGAAAATTTCTTGAAGAAACAAACAGCAAGAAAACTTAGCTCAATTATGAAATTCTAAAAGAGAAATTGAAGATCGAAGAAGAGCAATGAGATCAGAAAGCAGATCTAGATCTCAATCACTCCCTTGACCAAACAGAAAAGAAATTACAGAAGAAACGAAAATGAAAACAGAAAGGAAATTTAGATCCAACTTTCAATTTATAGAACTATCAAAAGAAAAGTAGAAGATGATTCTCAGATGAAGAATTTCAATGGAACTCTTCAGTCTGAATTCAAAAACCCAAAACAGAAAGTAGAAGTTTTAGAAGCAAGAACAAACAGAAAGAAAACTAGATCTAATCCCAATTCCCAAATTCAAAATGAAAATTTAAAAGTGAAAAACTAAAAAATGAGCAAAAGGTCCTCTTCAAATCAAACTAAATCCTATTTATACACTTTCTATTTTGGTCTTAATAACTTGGAATGGGCCTTTTAATTTTTGGATTTGAAGAAAAATGGATCCGGGTGGCTTTGGTTCAAGTGGCATGGGTCAGGGTGCTAGCTCCAGTGGAGCGCTCCATTTCATTAGTGAACGTTGTGTTCACTTGCCTTGTGCCAATTTTGGTGTGCCTTGTGTGCTCAGCGTTGCTTTAGTGAATGGTACGTTCACTCACCCAACGCTGCCCCTTTGGTGCGTGCCTCCCTTGGTTGAGTACTGTCTAGCACTCCTTTGGTTGAGCGCTACGTTGCCTTCCTTGAACGCTCCTTAGTGAGCTTTGTTGCGCGCCTTCCTTCCTTGGCTTAGCACTCCACGAAAAAGGTAGAGATAGTGAACGTGGCGTTCACTTTTTTGAACGCTACCCTTTGTGTTGCTTTGATGCGCACCCAGCTTCCCTTGGTTGAGCGCCCGAAAACGTTCACTAAAGTGAACGTGGTGTTCACTTGCTTGAACGCTGCCTTTTGGTGTGAGCCTTGGTTTGCTGGATTCCTTGCCTAGCATTGCCTTAATGAACGCCACGTTTGGTAATGCAACGCTTTCCTGGTTCTTTCCTTTCTTCATCATTTCTTCACCTACAAGTAACCAAACAACTAATCAAAGTGTCACCAAATTCACAAGGTCTTTGCATCATTCATGAAATTCAATTAATTCTAGCATAAACCCTATGATTTTGTGTGAAATAATTGATGGTTGATTGATTCAAAATAATCATGAAAATCCACTCCAATTACTTACTTATTGTGCAAGAAAGTACATAAAACCTAATGAAAAATGTTTGTAAAACTAGCATAAGATGACTTATCATCAACCCCCTCCAAGAGGAAGACACCCACAACACCACCATCAAGTCTACCAACTTCATCAACTGCTTTACCCTTTCTCCGACCTCTTCCGGATCTATTCCAAGACATCTTGCACAATATCCACTATATGGAGCATTTGGAGCACAAACATTTTGAGTGGATAGCGGCAAGGCTAGAAGGGAGAGACCCCGGCCCGATTTCTAGAGCTTCATCCGAGCTAGCTGGGGAGGAGAATGATGCAGCTGACCATCCCACTCCTGAGTCCACCAGCTGAAGGTGGCTCCTCTTCATCCTCCCAGATTGTAAGCATGCACAGAGGACCGTGCACAAATTAAGTGTGGGGGAGGATCGATGACTTCAAGGGGGTAAAAGTTTCTCTTTTAAAGACACTTTGCAATGCTTTTTGCAATACTTTTTCTTCATTTTGAGTAGCTTTATTTCTATTACATCTTGTTTGATTTGCTGTAAATATTTCTTTATCGTTTATGGATATTTAGTAGTTAGTATTTGCATGTTGCATGATAGAATGAATAAGTTGGTGAAACACTAAGGAATTTCCATGAAACCTTTTCTAAGGGCATACCATTGATTGAATTGAAGAAAAAAATTGTGTTTACCAACTTGTGTGGAGTATTTTGTTTGTAGACATGGAAAAGAGCTCGAACAACATGCTTTGTGATATTTGAGCTTTAATAGATGGTTGCATTTTTCAACCATAATGTTGTTCTTGTGTGTGTGATTATACTCCTTTTTTATTGTGATCATTGATTTGCATGATTCTTTATGTTCTGCATTTGTGTTTGGATGCATTTAGCATGATTGAGGCCACCTTTGATGATAAACTCACTAACCTATATGGCCAACCTTTGCATTCGCCTTTGTGAACCCCTTTGAGCCTATGAATCACATTTTGTTCTGATGATAGCACATTACTCCCCTTAAGTGGAAAACCATTGATGTCCCTGAATTACTCTTTGATTAGCTTGGGTGGATTAGTGTGTAAATTCTGAGTGTGGGAGAATTTCGGGAAGCATTGGTGATAAAGGCATGAACTCTTTGTGAAAAACTTTTTAGGCAATTAGGTAATGCTCATGCATGTCACTAATTAAAACATATGCATTCATTGTTCTTCTAAAAAAAAACTTGCGCATAATAAAGTATGAATAAAAAGAGTAAATAAAGGATGCATATACCATATTTGAAAAAGAAACTGCATGAGTAAGGTGAAATAGAAAGAGAAAATGGGTAGAAAGGTTGTATTGTATTGTGTACATAGGATGTAAGATTAGGTAGACACTCAAGCTAATCAAAGAACTAATTCTTTAAGTCCACTTGACCATAATTCATCCTACCTAAACCCTAGCCCCATTACATCCCTCTAAAGACCTCATGATATTTGTTATTCATGCATTAAATACTAGTTGATTGTTAGATGACTTGAAAATCTTTGAAAAGCATGATAAAAGGAGAATTGAGTGGTTAAACCCTAAACACTGAGCAAATTGAGTGGATACACATCCGGTGAGGGGTTCGATCGCTCAATTCTATGTTCTTACGCCTCATATTGCATCTTCTTGCAAGTTGTTTAATTGGACAGTTTTGATAACTTCAATTCAATTCTTTGGACATTGATCTTAATGCATGAACTCTTTGCATTAGCCCTATAGTTCTTTGTGATGGATTGGAATTTTATGGTTGGTTTCTACCAACTCTCATCGTAGTACATATTAGTGATTAGTCTTAGGATAGTTGCATGCATTTAAGTAGTGTATAGCATAAGTCATTTTTCCTTTCATATATCTCCTTTGCGTGTGTTTAGCATGAGGACATGCTAGTGTTTAAGTGTGGAAAAATTGATGAATCCATATTTGATGATGATTTTTGGTTAGAATTGAATGGATTTTCACCATATTAACTTGCACTTATTCCCTTGAATAGCATGCTTTTGACCTCTCCTTCCAAATTGCGCTTGATTGTGAAAATATGCTCTTTTGTGCCCAATTTAATCTATTTTATTCCATTTGCCTTCTATTCGATGCCTTGATATTGTTTGTGAGTGAGTCCAGGTGTATAAGGTAGGAATGGGTAGGAGAAAATGGAAGAAGAGCATGCAAAGTGGAGGAAACAAGAAGAATCAAGGGAGATGAGCTTAGAGACGTGTGCATGCGCACAGCTACCTATGCGTACACACAACTGCCTAATCAGAGCATGTGGATTGTTTCAAGCGCATCGCGCGTCCAACCAAGCATCGCCTAGTGTGCGTGCGCACAGCTACTTGTGCGTACGCACAGGACGGGATTTTTCGCAAGGTGTACGGACGCACGCGTCTGTGCGTCCGCACAGGTGTCCGCACGTGACTTCATTAAAATGGCATGTGACTCGCAATTTGGGGGCTTTGGAGGCCCATTTCGGAAGTCTTCTAGCTCATATTGGAGGGGAAATGAGGAACATAACATAGCATATCAGTAGTATAGTTTTAGGAGTAGTAGTAAGAAGCTTTAGTTAGTTTTTCTCTGAGTTTTTCATCATCTCTATTAGGGTTTATATTAGAGTTTTACATTCAAGTGCCATTTCCATTTCTTATCTTAGATTTTGCTAGCTTTCATTTTAAGTATTCTCTTGTTATTACTCTTTATAGTTACATTGTCATTACTCTTTCTTCTAATTCAAGTTATAGTTCAATTTTGCTTCTCTCATGCAATTTTAATTTCTTGTTGATGAATTTGATGTTTGATGTTTGTTTCATACTTTCTTGTGTTATTCTTATTGATTGAGATCAATTATTGCTTTTAGTTTCAAGTCTTTACTCACTTTCTCCATGTTTAAGGTTTTTGCCCACCAAGTGTTTGACAAAATGTCAAACATAGTTTTAGGCTAAATTTTTTGTTCTTGGCTTGGGTAAAGTGAGCAATTGGGTTTCTAGAGTTAGAATGTCCAACATTTAGTTTCAATTCATGGATTGTTAATTTTTCTTGTTCCCACTAACGCTAATTTGTTGCTAAAGCAATTAGCAAGCAATTTAGGATTTGTGGGTTAAGGACACTTATGCTCATTTAACTTACTTTCCGATGTAAGGGTTGATCACGTGAGATTAATCCATCATAATTGTCATAGTTGTGGTTCCAACAAGGAAAGGACCCTTAGCTCCCTCCAAGCCAAGACTCTTTTTGATGCTTTCAATCTTTCATACATTTCTATGTTAATCTCTTTTATACTTTACTTGTTTATATTACATAGTCGGTTCTTTAATTTCTTCATTAGTTCAATCATTACAATTTTGCATGTTCTTTTATTGCTTTATATGTTCATTTCTTCATTGACAACCCCTTGTTCACTACAACTGGGTTTGCACACTCATTGTTCTAAAAGTACTCCTTGGGAGATGACTCGGGAGTCAAATACTCTCGGTTTTGAATTAGTTTTGAATTGTGACACATCTTGTGAATTTCCAATTTGATCGACGGCCAACTTGTTGGGTTAGGACTATACTTACAACGCTAATTCCGTTTCAGATAATCGAGTTCCTAATTCCATATGCGAATTGGCCGTCGTGCATCATGAGGCAAAATGAAGAGTGGGTTAGGAGCATTCATCGATTCGTGTGTGGAGGGCTTAGGGTTATCTGATCTGAACGAGTTAGGCAATTGTATGAAGCAAAAGGATAAAAGGTTGAAGAGATGGTGTATTGCAATTGTAACTTGGTCATTTCAAAGGATGTTTTGTGAATCTTTTTTTTTTTGAACCTTTTGGCTACGCTTTTGAAGCGTGGAGTTCTCTGAATTTTTTGGAACTTTTTGGCCACGCTTTTGAAGCGTGCCAAAAGAGATGGAGGAAATGGCCATGCTTTAAAAATGACCCTATAACAAAACCTTGTCGCCACGCTTTAAAAGCGTGCCCGTTTCTCTCTATGGTTACGCTTTCGTTGCGCGACTCACGCGTACGCGTACGCGTCATTCGCGAATCCGCACCTGAACCCTGCGCAGCCCTGTTTTTCATATCTTATCTTTCTAAATCCTAATTTCTTTCTTCTTCTTTCTTCTTTCTTTTCTTTCTTCTTTATTCTCCCATCTTTTTCCATTCTTTCTCTTTCTTTACTCTTCTCTTCTTCTTTTCCCTTCCATCATATTTTCTTCACCTCACGTTCTTCATTACCCCTCTTTATCACCTTCTTCTCAAGGTTCTTTCTTTCTATTTCCTTTTTCTTCTTCTTTTTATTATTTATCTATTTTTTTGCATTATTTTACTTGGTGTTAGAAATCTAATTGGGTGATTGTTTTCTTCCATGTTTGCATGTGGATTATTAGGGAGTTATTTGACAATTATCGCTAATTATTATTTTTGGGTTATTTGCATGTTCAAATTTAATACTTTCCCTATCATATTAAACATGCATACCAAGTGTTTGTGAATAAGCCCGTATAGCATTGTGCATTTTTTTTTAATTATTCTACTCTTCTACTCTAATGCCTGCTTTTCACAAAACTCTTCCTATATTTTATTAATTAATTATAATTATCAATACAAACGTGATCGTTAGTTTGTTACATTTGATAATCAAATTAAGAAATTAATGCTTGATCTATGCTACTCATGCCTTTGTCAGCATGCCAATAAACATCTTGCATTCAATTGTCTTAATTTATCATGTTATATTTCCATTGATGTCCTGATCACATGTAGTCGCGACCATGTGTTAACGACATTCTTCTTTACCTTGGCATGATTATCGCTCGTACTGCCCTCTTCCTTGCTCTATCCATTTGAATTCATGCCCCTTTTTCTTCTCCCTTTTTAGGATGGCCACCAGGAAGGGTACAGAGAGAAGGCCACTGACAAGACACCAGCAAGGAGAGGAACCAAGAAAACTCCAGCTAAGCGTCAGTTGGAGCAACCCGTCCACTTGCACATCTTAGCATGCACCGAGGACAGTGCAATCCTTAAGTGTGGGGAGGTCGATACCGACTTCCGTGGGTTAGTTAATTTCTTCTCAACACTAATGTTTTATTTTTCTTGTTAGTTGTTGCATTTGCATTAATTTAACTGCATGTTGCTTGATTTTGTGCATATTTTACCACTACTTGGTTGGAGTGATAAATTCTTTTCAAGACCCTTTTTATAATATTTCACTAATTTAAACTGAAAATTTGTGTTAAACTTGTTTGAGGATTGTAAACTGGAACATGAATTATAGCTAAGAACACACAGCCTGAGAGACTTTGAGCTTAATTACATGGTTACATTATTTAACCATAATATTTTATTCTTGTGTGCTTTCTTCTCTATGATTGTAATCTATATTTTGTTCCACTCTATATGTCCATTGTTTAGTGTATTTACATGCTTGCATATGATTGAGGCCATCATTTGTTATTAACTCACTTATCCCAAATAGCCTACCCCTTCAATTACCTTTGTTAGCCATTTTGAGCCTTTTAAACCCCATTTGTTCTATATTTTACCACATCACTAGCCTTAAGCAGAAAAACAAGTAATCACCCCAATTGAATCTTTGGTTAGTGGTGCACGAAATTGTGATCGTTCATTCCTTGGTAACGGCCCCAAAAACTTAATACGCACGTTCATAATCTTAGTTCTTTTTCACAACTTCGCACAACTAACCAGCAAGTGCACTGGGTCGTCCAAGTAATAAACCTTACGTGAGTAAAGATCGATCCCACGAAGATTGTCGGTTTGAAGCAAGCTATGGTCACCTTGTAAATCTCAGTCAGGCAGATTCAATTGGTTATGGAGATTTGACAATTAAAATATAATTAAAATATAAAATAGGATAGAAATACTTATGTAATTCATTGGTGAGAATTTCAGATAAGCGTACGGAGATGCTTTTAATCCTTCTGAACCTCTGCTTTCCTACTGCTTTCATCCAATCATTCCTACTCCTTTCCATGGCAAGCTGTATGTTGGGCATCACCATTGTCAATGGCTACATCCCGTCCTCTCAGTGAAAATGGTCCAAATACACTGTCACCGCACGGCTAATCATCTGTCGGTTCTCGATCATGCTAGAATAGGATTCAGTAATCCTTTTGCGTCTGTCACTACGCCCAGCACTCGCGAGTTTGAAGCTCATCACAGCCATCCCTTCCCAGATCCTACTCGGAATACCACAGACAAGGTTTAGACTTTCCGGATCTCAAGAATGGCCGCCAATAATTCTAGCCTATACCACGAAGACTCTGATCATAGATCAGGAGGCAAAAAGATATGCATTCAAGCTTGCTTTCATGTAGAACGGAAATGTTTGTCAGGCACGCATTCATAAGTGAGAATGGTGATAAGCGTCACATAATCATCACATTTATCATGTTCTTGTGTGCGAATGAATATCTTAGAGAAGAAATAGGCTTGAGTTGAATAGAAAAATAATAGTACTTTGCATTAATTCATGAGGAACAGTAGAGTTCCACACCTTAATCTATGGTGTGTAGAAACTCTACCGTTGAAAATACATAAGAACAAGGTCCAGGCATGGCCGAATGGCCAGCCCCCTAAACGTGATCTCAGAACATAAAATTTGTCAAAGACTAACCAGAGATGTAAATACAATAGTAAAAAGTCCTATTTATACTAAACTAGTTACTAGGGTTTACAGAAATGAGTAAATGATACAAAAATCTACTTCCGGGCCCACTTAGTGTGTGCTTGGGCTGAGCGTTGAAGCTTTCACGTGTAGAGGTCTTCCTTGGAGTTGAACGCCAGTTTGTAACTTGTTTTTGGCGTTTAACTCTGCTTTGCAACTTGTTTCTGGCGTTTAACGCCAGAATAGGGCAGAAAGCTGGCGTTGAACGCCAGTTTACGTCATCTAAACTTGAGCAAAGTATGAACTATTATATATTTCTGGAAAGACCTAGATGTCTACTTTCCAACGCAATTGAGAGCACGCCATTTGGGTTTCTGTAGCTCCAGAAAATCCACTTTGAGTGCATGGAGGTCAGAATCCAACAGCATCTGCAGTCCTTCTTCAGCCTCTGAATAAGATTTTTGCTCAAGTCCTTCAATTTCAGTCAGAAAATACCTGAAATCACAGAAAAATAGACATACTCCTAGTAAAGTCCAGAAATGTGATTTTTAATTAAAAACTAATAAAAATATACTAAAAACTAATCAAATCATACTAAAAACTATGTAAAAATAATGCCAAAAAGCGTATAAATTATCCGCTCATCACAACACCAAACTTAAATTGTTGCTTGTCCCCAAGCAACTAAAAATCAAATAGGATAAAAATAAGAGAATATACTATAAATTCCAAATATCAATGAAACTTAGCTCCAATTAGATGAGCGGGACTAGTAGCTTTTTACCTCTGAACAGTTTTGGCATCTCACTTTATCCTTTGAAGTTCAGAATAATTGGCATCTATGGGAACTCAAAATTTAGATAGTGTTATTGATTTTCCTAGTTCAGTATGTTGATTCTTGAACACAGCTACTTTATGAGTCTTGGCCGTGGCCCTAAGCACTTTGTTTTCCAATATTACCACCGGATACATAAATGCCACAGACACATAATTGGGTGAACCTTTTTCAGATTGTGACTCAGCTTTGCTAAAGTCCCCAATTAGAGGTGTCCAGGGTTCTTAAGCACACTCTGTTTTTGCTTTGGACCTCGACTTTAACTGCTCAGTCTCAAGTTTTTCACTTGACACCTTCACGCCACAAGCACATGGTTAGGGACAGCTTGGTTTAGCCGCTTAGGCCATGATTTTATTCATTTGGGCCCTCCTATCCACTGATGCTCAAAGCCTTGGATCCTTTTTATTACCCTTGCCTTTTGGTTTTAAGGGCTATTGGCTTTTTCTGCTTGCTTTTTTTCTTTTTCTTTCTTTTTTTTTCTGCAAGCTTTTCTCTATTCACTGCTTTTTCTTGCTTCAAGAATCATTTTTATGATTTTTCAGATCATCAAATAACATTTCTCCTTTTTCATCATTCTTTCAAGAGCCAACAATTTTAACATTCATAAACTACAAATTCAAAAGACATATGCACTGTTCAAGCATTCATTCAGAAAAACAAAAAGTATTGCTACCACATCAAAATAATCAAACTAATTTCAAGGATGAATTCGAAATCATGTACTTCTTGTTCTTTTGTTTTTAGAACATTTTTCATTTAAGAAAGGTGATGGATTCATAGGACACTCATAGCTTTAAGACATAGACACTTAGACACTAATGATCATGTAGTAAAGACATAAACATAAATAAAACATAAGGCTCAAAAACCAAAAAGCAGAAAAATAAGAACAAGGAGATTAAGGAACGGGTCCACCTTAGTGAGGGTGGCGTCTTTTTCCTCTTAAAGAACCAATGGTGTTCTTGAGCTCCTCTATGTCTCTTTCTTGTCTTTGTTGCTCCTCCCGCATAGCTCCTTGATCTTCTCTAATCTCATGGAGAATGATGGAGTGCTCTTGGTGTTCCATCCTTAGTTGTCCCATGTTGGAACTAAATTCTCCTAGGGAGGTGTTGATTTGCTCCCAATAGTTTTGTGGAGGGAAGTGCATCCCTTGAGGCATCTCAGAATTTCATGGTGAGGAATTTCCTTATGCTCTTGTTGAGGTCCATGATCTCTTGTTTGCTCCATCCTTTTGTTAGTGATGGGCTTGTCCTCATCAATGAGGATATCTCCCTCTATGTCAATTCCATCCGAATTACAGAGGTGGCAAATAAGGTGAAGAAAGGCTAACCTTGCCAAAGTGGATGACTTGTCAGCCACCTTATAGAGTTCTTATGGTATAATCTCATGAACTTCCACTTCCTCCCCAATCATGATACTATGGATCATGATGGCCCGGTCTACAGTAACTTCAGACCAGTTGCTAGTAGGAATAATTGAGCGTTGGATGAACTCCAACCATCCTCTAGCTACAGGCTTAAGGTCCGGTTCTCTCAATTGAACCGGCTTGCCTCTTGAGTCAACTTTCCATTGAGCTCCTTTCACACATATGTCCATGAGGACTTAGTCAAAAGGGACCTCAGGGATCACCTTTTTCTTGGCCACAACTTCATAGAAATGGTCTTAATGGACCTTTGAGATGAATCTCTCCATCTCCCATGACTCAGAGGTGGAAGCAATTGCCTTCCCTTTCCTCTTTCTTGAGGTTTCTCTGGCCTTAGGTGCCATTAATGGTTATGGAAAAACAAAAAGCAATGCTTTTACCACACCAAACTTAAAAGGTTTGCTCGTCCCCGAACAAAAAAAGAAAGGAAGTAGTAGAAGAAGAAGAAAATGGAGGAGATAGAGGGAGAAGGTGTATTCGGCCAAGGGGGAGAAGTGATGGTTGTAATGTGTGAAAATGGAGTAGTGTTGAGGGGTTTATATAGGGGTGGGGTGGAGGGTAGGTTTCGGCTATTAGGATTGGGTTTGGGAGGGAAAAGAATTTGAATTTTGGAGGTAGGTGGGGTTTATGGGGAAGAGTGGATGGATGTGAGTGGTTAAGGGTATTTAGGGAAGAGGTATGGAAGTGATTGGTGAAGGTTATTTGGGGAAGAGAGGTATGAAAAGGTGTGAAGAGGCGAGAAGAAGAGGTGGGGTAGGTGGGGATCCTGTGGGGTCCACAGATCCAGAGGGGTCAAGGACTTAACATCCCTGCTCTATTTAGGCGTGCAAACGCCCTTAGAATGCATGTCTGGCGTTAAACGCCAGCTTGCTACTTGTTTCTGGCGTTTAACGCCAATTCCATGCTCTGTTCTGGCGTTAAACGCCAGTCTGGTGTTTGTTCTGGCGTTTAATGCCAACTTGATGCTTCTTTCTGGCGTTAAACGCCAGTTTGATGCTTCTTACTGGCGTTAAACGCCAGTTTGATGCTTCTTACTGGCGTTTAAACGCCAGTAAGATCTTCCTCCAGGGTGAGCTGTTTTTAATGCTATTTTTCATTCTGTTTTTGATTTTTCAGTAGGTTTTGTGACTTCACATGATCATCAACCTAAAGAAAACATAAAATAGCAATAGAAAATAAATAGATATAATTAAATAACATTGGGTTGCCTCCCAACAAGTGCTTCTTTAATGTCAATAGCTTGACAGTGAGCTCTCATGGAGCCTCACAGATGTTCAGAGCATTGTTGGGACCTCCCAACACCAAACTTAGAGTTTGAATGTGGGGGTTCAACACCAAACTTAGAGTTTGGTTGTGGACTCCCAATACCAAACTTAGAGTTTGACTGTGGGGGCTTTGGTTGACTCTGCAGTGAGAGAAGCTTTTCATGCTTCCTCTCCATGGTTACAGAAGGAGAACCTTGAATCTTAAATACAATGTAGTCTTCATTCAATTGAAGGACCAACTCTCTTCTGTCTACATCAATCACAGCTTTTGCTGTAGCTAGGAAGGGTCTTCCAAGGATGATGGATTCATCCTCATCCTTCCCAGTGTCTAGGATTATGAAATCAGTAGGGATGTAAAGGCCTTCAACCTTTACTAACAAGTCCTCTACTAATCCATAAGCCTATTTCATTGATTTGTCTGCCATCTCTAGTGAGATTCTTGCAGCTTGTACCTCATATATTCCCAGTTTCTCTATTACAGAGAGTGGCATGAGGTTTATCCCTGACCCAAGGTCACACAGAGCCTTCTCAAAGGTCATGGTGCCTATGGTACAAGGTATGAAGAACTTTTTGGGATCCGGTTTCTTCTGAGGCAATGTCTGCCTTATCAATGCACTTAGTTCATTGGTGAACAAGGGGGGTTCATCCTCCCAAGTATCATTACCAAATAAACTGGCATTCAACTTCATGATGGCTCCTAGATAATTAGCAACCAGGAGGTCTTCCTCACTAGGATTCACGTTCTCCTCCTCCTCTTTGGGTTCGGCCACACCGAGTAAGGTTATGGCCTTGCACTCTCTTTTTGGATTCTCTTCTGTATTGCTTGGGAGAGTACTAGGAGGAGTTTCAGTGACTCTTTTACTCAGCTGGCCCACTTGTGCCTCCAAATTTCTAATGGAGGACCTTGTTTTATTCATGAAACTTAGAGTGGCCTTAGATAGATCAGAGACTATATTTGCTAAGCTAGATGGATTCTGCTCAGAATTCTCTGTCTGTTGCTGAGAGGATGATGGAAAAGGCTTGCTATTGCTAAACCTGTTTCTTCCACCATTATTAAAGCCTTGTTGAGGCTTTTGTTGATCCTTCCATGAGAAATTTGGATGATTTCTCCATGAGGGATTATAGGTGTTTCCATAGAGTTCTCCCATGTAATTCACCTCTGCTATTGCAAGGTTCTCAGGATCATAAGCTTCTTCTTCAGAAGATGCTTCTTTAGTACTGTTGGATGCAGCTTGAAATCCATTCAGACTCTGAGAAATCATATTGACTTGCTGAGTCAATATTTTATTCTGAGCCAATATGGCATTCAAAGTATCAATTTCAAGAACTCCCTTCCTCTGAGGTGTCCCATTACTCACAGGATTCCTTTCAAAAGTGTACATGAACTGGTTATTTGCAACCATGTCAATGAGTTCCTGAGCTTCTGCATGCGTTTTCTTTAGGTGAATGGATCCACCTGCAGAATGGTCCAATGACATCTTTGATAATTCAGACAGACCATCATATAATATATCCAGGATGGTCCATTCTGAAAGCATGTCAAAAGGACACTTTTTGGTCAGTTGCTTGTATCTCTCCTAAGCTTCATAGAGGGATTCACCTTCTTTCTGTTTGAAGGTTTGAACATCCACTCTAAGCTTGCTAAGCTTTTGAGGAGGAAAGAACTTGGCTAAGAAAGTCGTGACCAGCTTATCCCAAGAGTTCAGGCTATCTTTAGGTTGAGAGTCCAACCATATTCTAACTCTGTCTCTTACAGTAAACGGGAAAAGCATAAGCCTGTAGACCTCGGGATCAACCCCATTGGTCTTAACAGTATCACAGATTTGCAAGGATTCAGTTAAGAACTGAAAAGGATCTTCTGATAGAAGTCCATGAAACTTGCAATTCTGTTGCATCAGAGAAACTAATTGAGGCTTTAGCTCAAAATTGTTTGCTCCAATGGCAGAGATTGAGATGCTTCTTCCATGTAAGTTGGAATATGGTGCAGTAAAGTCACCAAGCATCTTTCTTGCATCTCCACCATTGTTATTATTTTCGGCCATGTCTCCTTCTTTTTCAAAAATTTCTGTCTGATTTTCTCTAGAGAGTTGTGCTTTAGCTTCCTCTTCAGAGTCCTTTCAGGTTCAGGATCGGCTTCAACAAGAATGTTCTTATCCTTGTTCCTACTCATATGAAAAAGAAGAGAACAGAAAAAAAAATATGGAATCCTCTATGTCACAGTATAGAGATTCCTTATATGAGTATAAGAAGAGAAAAATAGAAGAAGGAAAAGATAAGAATTCGAACACAGAGGAGAAGAGTGGGTTCGAATTTTTGAGTGAAAGAGGGGTGTTAGTAGATAAATAAATAAATAGAAGGAGATGAGAGAGGGGGGAGAAAATTCGAATTTAATTTAAACTAAAAGGAAAATATTTTTGTTTTTATTTTAAAATTTAGTTAGAATTCAAAAATTAAAAAGAGAAAAAAAATTAAAATTAAAATTTGAAACAATTAGTTAATTAAAAAGAATTTTGAAAAAGTGGATAGGAGTTTTCAAAAATTAGAGAGAGAAAATTAGTTAGGTGGTTTTGAAAAAGATATGATTGAAATAGAAAACTTTTTAAAAATAAACCAAAAAGTCAAGTAGTTAATTGAAAAAGATTTGAAAATCAAATTTGAAAGGGTGAGAAGTTAGAAAAGATTTTGAAATTAATTTTGAAAAAGATATGATTGAAATTGAAAAAGATATGATTGAAAATCATTTTGAAAAAGATTTGAATTGGAAATTAAAAAGATTTGATTTTGAAAATTGAAATTGATTACTTGACTAACAAGAAACTAAAAGATATAATTCTAAAATTTAAAGATTGAACCTTTTTTAATAGGCAAGTAACAAACTCAAAAAAAAAATTTTTTTGAATCAATCACATTAATTATTAGTAAAGATTTTAAAAAATATGGAATAAAATAAGAAAAAAATTTTTGAAAATCAATTTGAATTTTCGAAAATATGAAAGAAAAAATGAATAAGATTTGATTTTTAAAAAAAAAGATTTGAAAAAGATAGAATTTTTAAATTGAAATTTTGATTTGACTCATAAGAAACAACTAAATTTTGAAAAATTTTTGAAAAAGTCAACTCAAATATTCAAAATTTATGAGAAGAAAAAGGGAAAGATATTTTTTATTTTTTAATTTTCAATGAAGAAAGAGAAAAACAATAAAAAGACTCAAAACATGAAAATTATGAATCAAAACACACAATGCATGCAAGAACACTTTGAATGTCAAGATGAACACCAAGAACTTATTTTTGAAAATTTTTAAGAAAAGAAAAACATGCAAGACACCAAACTTAGAAATTTTCAAACTTTAGACACTAACAAATTGAAAATGCATATGAAAAAAAAGAAAAGATACAAAACATGAAAATGCAAAGATCAAACAATGAAGTTCATCAAGAATAACTTGAAGATCATGAAGAACACATGTATGAGTTTTTCGAAAATTTTTAGTGAAAATTAAAAAGATGCAATTGACACCAAACTTACAAATTGACACTAGACTCAAACAAGAAATATCAAATTTTTAGTTCTTATGATTTTATTAAATTTTTTTGTAATTTTTTTCAAAAATTATTTTAGAAAAAGAAAAATAAGAATTTCCAAATTTCTAATGAGAATTCCAGGAATCATGCAACGTTAGTCTAAAGCTCCGGTCCAGGAATTAGACATGGCTTACTAGCCAGCCAAGCTTTCAGTGAAAGCTCCGGTCCAAAACACTAGACATGGCCAATAGCTAGCCAAGCTTTAAGATACAAATCAGGCATACAACAGCTGAATTGATGAGAATAAAAAAAAATCTCTTGTGATGACGAGTTGAAACCTCGGTCCAAAAGATTAGACATGACTTCACAGCCAGCCAGACTTCAACATATCATCATGAAACTCTAGAATTCATTCTTAAAAATTCTGAAGCCATAAAATAATTTATTATTTTTTTTTTTTGAAAATTTTTCAAAAATAAAAAGAAAAAAAACAAAAAATTAAAATTAAAATAAAATTACCTAATCTAAGCAATAAGATGAACCGTCAGTTGTCCAAACTCGAACAATCCCCGACAACGGCGCCAAAAAGCACGAAATCGTGATCGTTCATTCCTTGGTAATGGCGCCAAAAACTTAATACGCACGTTCATAATCTTAGTTCTTTTTCACAACTTCGCACAACTAACCAGCAAGTGCACTGGGTCGTCCAAGTAATAAACCTTACGTGAGTAAGGGTCGATCCCATGGAGATTGTTGGTTTGAAGCAAGCTATGGTCACCTTGTAAATCTCAGTCAGGCGGATTCAATTGGTTATGGAGATTTGATAATTAAAATATAATTAAAATATAAAATAGGATAGAAATACTTATGTAATTCATTGGTGAGAATTTCAGATAAGCGTATGGAGATGCTTTTATTCCTTCTGAACCTCTGCTTTCCTACTGCTTTCATCCAATCATTCATACTCCTTTCCATGGCAAGCTGTATGTTGGGCATCACTGTTGTTAATGGTTACATCCCGTCTTCTCAGTGAAAATGGTTCAAATGCGCTATCACCGCACGGCTAATCATTTGTCGGTTCTCGATCATGCTAGAATAGGATTCAGTAATCCTTTTGCGTCTGTCACTATGCCTAGCACTCGCGAGTTTGAAGCTCGTCACAGCCATCCCTTCCCAGATCCTACTCGGAATACCACAGACAAGGTTTAGACTTTCCAGATCTCAAGAATGGTCACCAATAATTCTAGCCTATACCACGAAGACTCTGATTGTAGATCAGAAGGCTAAGAGATATGCATTCAAGCTTGCTTTCATGTAGAACGGAAGTGTTTGTCAGGCACGCGTTCATAAGTGAGAATGGTGATGAGCGTCACATAATCATCACATTCATCATGTTCTTGTGTGCGAATGAATATCTTAGAGAAGAAATAGGCTTGAGTTGAATAGAAAAACAATAGTACTTTGCATTAATTCATGAGGAACAGCAGAACTCCACACCTTAATCTATGGTGTGTAGAAACTCTACCGTTGAAAATACATAAGAACAAGGTCCAGGCATGGCCGAATGGCCAGCCCCCTAAACGTGATCTCAGAACATAAAATTTGCCAAAGACTAGCCAGAGATGTAAATACAATAGTAAAAAGTCCTATTTATACTAAACTAGTTACTAGGGTTTACAGAAATGAGTAAATGATGCAGAAATCCACTTCCGGGCCCACTTGGTATGTGCTTGGGCTGAGCGTTGAAGCTTTCACGTGTAAAGGTCTTCCTTGGAGTTGAACGCCAGTTTGTAACTTGTTTCTGGCGTTTAACTCTGCTTTGCAACTTGTTTCTGGCGTTTAACGCCAGAATAGGGCAGAAAGCTGGCGTTGAACACCATTTTGTGTCGTCTAAACTTAGGCAAAGTATGGACTATTATATATTGCTTGAAAGCCCTGGATGTCTACTTTCCAACGCAATTGAGAGCCCGCCATTTAGATTTATGTAGCTCCAGAAAATCCACTTTGAGTGCAGGGAGGTCAGAATCCAACAGCATCTACAGTCCTTCTTCAGCCTCTGAATCAGATTTTTGCTCAAGTCCTTCAATTTCAGTCAGAAAATACCTGAAATCACAGAAAAACACAAACTCCTAGTAAAGTCCAGAAATGTGATTTTTAATTAAAAACTAATAAAAATATACTAAAAACTAATCAAATGATACTAAAAACTATGTAAAAATAATGCCAAAAAGCGTATAAATTATCCGCTCATCAGTTAGCTTAAGATAGAGATTGTGTATCAATTAAGTGTGGGAAAACTGTGGGAACATGGGTTAATAAGGGAATGCGTTATGTTTTTACTTTGATAAAATATTGGGAATTTGGGTACCTACTCATGTGAGACCAGAAAAATTAAAAATCCATGTGCATTGATAAGTTATGTTTATTTTTCTATTTAAAAAAATAAAAAAAAAAGAGAAAAAAGAAAAAAACCAAAAATATTCAATAAATAAGTAAATAAATAAGGGGACAAAATCACCCCAATGCTAAGTTAAGTTAATGAAAAGATTAATGCATATGTGATAAAATTAAAAGAAAAGTTGATGCATGAGTATGAGATGAAAAAGTGGGAATTTTGGGTAACTAGGCATGAATTTAAAAGTATATAGAGTGTGTGTGTTAGGTGAAAGCTTAGGTTAGTCAAAGATTCATATTTCAGCTCACTTGACCATACATATATCCTCACCCTCACCTTAGCCCCATTACAACCCTGAAAAGACCTCATGATGTTTGCATTGGTATACTAAATATTTGTTGATTGGTTAGATGAAGAATTTAGAAAGCATGATTAGAGAAGAGTAGAGTGATTTACCCTATACACTTGAGCAATTAGAGTGCATATACACTACCAGCGAGGGTTCAACGCTTGATTCTATGTTCCCTGCTTTCATGAGCTACTTTCTTACAAGTTTACTTGCCTTTTACTGTGTGATTTGAATTAGTGAAATCTGATTTATGTTTGTCTTGGAGAATTTATTTACTTTTAACCAAGAAGGAAGAAATATTTTGCATTTAGTTTCATTCATATAGATAGGTTGCATTTCATAATTTCTACCATTCCTTTTCACTGCTTTGTAGCTTCTCCTGAGCTTAGCATGAAGACATGCTAATGTTTAAGTGTGGGAAGATTTGATGAACCACTATTTCGTGGTACATCTTATGCTTAATTGAGTGGATTTTATCCACTAAACTCACACTTATTCATAGAATTTGCATGTTTTACATTTTCCCTTCCTGATTTTGTGCTATGATTGAAAATATGCTTCTTTGGCCTTAATTTTGCTATGTTTAATCCTCTCTTATTACCATTCAATGTATTGATATGTGTGTTAAGTGTTTTCAAGGTTTATAGGGC
Organism: Arachis ipaensis; assembly: GCF_000816755.2. NCBI lineage: Eukaryota > Viridiplantae > Streptophyta > Magnoliopsida > Fabales > Fabaceae > Arachis > Arachis ipaensis. The sequence goes on along the minus strand of NC_029786.2, from coordinate 81,426,000 downwards.
AGGAATGGCTTAGAGGATGGAAAGGAAGCATGCAAAAGTGGAAGGAATACAAGAAACTGAAGGAATTGCTAAGCTGTCCAGCCTGACATCTTCTCACTCAATCGGTCATAACTTGGGCTACAGAGGTTCAAATGAGACAGTTCCAATTGCGTTGAAAAGCTAACATCCGAGGTTTTAAAATGATATATATATTGCCATAGTGTCCATACATCTAGGCGACACACACACGTCATATCACGCGCACGCGTCGCATTGACGATAAACCAGTGTGTTAAGATTCGCAACTAGCGATTTCTGTGCTGGTTTTGACCCAGTTTTTGGCCCAGAAAACACAGATTAGAAGGTATAAAGTGGGAAAATCAATTCATTCATTCACACAACTTTCATATACACAATTTTGGATTTTAGATGTAGTTTTTAGAGAGAGAGGCTCTCTCCTCTCTCTAGGATTCAGGATTCCTAGTTTTATGCTTTTGAGTGGGATATTACAGAGTTACTAGTAAAGAATTCTCAATAAATAAATTCTCGTTGCTATTATAGTTTCTAAACCAACAGAGAATCCTTTCGTACAAAATTTTTGGTTGTCACTAAAGCAAACCCAATAAAATTTATAACCGAAGTATTTAAACCTCGGGTCGTCTCTCAAGGAATTGCAGGGAAGTATGATTTATTATTGGTTATGGAAAAGTTATCTTTTTGGATTTTTGAAATAGGGAACAAGAAAATAAATTGGCAAGAAAGTAAATTAATAATTAGAAAACTCTTGGCAAGGTATGAAAACTGGAAATCCCATCCTAGTTATCCTTATCAATTGTGATGAGAATTGTTTATTGCTCCCACTTAGTTAACCCTTACTAAATAAAGGAAAGTCAAGTGGACTAGTCAATGGGATTCCTCAAGTCCTAGTCAACTCCTAAGGAAAGACTAGCTTTAGAGGGATCCAAATCAACCAGCAAATTCCAATTATCAATCAACAAAGGAGTTTGATAACTCAAGTGTCACCAATTACTCAACCAAAGCCAAAAGGAGAGAAATCTAAATTAAACTGAAAATATCAATAATAAAAATTGAAGAAAGCAATCATAAATCTGAAATACCTCAAATTGCATTAAATAAAGAAATCAAATCTAATATGGAGTTCATAAACCAAATTGGAAAAATAAATAACTTAAGTAATAGAGTAAATAAAAGTAGAAGAGAAGTTAAATTAAAGGAACATTGAACCTGGAATTGAGAAGGAATGAACCTAAAACTAAGAGAAATCCTAATCCTAAAACCTAAGAGAGAGGAGAGAGCCTCTCCCACCAGAAACTACATCTAAAACCTAAAATTGTGTATATGAAAGTTGTGTGAATGAATGAATTGATTCTCCCACTTTATAGCCTCTAATCTGTGTTTTTTGGGCCAAAAACTGGGTCAAAAACAGCCTAGAAATTGCTGGTTCCGAATCTTAACACGCTGGTTTATCGTCAATGCGACGTGTGCGCGTGATATGACACGTGCGCGTCACCTATATTTACGGCCACTATGGCAAATTATATATCATTTCGAAGCCCCGGATGTTAGCTTTCCAACGTAACTTGAACTGTCTCATTTGGACCTCTGTAGCTCACGTTATGACCAATTGAGTGAGAAGAGGTCAGGCTGGACAGCTCAGCAATTCCTTCAGTTTCTTGTATTCCTTCCACTTTTGCATGCTTCCTTTCCATCCTCTAAGCCATTCCTACCCTATAAACCTTGAAAACACTTAACACACATATCAAGGCATTGAATGGTAATAAGAAAGGATTAAACATAGCAAAATTAAGGCCAAAGAAGCATATTTTCAATCATAGCACAAAATCAGGAAGGGAAAATGTAAAACATGCGAATTCTATGAATAAGTGTGAGTTTAGTGGATAAAATCCACTCAATTAAGCACAAGATGTACCACAAAATAGTGGTGCATCGTGGCAAAAAAAGTGTGGCCAAATCTCAAATCAATTGCCACCCTCATAAAAGCGTGGCCATTGACCCTTTTTGCCACGCTTTTGAAGCGTAGCAAAAAAAACGTGGTCAAATATCCATTCAGTTGCCACCCTCATAAAAGCGTGGCCATTAACCACTTTTGGCCACGCTTTTAAAGCGTACCAAGAAAAAAGCGTGGCCATAGGCCTTTCTTCTTGTAATGCCATAATCACCGCCATCTCTCT
>NC_029786.2:81414166-81423794 GCF_000816755.2 Arachis ipaensis | reverse complement strand
TCCCAGCTCCCAGCCTCAACAACCAGAATTATGTGGCTCTTTTCCAGCAAAGCCTAGCCTGCCGTGACTCTGCTAGTGGCAATACCCTAGCACCACTACAACATCTCCCCCTATTCTTCTCTTTTTTTAACTCAGGTTCTTACTTTTTCCCTGTTTTCTCCTTTGTCTAATTAGTTTTAATTACATTTTATTTTTAAATTGAGCAATTATATTAGGATTAGATTAGTTGTTTGTTGCTTACATAGTTTGCAAGTGTTGGTTTGCTGTTGAATTGGGTTGATTGTTGTTGAAATTTGGATTAAATTTGATAAATATGTGCACTGAGCACCAAGTGTTTGTTTAATTGCCTGAATGAATTTTGAGTTTGATTCATATGTTGTAGCTATCATATGCGTTAAACTATATCCTTGTTTGGCAATCTAATCATGCACATTAGATGATCATTGATGTTATTTAAGATTGAAATTAATCGATGCACTTATACTATGCTTTAAATTACTAGTACTTAGTGGCTTTGAACATGTATGTTTTATTGCATCTTAGGTAAATTTTTTTTAGCAAGTGCATTGAATATTAGTGAATTGAATTGAATTACTTGTCATCAAGATTTTCAAAGCGATATAATCACATACCAAGATTTTTGTTCTTTAACGCTTTGCATTTGTTTGAGTGACTTGACTTGATTCTTGTCAAGCTTGTCCTTTTTTGCAACAAGCACCTTATCCATGTGATTATTTCATTATTCTTGAGGATGAATAAGTAGTTTTCTTTTCATCATTGAATTGGTTATTGTTTGTTGTGCTATTTTATATTAATCTTGCGCTTTCACTTGCACAATTTTAATCCAATATTTCCTAAATTAAATTCACTCTTGTTGTCATTGCCTAAGCTTGCTTGTGTTTTAATTGATGCTCATCCATTGCTTGCATCTTAGCCATTTAATGGAGGAGCACATGCTTACTTTTTGTTTGTGTGGTTGCCGTTTTAACCAGCCAATGTGTATGTTCTAATCGCGCGCACATTTAGAATACACACATTATTTTTTATCATACTACACTACTATGAACTCTTTCTTAATTCCTGTTTATTTGTTTTATACAGCAGCTCGAGCCCTGCATCCACTAGCTGAAGATGGAGTGCTATTGAGCCATTCTCCCTGGATTATGATGCTTGCACGGAGGACTGTGCAACGATTAAGTGTGGGAGAAGATTTGCAATTATGGGGCGTAAATTTCTCTTTCTGAAGACTTTTGCACTCTATTTTGTTTTTTTTTTAAATATTATGTTTTGTGGATGTCTATTGATATTTTTTACTTTTGCACCGTATCTTGCTTATTTTGCTTTTATTGTAGTGAATATTTGTATTTTGCCTAGTATAGGAAATAGGTTCATTAAAAACAACAAAAGAATTTTCAAGAAATCTCTTTTAAGGCATTCCATTGATTAAATTCGAAATACTATTTTTCAAACTTGCTTGAATTATTTGTGGAACATAGTTTTAGAGCTAAGAATACACAACCTTGTGAGATTTGAGCCTAATTGTGTGGTTGTATCATATAACCACTATTTTCATTCTTGTGTGTGTTATTCTCTTTCTATGATTGTAATCTTTGATTTGTTTAATTCTTTATGTCCATTATTTTGTGTATGAATGCATTTATATGATTGAGGCTTTTATTTTATTTGAGCTCACTTACCCAAATGGCCTTACCCCTTTTATCCACCATTGTTAGCCAATTTTGAGCCTATTTTAATCCCCTTTTGTTCTTTATTTGTGCACATCAGTACTTCTAAGTAAAAAATAATAAATATCCTTAATTTGGATCTTTGATTAGTTTAGACTAGTGAGAGTTTATATCATTCAAGTGGGAAAAGTTTGGGAACATTGGTAGAGATAAAAGTGTATTTTGTAGCTTTGTTAAAATTTTGGAAATTGGATACATACTCATACATTAAATGTTTAAACCATATGTATTGATACTTTTATATATTTTTTATTTTGAAAAAAAAGAAAAAAAAGAAAAAGAAAATAAAAAAGAAGAAAAAGAAAAAGAAAAAAAGAGAAAATAAAAACAATAAAAGGGGACAAATGTTAGTCCCAAAGAAAAAGTAATAACAATACATATGGGATGTGATTAAAAAGAGAATGCATGAGTGTGTAATAAAAAGTAAAAAATGGGTAGTTATGTTTGCATTTGAATTGTATAGGTTGTTATATGTGTTAGGTGAGAATTTAAGTTAATCAAAAATTCAAATTTCAAGCTCACTTGATCATATGTATCCTTACCTCTACCCTAGCCCCATTACAACATTGAAAAAGTTCTCATGATACTTGTATGCATGCATTGAATAATTGTTGATTGTTAGATAAAAAATAAATCTTGGAAAGCATGATTAAAGGAGAATTAAGTGAATCAACCCTAAACGCCTGAGCGATTAGAGGGTATAGATATCCGGTGAGGGGTTCGATTGCTCAATCCTATGTTTCCACCTCTCATCTTGTGTTTTCTTGCAAGTTGCCTCATTAATTTTGAAAATTTTGAATCAAACACCAAAGTCCAAACCTCATTCTTTCTAAATTGGACTAATTCTTCCTCCATTGCCTTGATCCAAAAAGGATCATCAAGTGCTTCCTTCACATTTTGGGGTTTCACTTGAGATATGAGAGCTAGATTATTCAGTTCTGCCTTTTTTCTACTTGAAGATCTTGTGGTAACTCCATGAGATAAATCTCCAATAATAAACTCATGTAGATAGTTCTTCAAGAACTTTCATTCTTTGGGTTTTGTTGAAGTGATCTCAGGTTAGATATGACTGAGTTCTGTATTCTTGAGATTTTCAGAGTTCTCTACTTCAGTAGGAGACAAAATAGAATTGTCTATTGCATTTTGTTCTGCAGAATAAGAAATAGCATTTTTCAATGTGAGTTCTGATTTGTCTTCATAGCTTAATTCAGTTTCAATTCCTGCATCATTCTCCCCAACAACTCTTGAAATGGTGTTAGAATCACAAAAGACAACATGTATGGACTCTTCTATAATTCTATGTTCCTTTAGGTAAACTATGTATACTTTACTAGTGGTTGAATAACCAACAAAAATATCTTCATAGGATTTTGGATCAAACTTTTCAAGATTGTCTTTAGTATTTAAAACAAAGTATTTGCATCCAAAAACATGAAAATACTTGAAGTTAGGTGGTATTCCTTTCCAAAGCTCATATGGTGTTTTCTTTAAAAAATTTTGAATGATGGTTCGGTTTAAAATATAACAAGCAGTGTTTACTGCTTCAACCCAAAGGAATTTCGGAATTTCATTTTCACAAACATTGCCCTATCCATTTCTTGAAGGCTTCTATTTATCCTTTCAACAATCCCATTTTGTTGAGGTATTCTAGGACATAAAATTATGTGAAATACCAAATTTATCACAAAATGATTCAAAATCTTGGTTTTCAAACTCTTTTCCATGATCACTTCTTATGGAAACTATTTTCAAATTTTTTTCATTTTGAATCTTTTTGCATAGGGTTGAAAAAGCAAGAAAGGCATCATTCCTATGAGCTAAAAAAGTACCCATCCAAATCTTGTATAATCATCAACCACTACCAAACTATAATATTTACCACCTAGGCTTTGAGTCCTATTGGGACGAAAAAGATCAATATATAACATTTTCAGTGGTCTTTTGGTAGAGATGTCATCCTTCAGTTTAAAAGTACTTTTAGTTTGTTTACGTAATTGACAAGCATCACAAGTGATGTTCTTGTCGAATTTGATTTTTGGAAGACCTCTTACCAAATTCTTTTTCACAAGTTTAGAAATTTGAATCATTCTAGCATGTCCTAATTTCTTGTGCCATAACTATTTTTCAGATTCAATGAAAGTAAAGCATGCTACATTTTATTCTTTTAGTTCCTCCAAGGTGAGTCCATACACATTATTGCATCTTTTAGCTACAAACAAAGTTTCACCAGAATTTTCACACACAACTAAGTATTCTAACCTTTTGAAAATAACCAAATAAACTAAATCACATAATTGGCTAATGCTTAGAAGATTATGTTTCAATCCATCAACTAAGAATACATCATTAATGAAGGTGGAGAAACTCTTACCAACCTTAACCATGACCACAATCTTTCTCTTTTCATTATTACCTGAAGTCACAAAGCCTCCATCGTATTTGTCAAGTTTGATGAAGAATGTAGACTTTCCGTTCATATGCCTAAAGCATCCACTATCCAAGTACCACATGTCATTCTTCTTCTTGAATGCTAGGCAAAACTGCACAATACTTTTAAGTGACCTTAGGTATCCAAATCAATTTGGATCCTTTAATGTCAAACATTCTTGGTTGTCCATGAGCATTGTATTTTCCAATCACTTTGTAAACGTTATCACCAATCTTTCTTTCAAAGATAAAACATTAAATAGGCAAATGACCAAACCGATTGCATGTATGACAAAAATTATTTCTTGCTAATTTTTTAAAGTGGTTTGAGTTTGAAAGATTTTGTCTTTAGAAGTTGAGGCTTCATTCTCAAAGCATGATTTTTCAAAAACAGATTCAGATTTTTCATGATACTTCAACCCAACCTTTTAAAAAGAGGTCTTTGACTAGCTAATAATTTGTCTAAATTTGTAGAACTTTGAGCAAATTTAGCTATGTCTTGATTTAGACCCTTAATCACCTTATGCAACCTTTCATTTTCTTCAATGCAATTCAAATAGGCAACAACAGAATGCTTTCCTTCAAGATTTTTAATTTCAGATCTAAGCCTTTTGTTTTCTTCAACAAGATTAACATCACAGTCGGATTCTTTTAATTTTTCTTTGAGGGAAGCATTTTTAATCTTGAAAATGTCATTTTCAAATTCAAGTTCATGGCATTGATTCAAGAAATTTCTAATTTTCTCAGTAAGATCATTAACCATAAGATGGAGTTCTTCATTAGTGGGTTCAAGAAAGATTACCTCATCATTATGACTGTGGTCTACCATTAAGCATGCTTGAGAGTTGTTGCCTGACTCTTCATCCTTTTCAGTATCATTTTTTAGATCTTCCCGAGAAGTTATGAGTCCTTTCTTCTTGTCCTTCCGAGACTTGTCTTCTCTCTTGAGCTTGGGACAATAATATTTGTAATGTCTAGCTTCTCTGCAGTTGTGGCCAGGGGTGTGCAAAAAAACTGGTTTTATTGAACTGAACTAAAACCATAGTTCTTATGAAAACTAGTTTATTAAAAACCAATTTTTATGGTTTAGTTTAGTTTTAAACCAAATTAAAACTGGTTTTATTCAAACTCCCACATTAGTTTTTACATACTCTTTCTATCCCATTCTCTCCCTCTCTTTCTCTCCCTTCTCTCTCTTCCTCTCTCTCTCTCCTCTTTCTCCCCCTCCTCTCTCCTTTCTCTCTCTCTCTCTCTCTCTCTCTCTCTCTCTCTCTCTCCCTTCTCTCTTTTCCTTTTCTCTCTCCTTCTCTCCTTTCTCTCTCCTTATCTCCTTTCTCTCTCTCTCTCTCTCTCTCTTTCACATTTTCATCTTGCTCCCCCTCCTCTTTGTCTCCCTCCTTCTCTCACTCTCTCTCCTTTCCCTCTTTCTCATCCTCCTCTCTCTCTTTCCTCTTCCTCTTCCCCTTCTCTTTTTCCTTTCCCTCTCTCTCCTTCTCTCTGCTTTCCCCCTTTCTTTCTCTCCCCTCTCCCTATCTCTCTTCCCCCTTCCTTCTCCTCTCTCTTCTTCTCTCTTTCTCTCTCCCCTTCCTCTCTCTCTCTCACACTCTTTTCCTTCTCTACTGCTTTCCCTTTCTCTCCCCCTATCTCTCTAATTTCTCTTATCTATCTATCTCTCTCCCATCTCCCTCCTCTCTTTCTTTCTCTCCTTTTTTCCTTTTTTCTCTTTCTCTCTTCTGCTCCTTTCTCTCTCCCATTTCCTTCTTTCTCTCTCTCCTTCTCCTCTCTCTCCCCTTTCCTTCTTTTTCTCTCTCCCTTCCCCTCTCTCTCATCCTCTCTATATCTTTCTTTTTTCTCCTCCTCTCTCTCCTTCTCCTCTTTCGTCCTCTTCTCTCTATTTTCTCTTTATCTCTCAGTCTTCTCTCACTTTCTATCTATTTTCTCTCTCTTCCCCCGATTCTCTCCAAAGAGAGAGAAAAGAGAGAGAGAATGAGATAGAAAAAGAGAGAGAGGGAAAAGAAAAAGCTAAAAAGAGAGGAGAGAGAGAGAGAGAGAAAAAAATGGAAAAGATGGGGAGAGAGTGGAAAAAGGAGGAGGGAGAGTGTGGTTGTGTTTGTGACAGAGCGTGGCGGTGGTGTATATGACAAAGGTTCTACGAATAAAGGGGTTTAGGGTAGAAGCAAAAACTTTGGGAGAAGATGGGAGAGAGGAAAAGGGGAGAGATGAGGAGAGAGAGAAAGAGAGAGAAGGAAAAAGGGAGAGATGAGGAGAGAGAGGAAGAGAAAGAAGGAAAGGAAAAAAGGAGGGCAAGGAGAGAGAGAGAGACAGGAAGAGAGAGGAGTGGGAGAGAGATCATGGGGAGAGAGAGAGAGAGAGAGAGAGAGAGAGAGAGAAAGAGAGGAAGGAGAGAGAGGGTGACAAGAGAGAGAGGAATAGGGGAAGGAGAGAGAGAAGTGAAGAGGAAAAAGGGAGAGAGATAGAGAGAGAGGGGAGGGAGAGATAATATAAAAACTATTTTTTTATATATTAAAACTAGTTTTAGCTTATAAACTGATTTAAACTGGTTTTTTTTAATTAAAACTAGTTTTATTTTTATGAATTGGTTTAAACTTTTACACTGTATTATAAACTGGTTTAAAACCAGTTTCTTATGTGACAAAGCAATTTGGTTCAATTTTTAAACCATTTAAAATAGTTTAGTACAGTTTCAGTTCAATTTATGAAAAAACTGAACCATGCACACCCCTAGTTGTGGTAAACGGTCTTGCTTATGTCTTTCTTTGATTCCTTTGAGCTGCCTCCTTTGCTCCTTCTTTTTTGTCTCATCAATCTTCTAAGTTTTCTAGCAAAAAACACAATCTCGTCATCTGATAAACAGTCACTAGATTTATCATCCAATGATTTTGCAAAAGATTTAAAAGTCACTTTTTTTGTATCATTTTTTTATGTGAGTAATTTCATAAGCTGGTAGCTTTGATCTCAGTTCATCACAGATCATTTGGCTTAGGTTACTGCTTTTAAAGATAACAATAGCCTTAATTTTTCACTCTTTTGTTAGGCTTCTCAAGACCTTCTTCACTAGTACTTATTCGGAGTGAGTAATCCCATAGCATCCAAGATATTAATGAGGATAGAGAACCTCTCAAGCATGTCATCAATTGATTTTCCTTCCTTCATAGTAAATATTTCATACTCTTTGCTCAGCATGTCAATCCTTGTTTCTTTTACTTGTGTGGTGCCCTCATGTGTAACTTGGAGCTTATCCCATATTTCCTTCACTGTTTTGCATCTTGAAACATTTCGGTACTCCTCGAAGCTGATGGCGCAATTTAGCATGTTGATAGCCTTGGCATTGAGTTTCACCTTTCTCTTATCATCTTCATTCCACTCTACTTCGGCTTTCAGAGATACAACACCTTCAACGCTTGTTTTGGTTGGAATTTGAGGACCATTCATGATTATCTTCCAAAGGTTACAATCCACAGACTGAACAAAAATCTTCATTCTTTCTTTCCAGTAGTTGTAATTTTTCCCATTGAAGAATGGAGGTATGTTGTTGGATTGCCCTTCTGTTACTGTATAAGCCACTGTGTTGGATCCCATGTTGTTTTCCATCTGGATCTTTCCTCCAAGTTGTAAAACTTGGTCTCTTTGAGACCAAGCTCTAATACCAATTGATGGATATTAGTGGCTAAGAGAAGGGGGTTAAAAATTGGCCTCTTTTTGCTTTGCTTGATTAATCTTGGAGTTGGATGGAACTTCTAGTTTCTGGAGTGCTACTTCGAGTGAAAGATAGGAGATTATTTTATTTTGTCTCTAGTCAAAGGAGGAGCCAAAACAAAGTTATGTGCAAGGTGTGACTCAGAGAAATTTAGATGGATAAAATAATCAGGAGATAATTCTGTTTTGACTCCTAACGTGCAAAACCAGAAAGAGAGAAGAGAAAGAAGAAGTGACACAGAGATATATCCTAATTCAACTACTCAGTGCAATGTAGCCTACATCCAGTCTCCATCATAACTATGATGAAATTTCACTATCTTTCAACAGAATTACATTCACCATTTTTTTTCTAGAATTCTACCCAATCCTATCTGGGACAAATCCAATTTCTAACCCAAACCATATATGACAAGGAACTCACCCTAGCTTTCAACAGCAAGGTACTCACCCAACTTGCAAGGAAATCCCCTAAGGATCATGACAACAAAACAGAAAAACTTACAAAAAATTTCTAAAATAAGCATTGGCTTTTCTTCAAGTCTAACTCTCTCTGCCTTTTTTTACTCAACGGCTTTTTCATACATTCCTCATTGTACTGCTTTTTTCCATTGAAAACAAAAAAAAAAGACTAGACTGAGAAAATAAGATATTCAATGAGAACCATAAAGGAGAAGAATAGATAGCTCAATGAGCTATGGGAATCTAAACTTTGTGCTTTTTCTCCTTACTCCATTCCTTGGCCGTTCACCCCTTTAATAGAGGAGTAAAGCTTCCATAGCTTGAAACCTTACTTCAGCACATGTTTAACTTTTTCTCCCAAAAAATTAGAAGCGGTAGGGGCATGATAGAAGAGAGATAGAGTAAAAGCAGTGACTTAACCATACATACATCCATACCTTCTATTTTCTCTTTCAACCTTTTTCAAATTGCTTCTTGAATCTGAACCCTTCAATCTTGCTTTGTCCCCAAGTTTGATTCTTAAAAGTTGATTTACACCAGATTGTCACCATCTTCAACATGTTCAACTTTCCACTTTTGTGTATGCAAGGTGAAGATTTCTTCACCGAGTTTCAATGAAGCACAAATGTAAAAATGCTTTTTGTGATTTGCCCTTCGGATATGATCTTACCTTTTGTCCTAGCCTTTTTGACTTCCTCTTCTTGCTTGAATTTGGTAACTCTCTTTTGTTCTTTGATTTTGCCCTAGGTTTAGAGTTTTTCTTTTTCTTTCTTTTCTTCTGAGCTTTCACGTGGGTGTTAGAAGAGAAAGAAGAGAAAGTTTTGTTTCATGGTGTGGTATTTGGTTCAGAAGCAAATGAAACTTGAATTACTTAGTTACCAACTAAGTTTAAATATTTGGACTTGGACCACCAATTTGGGCTTGACTCTGGATATGAGCTTACTTTCTTTCTTCCCTTATTTTTTTTTTACTTCAGCCACTCAAATTTTTTTTAGATTAGTGATTATATGCTTGTTTGAACTGAATCAGTATTGGGCTTCATTAGTTTATTGGGCCTGTTTTTCTTTCTCCTTGGGCCAGTATGATTAAATTAATTTTCTGCACACTAAACAAGATAATCAAGCACATAATTGGTTTTTAACCCAATAATAATATTTAGTCATCATCTATAATATATTGTTAGTTTTTCAAACTCAACAATTATTATTATTATTATTATTATTATTATTATTATTATTATTATTATTATTATTATTATTATTATTATTATTATCATC
>NC_029786.2:81410043-81414144 GCF_000816755.2 Arachis ipaensis | reverse complement strand
ATACAAATTTTAAATTAAATATTTTTATAAAATTTTAAAACTTTTTATTATAAACATCTTTTGTAATTATTGTAAATGACTTAAAAGATGTTATGAGTGTGTATCAAAATACAGTATATTGAATTAAGTAGTTTTGATTCACCATCGGCATCAAAACTATTAAATCGAAACCAATCCTCCATAGAAGCTGCTCCCACTAAATCGAAGTTATTTGCTTCGTTTTACATGGAATAGTCTAAATCGAGCTTAGTAGTTTTGATTTAGAAAAGCTAGTTTGAGGACCTGCATGTAACGTATGAACCTATGGGATACTTTGCTAAAATAGTTTTTCATAGTTAATCGATTATAATGAATTCGATTTACTAGTACACCTACTAATTCGAATCAATTGAATTTGATTTACATTGAAAGAGTGTAAATTGAATTAATTGAATTCGATTTATATAAATATGCAATTGAGACATCTGATAACCTCTTTGCATTAAGGACATTCATGTAAATTTAGAACCCATTCAATTTGTTGGAAAAGTATAGGGAGACAATGAGAATACTAAACAATGTGAACAATGGATATATCGAATGTGCAATTCAATAGGTATGCAGATGATTATGTTAATTATTTTTAATTAGATGGTTATTTTTTTTATTTGATTTACTCATACACAGTTAACAATGGCTAGATATTTAATTCACTAGGTGTACGGATAGTTATCCTAATATTAAGGATTATGAGATAATTTGATTTACTCATTGTTCACATTGTTAATGGCTAGATGTTTGATTTACTCATTGTTCACATTGTTTACAAAAGTCATTATCTACCTGAAAAAACCACAATTTGTTCATGTGATTTATCCTATTTTTTAACATGTAATTTATTCAATATACATATGATCATCTCCAATACGGTTGAATTTAAAACGTTGAAAACAAGACTATACTTAAGTTTATATTAATTACAGAAATTTTTTCTTATTTTTTCGACCTTTATCTAAATTCTATTTTCAATTGGATAGGCGATTACTCAACCCGCTTTAATCCGAATTTAATTAGATTGGATTGATTAGATTCACTTAAAAAGAAAAACCTCTTTCCAATCTAACTTGAACCAATTAAATTTTATCAATTAAATTCTTATTTCCTTCTAGACCCGAACTAATTAACCCTTAAACACCTCCACTAGCACAAATCCTATATATTTTTTATTAAGAAATTACTCCTTCCATTTCATATTAAAGGTTTTTATTTAGTTGGGAATTTTTTTGAAATAAAATTAAAAAAATTTATTATTTCCCTAAATCCAATATTTCAACTTTAATTTTAGGAATGTGATTTTTTTTGGACTCCCAACGAACTTCTATAATTTTATAAAGTTTGCCGCACTCCGGCGAACTTTACTCAAATTTTCGAAAATTCTAATTTTTAAGCCATTATTATAGTTTCCAACAGTATATAAGAATACACAAAATACACAGACAACAAACATGACTTCTTCAATATCGCCAACACCAATGGCAACCATTGTCATAGTCTCCAGCGGAAATAAGTTATATTTAACAAGAATTTTTTTATTATAACTTATTTCTGTGTACTCTTGTGTACTCCTATGTAATCTGGAGATGATAATAATGGTTGACATGGTTAACTTTTCAACTTTTTTCATGTTTATGAAGAAGAGTATTGAAGTTCGCCGAGAATAAGGTGAACTCTATAAAAATATAAAAATTTGCCAGGGAGTCATGCAAACTCTATATAAATTATAGAGTTTGCTCGAGATGCGACGAACTTGCTCTAAATGCCAAAAAAAATCATATTTAAACAATTAAAGTTAAAAAATCATATTTGAGAAAATAATAATTTTTTATTTTATTTTAGAAAAGAATCTCTTTTTAGTTGTCTCCAAGTATTAAGATAATCATTAAATTTTGTTGAAAATATAAGTAATCAAGAGAGAAAGACTAAAATATTCTTAACACTATTTTTTTCTATTAATTTTGTAGTCTTTTTAACTTTTTCTTTCTATTTAATAGTACTAGTGGCTCAATAGTCACTATCGTCCCTGTTCAGCCGCTTTTCTATTGGCTTTTAAGAAATTAATTAATTTTTTTGTTAATATATTATTCACTCTTCAAATTTATTAGATAAATGTTTTTTTATTATTTTAATATTGACGTGATCTTATTTATATCACCTAATTCAAAAAAAGTATATATAAACCAAAATATACGTTAATTATTTACAAAAAATAATTTTATTTAAATGTTATGGATATTCATATTTATCTTCGTTTTTTAAGTGATAGGCTAAAATATGGATTTGGATCTGAAGAGGCCTTCATTTTCCTATAAATAGTGAAAAAAACTAAAGAAATAAAAATGTTCATTTTTTTCATTTTTAAATATCAAGCTATAAAAATGATTAATAAACAAAATAGGATAATATAAAAATTGTGTACTTAAAAGAAATATTTCGTAATTCATCCTACATATTCTTATCAATAATTTCTTGAGTTTTAAAAAAATCGTTACACTTATTAACCATAAAAATAACTATATAAACGATTCAAGATTATTCAATTGAATTAATTCCTTATTATAGGGACGAATTCAATTAATTCAATTAAAAACTATAAAATTGAGATATTTTATTTTGTACTGAATTTTTTCTTTATACATAATTTTAATAGATAAAAAATTATTTCTTTAATCTTATATTGAACATCTTTAATTATCTTTAATTTATTATTATTTCAAAATTATTATTTTTTATTTTGATTATATCATCTCATTAGATTATATACTATTATTTTTTTCTTATTATTTTTTTAAATGTATAACTATTATTGTCTCGTCGTCACTATTATGTTGCCTTGTTTTATTTTCCTTTCTTGTTTTCTTCTTCTATTAACCCCAACCGCAATCAATTACCACCATACCATATTACCATTATCGCAGCTCTCATTTTTGTTTATTATTTTGATCCATACATATCCATTGTGTTAACTTTTGAGTTATTAAAGATTTATTAAAAGAATTATTTTCTTGTTTGATTTAGATATCTAAATATATAATTATTATATAAATACTTATTTTTCATACTTACTTGTTAAATTATATTTTCTAAAATCATTATGTTGTTACTATGTGTAACAATGAAAATAAAAATTTATAAATATTTGTAAATTTATTTATTTCTCAATTATATTTAATTTGAAACAGATATAAAAAATTTATATTTAAATCACTCTTTCTCTCACATAATTTTAATAGCTAAAAAAATTTTACTTTTTATAATTTTATATTTAACATTTTAAATTTTCTTTAGTTTTATTATTCTTTTAAAATTTTTAATTTTTGTTTTCATTATTCTTTTTTCTTACCATTATCTATCTACATATGCCTCACTACCACCCTTATATTAGCTTGTTCTCTCTTCCTTCCTCTATTGTTTATTCTCTTTCTATCTTTTCTTCAATCGCAATTAGTTACCAACATATATTAGTTCATAATTATTACACTCAGAAGTAAATACTACTTTAAAAATAAAAGTTCAAAAAAAGTCTAATGTGAAACATCTACACTCCTATAAATGTAACGAATGAGTAAATTTAACTTTTTTTTATTATCTAATGCATACAAAATCATATATTTTTATTTATGATAAAAGTTGAACATTAAAGTTAAATGACATTAGTATTTTTTAGTTTAATAAAATTAAAAATAAAGTACAAAAATAAGGATAAAAACTAAAAAAATAGATGGCTTTAAAAAAGGATAATGTTAAATTTTATGTCATTATGTGTGAGAATAGTGATTTATTTTTATACCAAATAACAAAAAGTTAAATTTTATGTCCGTTTTTTATTACTTATTTTACTCATCTATAGTTGTTTAAAGTAGACTTTATAGTTATTGAGTTATGTTTCCTTCCAAAAAAAATAGTTATGAAGTCATTTTTATTTTTTTATAGGAGTACATCCATTATATCATAATTTTAATAATCAATGTAAAATTTAAAAAATTAAATAAATATATTTTTATTTTGATTACATTCAAGAGTAAATTATATATATTACTATAATAAAAAAATAGACTTAATTTC
>NC_029786.2:81406134-81409979 GCF_000816755.2 Arachis ipaensis | reverse complement strand
CGCTCACCGCCAGCTGCGCCCAGCCCTCACCGCCTCACCGCCCAGCCCTCATCTCTTCGCCCAACCCTCACCGTCGCGCCAGCCACCCACGCCAGAGGAGAGAGATCGGACAGAGAGAGACGCGAAGAGGGAGAAGGACTCGCGTTGCTGCTTCTTGCCGCCTAGCCGCTGAGGGAAGCCAGCGCCACCGTCGCCGCTGCTCCTCGCCGCCTCGCCACCTCGCCACTGCTCCTTGCCGCATCGCCACTTCAGCTTCTTGTGGTTATGGGTTCTAATGATAAGTTTGCCGGTGGTCCTGCTTGGCCTTCTGCATCTGCTTCTTTGAATTTCTGATTTGGCTTTGTGCTTCTCTGTTGAATTTGTTGATTTGGCTGTGTTGATTTATTGATTTGTTGCTTTCTGTTTCTGCTTGTGTTGAATTTGTGCTTGAATTTGTTGATTTTATGTTTTTCTTCTCTGTGTGGAGGTGGAGGTGGGAGGTGGGTTGATTTTCTGTTTCTGCTTCTCTGTGTGGAGGTGGAGGTGGAGGTGGAGGTGGGGGGTGGTGGTGTTGGTGGTGCTGTTGGTGGAGGTTGTGGTGGTGGTGTTGGTGTTGGTGGTGGTGGTGGTGGAGGATGTAATTGTCTTGGTAATGGTGAGGGTATTTTTGTCCACAAAAATAAAAAAGACGATTTTAATACAAAAAAAACGTTAAGGACGATTTTAATACGAAAATTAGATGAGAGACGGTTTCGATTCTGGCGCTAAACTTTAGGGACCAAAACCATACTTATCCCTAATAAAAATTACTTAAATATAATTTTTATAAGGTACTCCATGAATAAACTCAGATGAATGAATATTATATTGGAATAAAAATTATTCTGTGTAAATTTAAAAAAAAAAAATTATCCTGTTAAACTATTTTGCTTTTTATATTCTTTTAAATGCATATCCTCGTATTGTCATTATATATTGTTATGAATTTAAAGTACATTAAGATAACATAACAATATCTATAACAATATTATTTAGGACAATAATTGAAGGTTTATTGAATCAAAACTTAAGAAAAAATATATTAAAATATCATATTAGTTGGAATACTCATATGTATCAATTTGTTTTCATGTCTAATCAGTAACGGGCATGCCTTCTGGCTTTTGGCCAGGTGTTGTCTCTGTTCTTCGCTCATGTTTGATTTTCGTGAATGTGAATTAATGAGATTAGAGAGAACGTGAATAACTGACATAATAATAAGAGAAAAGATGAGAAAGTGGAAGTTGTTTAACGTGGCCATATAGTGGGATAGATATTAAAAAGGGTAAAATTAGAAAAGAAATTTGGACACCAAACCCATGTATTGCCATTATATATTGTTATAGATCCTCGTATTGTCATTATATATTGTTATGAATTTAAAGTACATTAAGATAACATAACAATATCTATAACAATATTATTTAGGACAATAATTGAAGGTTTATTGAATCAAAACTTAAGAAAAAATATATTAAAATATCATATTAGTTGGAATACTCATATGTATCAATTTGTTTTCATGTCTAATCAGTAACGGGCATGCCTTCTGGCTTTTGGTCAGGTGTTGTCTCTGTTCTTCGCTCATGTTTGATTTTCGTGAATGTGAATTAATGAGATTAGAGAGAACGTGAATAACTGACATAATAATAAGAGAAAAGATGAGAAAGTGGAAGTTGTTTAACGTGGCCATATAGTGGGATAGATATTAAAAAGGGTAAAATTAGAAAAGAAATTTGGACACCAAACCCATGTATTGCCATTATATATTGTTATAAATAAAGTATAATAAATAAAAATTAATTAATAATTTTTAAAAGAAAATTATACTTAATTTGTAACAAAAAATATAAATAAAAACAAACACTTAATATGAACTAAAGAGAGTATATGATAAGGTGCAAAACAAAAAGAAAGAAAATTAACAATTCTATCATCAATTAATCACTTTCAATTTAAATCCTCAAATTACTAATAGTTGCAGAATCATATCACAAATGATGACAACCGAGGTCACTTGTTATTCTCATGGTTCTTACTTCAGAGAGAGACAGTAAACATAGACCTAAATTACTAATAGTTGTACAATCACATCACAAATGATGACAAGCTAGGTCACTTATTATTCTCATGGTTCTTGCTCAGACACCGACAGTAAACATATCATCATCATAAAACTGTCCGTATTTATTGTTTTAAATAATGCTAAACACTGGACCAGAATGAAACTCAACATCATAACGTACGGAGAACTCTCTTCAACAATGCATGGCGTTGGAAGTTGGAACCATTAATTAACTACACCCCACCTATACAAGACGTAACATTAGTTGATTACTTAAAAAAAGGAGGAATGACAAACTGACTCTGCAAGATCGACTCATATAACTCGCAAAAAAAATAGGTTGAGTTAAAAATTTGATACCGTTATAATAAAAAAAACTCCCTAATCAATGGTTTCGGCAAAGTGAGGTGGGACGGTCTTACTCGACGAATTTTTTATTTTAGATGATAATTGAATTTTGAACGTTATTTTTATAGAATTTTTTTTAGAAATAAAATAAAAAAAATTATTTTTCCATACCTGATTTTTTAACATTAATTTTTCAAATACGATTTTTTTTTATTTAGGGCGAGTTCGTCGCACTCCCGGCGAACTCTATATTTTTTATAGAGTTCGCCTAACCCGGGTGAACTTTATTTCAATTTTTTCCAAAACCCACGAAACTCAAATTTTTAAGCCATTATCATCATATCCAAGAGTATATAGGAGTACACAAAAATACACAGACAACAAGCATGACTTCTTCAACATTGCTAGTGGGAATGGCAACTATTATTATCGTCTCCAAAAATACACAGATACATACAAGGATTTTTTCTCATTATAAATTAAAAAAAACTATTATTTTCCCAATAAAAATATGACTTATTCCTGTGTATTCTTGTGTACTCCTACGACAACAAAACACTAAGAACAAGACAAAAGAGACAGAGATACAAAATTTTGTGTTTTTGTATTTTGTTTGGTGATAAACTGGAACAAATTATAAAAATCTAATTTTTTTTCCATTCAAAAAATTTGAGATGAAAAATATAATAATAAAAAAATATAATTATAAAACATTAACAAAAATAATAAAAGAAAAAATAAAAATAAGTTGTATCCCTTGTTAGTGTCTCCGTGTCTTTTCTAGTCAAGATGTACACAAAATACACTAATCCAGTGTCTCTGGACACAATATCTCTGTCCATGTCTTCTCTGTCAAACACGATTTTATGTCTCAGTGTCCCTGTCTCAGTGTCCTGTCTCTGTAAACAAATGCAGCCTTGGAGACGATGATAATGGTTGCCATTGTCTGTTGTGAAGCTTAAGAATTTGAGTTAGCCATTTTTTTAGAATTTGAAGTGAAGTTTGCCGAGGTGCGGCTAACTTGCTCTGAATAAAAGAAATTGTATTTGGAAAATTAAAGTTAAAAAATGAAGTTTTAGAAAATAATAATTTTTATTTTATTTCAGAAAAAATTCCTATTTTTGTGCTTGTATTTGAAATGTTTGTTCGTTTTACTTTAGAGACAATGTTGGATTGATTAGAGATTTGGACTATGTTTAATTATATGCTTTGAACAATATTTGTTTCATTATTTTGTTTCAAAAAATTTAGTTGATGATTATATTTATTAGATATTTAGAATTATAAAGACTTTAGTATTTGTGAATTTAAAAATTATAATTTTTTTATATATTTAAAAATTAAAAGTTTGTTGAAATTTTTGTGAAATTATATATTTTTTAATATTCAATTATTTAATATTTAAAAAAAAATT
>NC_029786.2:81403928-81404538 GCF_000816755.2 Arachis ipaensis | reverse complement strand
CTTTATCTTTTAAATTTTATTCTTAATGTCTTATTTTAT
This sequence comes from Arachis ipaensis, assembly GCF_000816755.2. Taxonomy (NCBI): domain Eukaryota; kingdom Viridiplantae; phylum Streptophyta; class Magnoliopsida; order Fabales; family Fabaceae; genus Arachis; species Arachis ipaensis. The sequence goes on along the minus strand of NC_029786.2, from coordinate 81,404,499 downwards.
CCTATTTTAAAAAACAAACGCAGTCTTAAGGTTGATGTATGTTACGAATTAAATATTTCGCTTTTAAATTAAGGTGTTAGAACTTAATACTTAATAGTATTTTGTATAATTTTGTTGAACGAGAGATTCCTTAACAATTAATATCCCTTTCAAGCAGATGGATCCACGTTTAAGAGGCTGGGAGCAAGTGCTCCCACAAGAGTTTGTAATTCTTTTACTTAATATATGAGTATATATAATAGATGCTTTCATTAGTTTTATTAATTGTCTGATCTCCATTATTAAAATTATTTTAAATTTATTTTTATTTTAAATTTTAAAATATAATTTCTATAGATAGATTTTAGTGACTTATTTGTTTTTTAATTAGTTAGTTTTAACAAAAAAATTTAATGATTAATCTTTTTTGGTATCTTAAAAACATACAATAATCTTATTCTACTTGTTTTTTTTAAGAAAAAAATTGCATCTTTTAATTAAAGATAATAAAAAAAAGAAAGATAGAAGTTGAATATACTATGTTTAAATTCAAATGAGATACAAAAGATTTAATGGTGCGAAAAATTACTAT
>NC_029786.2:81399446-81401709 GCF_000816755.2 Arachis ipaensis | reverse complement strand
TTAATTATAAATTTATTTTTTAATCAAATTAGATTAATCATTATATTATTAAATGTTAAATGACAAATCCTAGATTAATATATATAATTATGTTAGATTATATATGTGCGCGCATGTATTTATGCACGAATGCGTTTGCTCCCATCATTATAAATTTATTTTTTAATCAAATTGATCAATAATTATATTTAAATACATTAAATGACAAATCCTAGATTAATATATATAATTATGTTAGATTATATATGTGCGCGCATGTATTTATGCACGAATGCGTAAATTTTTTGCTCCCATTAATTAAAATTTTTAAATCCGTCATTAGTTTCAATAGGCGGGATAGGGTAAGGAAGGGCGGAGTAGCCCGCTCGCCACCCCTATTTAAAAGGGTGTAGTTGTTACTATTCTAGCTACCTCTCACCTGGCTATCAATAGAGGATGGTATCTACCATGTCTAATTCTGCCAAAGTATGTCATTAAAGGAGTTTAACTTACATCTGTTCGTTTTATAATACGGGTTTAAAATGTAGGTGGTAAGGTTGACGAAAATCTTATACACATTTAATAATAATTTTTTTAATGCAACTATAGCGTCTCTCTTCTTCAATAATTATATCAAGGATAAGTTTTAGGAAAAAAATTTTTAATATTGGATACCATAACTTGATTTATGTTAATATCAAAATATTGTGGTATAGTATACTGATATGAATTATACTTAGAAAATAAATTATAGATCAGATCACAATTTTACGAAAGACAAATTTATATTTTGAGAAATCGTAAATGATGATTTCACAATAGACAAAACTCTAAAAAGAAAATTGTAATCAAGGATTTCTTTTTCCAGATTTTTCAGTTTTCTTAAATGGTAATCGTGGCTAACGATTTTTTGTAAAAATATTTGCCTATATATAGCAAGTTTGTTACTTTGTTTATTTGCAACTTATCTTACTTCTCCACTTCTTCTTGTTCATCCAGTTACATATTTATTCTTCCTCAGCACTATAATATTTTGTTTTTGTTTTTGTGTGTTAAATGAGTTAGTAAAGTTTTTTAAGGAGAAAATGAATAACAATGTTAGTTTAAGAGTATATTATAATAAAATTTTATCATATACACCTAAAAGTGTGATATTTATGTGTAATAATATATGTATGTTTACTTTTTACTAACCGTATTGTTTGAAGAGTTTAAGAGTATTATTTTTCAAAATACAAATTATCATATGCTAAAGATGGTGACAAGTATTTTATATAGACATTTTATATGGTATTTGGTAGATTCATTCAATTTCAGACGATGTATGCCACTGATGATGCAAGCTTCAATCTACTATCAATCTGAACCACAAGTGTCCATCATTGAGTTATATGTGGAATTTGAATAGTTACCTTATACGTTTGAAGAATTTGACCCAGATATCAATTGTAAAGTTACAATAGTGAAAGCGAAGTGGAATATGAAGGCAACTATGAAGTCACTAATCCAAATACAGATGAAGATCAAGAGGACTGCACTATCGAATTAGATGTAGAGGATATGGCAAATGTACTAGTAAGTCAGCATTTATTCGGGAGGCCATCTTTCATGCACACTTTGGTTTTTGAGATTATAAATGTACCAGAATTTTCTTATCAGTATGCCAATTCAAGTATGTAATTGTAAGAACCATATTTACATTAGTATGTTAAATATTTACTTTGTATATTAAGATGTTGTACTGTCTAAATATATTTCGTGGTTTTGATGTAGATCTATCTGTAATCACAGATAGTGAGTTTGTCATCTGAATAAAATTTTATTCTAAAGATGTTGCGATAAAGGCAATAAAAGATTCTACCATTCTTAATACTGGTGTATGAGTTTGAACCGACTACATTTTATGCTAAAATGTTTACAATATGGTACATTATTAGAACAACCATTTTTTAAGATCATTCCAAACTAAACAAACACAATTATAAAAATAATTAAGCCATTGATAGAGACCGATCAATCTATAAAGATGTGATATGTGATTATAGATGTCCAATCGAAATTCAACAACCCAATTAATTAGCGTAAATCATGGATGACTGGACAAAAGATAGTAGACAAATTTTTTAGTGGTTAAGAAGTCTCTTACAAAGTGTTACTCACATGGTTTGAATTAATGGTATAATTCAAAAAGAGCCATTAGTAGTAGTGGAATATGAAACATTATTTGAGCCATAATAAGTATTTTATATTATAAAAAATAACATATGTATTTTTAACTTTTTGT
>NC_029786.2:81387769-81396045 GCF_000816755.2 Arachis ipaensis | reverse complement strand
GAATTAAATCGGTCCATAAACCAAATGTTCAAATCACTTGACTCGGTTAACTGTCTAGTCAAGATAACTATGATATTGACTTTGGGAAGATGAGAATTTTTTTTTTAAATAATCCTTTTACTCTAAATACATGGATATAAATTTCGATCATGTTAGGTATATATTAAAATTATCCGTCACTAATATAAAATATATCTTAAAATATAAAATATATATTAAAAATTAAATTAAACAACACATATATTTATATATAAATATATGATAATTTATTTTAGTATATACATAATACTTTTGCATAAATTTTCATATATATAATTGAAGAGCAAAATGCATGAATAAATTAAATACCTAAATAAAAAAAATTACATTTCAGTTCTCTTTTATTTTTATGTAATTCATTGGAGGCTTTCACAAATTATACATTCGAACGTAATTTACAAAATCTTAGAATTGGTTACTATAGCTAAGCATTTGTACATAATCCGTGGGAAGATAGCACAATCATGTGGGAGTCGAATACGTAGTGTGTTGAATAATTAATTTTTAGTACTTGTATTTATATGCGAATTTTGAAAATATCATATTAAAAAGGTGTTTGTTTCAGTATGATAATAAGTTTATACGTATCGGTACGATAAAAATATAGACAAATTAAAACATGACATGTGGATTATATGTTCTACATCAATAATTAATTATTCTTTTTTCAAATATATACCATATCAATATTTTTACTAAACTATCTTTATATTTTAATAAAAATAAAAAATATTTGTTTATTTTATACTAAAAAAAGACTTAAATATCTTTTTTTTATATTGAAAAAAATTATACTAGTCTTTTTAATTTAGTCAAAATTCAATTAGCTTTAGTTTTATAATTTTAAATCTGAATCAATTTAAAAATCAAAACTAAAATACATTTCATTATTCGTATACACTAAAAAGATTAGTTTGGTTTTTGTGAACCCTAATCTAATCTCTCCTGCTCATTCATACCAAAAAGAACTCTAAAAAACTATTCTTCATCATTGTATACCAATCTACCAATAAAGAACAACCTCAGTAGTCAATCCTAATCCCCTACCCGGACAGCAGCAGTTTATCCTCACCCTCTCCCTTCCTCATAGCCGTGCTCTCTCTCTCTGTCGCTCCCTTCTCTCATGTAATTTTTGCGGTTGCTGTTTTTTATTATTTAATTTTAATTTATGATTTGGTGTTTAATTTGTGCTTGTTCTAATTTTAGTGTTGTTGTAATCTTAATTTATGTTGTTCTCACTATTGGCGCATGATTACCCTGCCAACAATCTTTCTTGTTGTGTCTCTGATGACGGTTTCTCCCCTCATATCTTCTATGCTATTGTGGAGGCTTCAGAGTTTGCAAAGCTTTGGTTCCTTTCTGCAAGAAGTTCAATGTGCACCGTTTAGATACTTCTCAGGTGATTCAAAAGCCTATAATAGCGACATTCCTAGATTTAAACAACAAAGGTTGAAAATGAAGGTAATAATATATAGTGATCTGAAATTTTGAATAGTATGTACTATTTTATTGAAATAGTTATGATACTATTTCTTTATGCAGGAAGAGTATGAGCTACTTTGCCAGAAGATTCAAAATGCAGATAAAAAATCTGTTTTATCTTCCATGTGAGCTTTTTGAAGAATTTGCAGACTTCTCAGAAACTTAGCAGAAAAATCATCCCATCGTAGTTAAGGTATAAAAAATGTGTATACAAAGTTTTATTTTTATTTTATTCAATTTATTGGTTTCTAACATTTAGCACCACATACAAATAAGATGAAGCTAGCCAACTTTTGTGCCATAAACTCATCAAGTCTGCATATGGCATCAATGAGTATCTAAAATTTTTTAGTATTACAGATATACAAGCTTGAAATGGAGCAAAAGAGATTAGAGAAGGATGCTTTTGTTTATAATTCACTTCCAACAGCAGCTTAAACTCTCACCAGTGTACCTTTGAAGGTATATTGTTAATTCGAGTCCATTATAAGAGGATTGATAAATATTTTTGCTTCAATTTTATTCCAGAAATATGTTAATGTTATTTAAATAATGCTTTAGTTTTCCTAAGACATTTTGTAGTATCTAGTTAGTTAGTTTAGTTTCTGCTTATAAAGTATCTCTTATATTAATATGCTTACATATTTAACAAAGATGCTTGAAGTTGGGACTTGCATGGACAAAGCGAAATCCCGTGAACTGGTAGAGAACAGAGACTTTTGAAGAATTATTAGCACAAGAAGAGAAGGATTCATTCTGGATAGTTTCCCTTTTACTGCTTCGCTTGTTCCTCTTTCCTTAAGCTTTTTAAGTTCATGAGAACATCCTATTCACCCAACATTGTTTTGTGTATTTGGACAGGCAAAAAAAATGGGAAATAAAGACTGTGCTGAAGATAATAACATTTACTGGCAGGGCTAACTCTAACCAAAGTTAGTTTAGTATGAAAACGAGATACAACATAGAAATATAAGACTAAAAAGTATGAAAGAATCAAAATTCTCATGGTCTCAAATGTTTAGAAAGCCATCCTCAGCAGAGCTTCCAAACAGAGGACTTGTCAGGATACCACTGAAGCATATGCATAATTGTAGGTTAATATTCACTACTGTAGAAAAATTTCCATAGTTAACCGCACACAAAAACTGCAAAATTAAAAGAAGCAACAAAAGCATGATCTCCTTGATACCTATACACAGAGGATAGCTACCTCGCGACCTTTATATTTATATACAAGAGTCCTCGAATTTATTTGTTTGTTCAAGATATATATTAATGAAAAAGATGTGTCGTTCGTGACACTCGTTATAGCGGACAAAATGTAAAAACTTGAGACATTGCTTGTCAATTAGTACTCACACTTAGTAAAATGTTATATCAAACCAAAGATAATAAGAATTTAGATTATATCCTTTTTGGTCACTGAATTTCACCCAACAAGTACTAGAATGACAAAATTGAAAAACACTTTATAATGAACAATAAGTCATTATTAATGTGGATTTAATTATACTGGTTGGATGAAAAGGAAAGGTTAAGATAAAGTAATACTTAATTGTCACAAGACTCGCAACAATTTAATCACGGTTCTTGTATATTACTACCAAAACAAGAGCGAAAGATATGAACTAATAATAAACAAGACATGAAGTTTATGAAGAAATTAGAGGAAAAAAAATAATATGTGTTCCTTCTTCCTTCTCTCACTCATATCCATACCACCCAAAAAAATAATGTGTGTGATAGTTTCCTTGGATTGTAGTGCAATGGGCAGTGGGCACTACCATCAAGATGGCGGTGGAAAAACTCTACTGTAACACTAGGATTCATCATTCATCCCCTTGGGATCCATGTTCAACCTTATTAGCAATAACTATATAATTAACAGAGTTGCATCACTAAGCATTACTATATATCCTTATTATTTATTATTATATACTGTGTTAATGGAATCTGGTGCCTAGATGCTTCATTGTTGTTTCTAGCACTTAAATTTTATGCGCATGCACAAACATAATTGCGATGTTTATCTCGACCAAGGAAAATTGGCCGAAGCATGTTGCAGCTGTAAGTATGTTTTGTTTATCATTTTACCTACGTAATATGTCGGCTTAACAAACCACAAAGGAAAATTCTTGTAAACACACAATACAGCGGTAGGCTACTACTTTTCAATCTATATCATAGCCTTATGCGTGAAGGAACTCCTCACCAACGAAATGATCAAATGAACGATCAAAGTACGGTCACGTATTCCCACTTGAGACATATAGAGATATCCTCAGATTATATATTTTCGTACCCGAACCGGAAGGTGACCTGCATGCCACCCCCCTCTTCGCGTGAACCTGGACAGCTGGAAAAGAAACTTTTAGAAAAGGGGGTCTGTGCTTGTGGGACCCACTGTAGTACAGACTATATAAGGGGAGGGTCCAACTCCTCCCCCAGGTACATCACTCACCTTACCCTAAATTGTTGCCTCTCGTACGTACGCTAACTTGAGCGTTGGATTCCTTGCAAGTGGCAACCCCCTCCTTGCCAGCTCGGGAGAGTCACGCTACCTTGCCCGCCAGAGCTCATCCAGACCAGGCATCCAGTCACTCACCAGCTTTCGAACTCTATAACACCAGACCCATTTCAGACCCAAGAAACCGAACATCGGTGCCATCGGTTGGGATTGGATCGAATTGCGGCATTGTTCCCACATGTTGACAAGTTTCGTGAAGAAGGAGAAGCTCGCCTGAGGAGCAGGGTGAGCTCCGTAGGTGCCTCCCACGAGCAGTCAAGACCTGTGACACAAAGAGAAAACCAACGCTCCTGATCACCCGAGAGGCGTCCTTTCGGAGGGACGGGAGACGACCACGCAAGGATCATGCAGGAGCTCAGACACAGAATACAAAACCTTCAATGTGAGCTAGCGGCACGAGATCAATATCGCCCCTCTCGTAGCAGGGACTCCCGGCCGAGCTTGTCCCGCACCCGATCTCCACCCAGGAGGGAGGAGGGTCGCGAGAGAAGCCGGGAGGGAGATGGTGGATGAGCCGAGACCAACGCTTGGACCCATTACCTCACGCCCGAGAGGACCGAGGGCCACGGGGAAATCCGTAGAAACGGAGGAAGGAGAAAACGGGACCCCATCATCATGGGAGCGACCCCTTTCCATCCCTCAATCCTTAAGGTCCGCCTGCCCAAGCACTTCGACAAACCGACCGACATGAAGTACGACGGGACCAATGATCCCCAAGAACATCTGATGGCTTTTAAAGCCAGGATGAATCTCGAAGGGGTAGGAGACGCGGTGAGATGTCGTGCGTTCCCGGTGACGCTGGCAGGCCCAGTAATTCAGTGGTTCAACGCGCTTCTACAAGAGTCTATTACGGCTTTGGTGGACATATCGTGCAGCTTCTTAGCTCGGTTCACCACACGTATTGCCAAAGAAAAGAACCCCATAAACCTGCTTGGGATCACCTAGAAAACTGGGGAACTGACAAGGAAGTTCCTAGATAGATTCAATGACGAATGCCTGGAAATAGATGGCCTGACAGATTCAGTGGCCAGTCTATGTTTGACGAATGGCCTGCTAAATGAATATTTTAGAAAGAACCTCACCACTAGGCCTACCTGGACGATGCAGGAAATTCAGAAGGTAGCCAAAGAGTACATCAATGATGAAGAAGTCAGTCAAGTAGTGGCGGCCAATAAGCGGCAGCCGGCTAACCACCCTCCTCGTCATCTTGTCTACCCCGAAAAACAAAAGGAAACCCCTCGGAAGGAACGTCGACAAAGCAACCCAAACCATTTCCCCGGGTGGGAAAGTTCACAAATTATACCCCCCTAGCAGCCCCTATAACGGAAGTATACCAACAAATAGCTGACAAAGGGATCCTGTCAAAACCCCGGCAGCTGAAGGATAGGACAGGGGGAACAAGAGCATGTACTACGACTATCACAAGGGTTTTGGCCATAAGACGCAAGATTGTTTCGACCTGAAGTATGCCCTGGAGCAGGCTATTCGTGAGGGAAAGTTAGCTGAATTCTCCCATTTCTTAAGGGAGCTGAGAAGGCGGGAGCGCGAGCGGTCCGAGGAGGACTGCAGCCGAGCTGTGAGGCAAAGGCCGGGGACTATAGAAAACATCGACAACGCCCCCTACGGTTGTTATCAATGTGGTGATAGGACGAGACTCTCCCCCCAGATCGAAGTCGACGACGAGGAAAGACATCAAAGTCCTAGCGACGTCGTCAGGGGACCCGAGGATCCAATCTCGGGAATCCCCCAGAATATCCTTTGGCCTAGAAGACCAATGGCTGCGTGACTGATAAATCACTATTTTATAGTTTATTTTGTATTGAATTGAGTGGATTTTATCCATTATTCTCACACTTATTCATCTAATTTGCATGTTTTATATTTTCCTTCCTAATTTTGTGCTATGATTGAAAACATGCTTCTTTGGCATTAGATTTGCTAATTTTTAATCCTCTTTTATTACCATCGATGCCGTGATATGTGCGTTAAGTGATTTCAGGTTTTCTAGGGTAGGAATGGCTTAGAGGGTGGAAAGAAACATGCAAAAGTGGAAGGAACACAAGAAATTGAAGTTTTGAGAAGCTGGCAGCAACGCGTATGCTTGGACGACGCGTACGTGTGACCGGTGTAGCAGGCAAGGTGCAAGGTTCAATGACGCGTACGCGTGCCTGACACGTACGCATGAAGAACGTCACGTGCTGCAATTAACATAAAACGCTGGAGGGGATTTCTGGGGTACTTTTGACCCAGTTTCAAGCCCGAAAGTGAAGATTAAAGGCTGCAGAGTGGGACGAAATGGGGAATCATTCAATCACTTTCATTCACATAATTTTAGGTTTTAGATGTAGATTTCTAGAGAGAGAGGCTCTCTCCTCTCTCTAGGTTTTAGGGTTTTTAGTCTTGTTTCTTCTCAAATTCAGATTTCTACCTTGCTTTAATTTAGTTTTCTTCTACTTTTATTTATTCTAGTACCTTAGTTATCTTCTCTTGTTGATTTCTTTCACTTTGTTGCCTTCATGTTTATGCACTCTTGATACTTTGGATCTTTGTTAATGCAATTTATATGTTCATGTTGTTATTGCTTTCTTCAGTTGTCATTGTTAATTTCTTTCAATTGGTAGTTGTTAGATTTTACTATTGTTGCAATTTTACCATGCTTTTATTTTGTGCCTTTCAAGTGTTTGATAAAATGCTTGGGTGAATTTTAATTTAGATTTTTATGTTCTTGACTTGGATTGATTATTTAGAGACTCTTGAGTTATCAAAAGTCTTTTGTTGATTGGTGATTGAAGATTGCCGGTTAGCTTGAACTTTACCAAAGTTAGTCTCTCACTATGAGTTGACTAGGACTTGTAAACTTAAGTTGATTGTATGCACTTGACCTTCCTCCATTGGTTAGAGGTTAACTAAGTGAAGGCAATTCACATTTACCATCACAATTGACGATGATAATGAGGATAGGACTTCTAATTCTCTTCCCTTGCTAAGAGCTTTCTTAGTTATTAGTTTATTTTCTCGCCATTTTACGTTCTTATCCTTATTTCAAAAACCCCAAAAATATACTTTCCCATAACCAATAATAAACTACACTTCCCTGCAATTTCTTGAGAGACGACCCGAGTTTTAAATACTTCGGTTAATTTTTATTGGGTTTGCTTAAGTGACAAATAATTTAAACATTGATTGAGGTTTAATTGTCGATTTAGAACTATACTTGCAACGCGATAACTTTTGTGAAAATCTTTACCGACATTTTTCCTCTGTCAAGTTTTTGGCGCCGTTGCCGGGGAATTGCAAATGTGTGGCTTATTATTGGTTATTGTGAATATTGTGAATATGTTTGCCTTTTCGTTTCTTTGTTAGTTGTTGCTAGTTTTAGGAGTTTAATTTCATTATTTCTTGTTAGTTTTTGTTTGTATTTTCTCTTGTTACTATGAATTCTCAAGGTTGGTTCAAATTATGTTGTAGGGAATGGAAGCTACAATGAGAACATGCATCAAGGTTGGGACAATCAAAGGTGGGAGGAGCCTTAAGCTTATGGACAACCGCCGTGGCAACAACCTTCTCCAGTATACTACGAGCAAGAGCCATTCCATGATGTATACCAAGACAATGGATATGGTGGATGGTATGCGAAATTGTTACTCTGAGGTTGTAAAATTTGTTGATCGTTCTCTCCCTGGCAATGGCGCCAAAAACTGGTGCACAATACCATGGTCCAGACATAACTTCACAACTTCGCACAACTAACCAGCAAGTGCACTGGGTCGTCCAAGTAATAAAACCTTACGTGAGTAAGGGTCGATCCCACGGAGATTGTTGGTATGAAGCAAGCTATGGTCATCTTGTAAATCTCAGTCAGGCGGATATTAAATGGTTATGGAGTTTTCGAATAATAATAATAAATAAATAGAAAATAAAGATAGAAATACTTATGTATATCATTGGTGAGAATTTCAGATAAGCGTATAGAGATGCTTTCGTTCCTCTGAATCTCTACTTTCCCGCTGTCTTCATCCAATCAGTCTTACTCCTTTCCATGGTAAGCTTTCTGTAAGGGCATCACCGTTGTCAATGGCTACATCCCATCCTCTCTGTTAAAAAGGTCCAAATGCTCTGTCACGGCACGGCTGATCATATGGAGGTTCTCGATCATACTGAAATAGGATTCACCCTCCTTTTGCGTCTGTCACTATGCCCAGCACTCGCGAGTTTGAAGCTCGTCACA
>NC_029786.2:81371920-81387669 GCF_000816755.2 Arachis ipaensis | reverse complement strand
TGAGGAACAGCAGAGCTCCACACCTTAATCTATGGAGTGCAGAAACTCTACCGTTGAAAATACATAAGTGATGAAGGTCCAGGCATGGCCGAATGGCCAGCCCCCAAAACGTGATCAATAGATCAAAAGGTAAATCAAAGATTGTCTGAGGACTAGGCGTCCAAAGATTGAACTAAAAATCATAAGATGTTCTAAATACAATAGTAAAAAGTCCTATTTATACTAAACTAGCTACTAGGGTTTACAAAAGTAAGTAATTGATGCATAAATCTACTTCCGGGGCCCACTTGGTGTGTGCTTGGGCTGAGATTGAAGTTTACACGTGCAGAGGCTTCTTCTGGAGTTGAACGCCAAGTTATAACGTGTTTTTGGCGTTCAACTCTGGTTCGTGACGTGTTTCTGGCGTTTAACTCCAGACTGCAGCGTAGAACTGGAGTTCAACGCCCTTTTGCGTCATCTAAAATCGGCCAAAGTATGGACTATTATATATTTCTGGAAAGCTCTGGGATTTTATTCCTTTAGGCCCTCCTATCCACTGATGCTCAAAGCCTTGGGATCCTTTTTATTTACCCTTGCCTTTTGGTTTTAAGGGTTATTGGCTTTTTGATCTTGCCTTTTGGTTTTAAGAGCTTTTGGCTTTTTCTGCTTGCTTTTTCTTTTTCTTTCTTTTTTTTTTTGCTATTTTCTATTTTTTTCTGCAAGCTTTTGTATTCACTGCTTTTTCTTGCTTCAAGAATCATTTTTATGATTTTTCAGATTATCAAATAACATGTCTCCTTGTCATCATTCTTTCAAGAGCCAACATATTTAACATTCTTTAAATAACAACTTCAAAAGACATATGCACTGTTCAAGCATTCATTCAGAAAATAAAAAGTATTGTCACCACATCAATATAATTAAACTAAGTTCAAGGATAAATTCGAAACTCATGTACTTCTTGTTCTTTTGAATTAAAACATTTTTCATTTAAGAGAGGTGATGGATTTATATTCACTACTTTAAGGCATAGACACTTAAATACTAATGATCATGTAATGAAGACACAAACATGGATAAACATTTAACATAGAAAACGAAAAACAGAAAATTTAAGAACAAGGAATGAGTCCACCTTAGTGATGATGGCGTTTTCTTCTTGAGGGACGAATGATGTCCTTGAGCTCTTCTATGTCTCTTCCTTGTCTTTGTTGCTCCTCCCTCATTGCTCTTTGATGTTCCACCCTTAGTTGCTTCCAATAATTGTATGGAGGAAAATGTATCCCCTGAGGTATCTCAGAGATCTCTTGATTTGCAGTCAAATGTTCTACCACTGAGCTATAGACCCTTGAGATGAATTTCTCCATCTCCTATGACTTGGAGGTGGAAGCTTTTGTCTTTCCTTTCCTCTTTTTAGAGGTTTGTCTGGCCTTAGGTACCATCAATGGTTATGGAAAAATAAAAAGCTATGCTTTTACCACACCAAACTTAGAATGTTGCTCGCCCTCGAGCAAAAGAAGAAAGAATAGAAGAAGAAGAAGAAGATATGGAGGAGATGGAGGGATGTGTGTATTCGGCTATATGGGTGTAAGGTGGTTATGATGTGTGAAAAGGAGGGAGTGATGGTTTGAATTTTGAGTGGGTGGGTGTAGGTGGGTGTATGATGGTTTTGGAGGGGAATTAGAGGTGATTGGTGAAGGGTTCTTGGGAAAGGGTGATATAGGATTATGAGGAGGTAAGGTGAGTGGAGGTATGTGGGGATCCTGTAGGGTCCACAGATCCTGAGGTGTCAAGGATTTACATCCCTGCACCAATTAGGCGTGTAAAATGCCTTTGCATACAATTCTGGCGTTTAAACGCTGAACTGATGCTTGTTCTGGGCGTTCAACGCCCAGATGCAGCATGTTTCTGGCATTGAACGCCAGTTCTATGCTTGTTTCTGGTGTTCAGCGCCAGCTCTATGCTCTGTTCTGGCGTTGAACGCCAGCCAGATGCTCCTTACTGGCGTTTAAACGCCAGTAAGTCCTTCCTCCAGGGTGTGATTTTTCTTCTGCTGTTTTTGATTCTGTTTTTAATATTTTTTATTTATTTTGTGACTCCACATGATCATGAACCTAATAAAACATGAAAGAACAATAAAAATTAGATAAATAAAAATTGGGTTGCCTCCCAACAAGCGCTTCTTTAATGTCAATAGCTTGACAGTGGGCTCTCATGGAGCCACACAGGTGATCAGGTCAATTTTATAGACTCCCAACACCAAACTTAGAGTTTGGATATGGTAGTTCAACACCAAACTTAGAGTTTGGCTGAGGCCTCCCAACACCAAACTTAGAGTTTGACTATGGGGGCTTTAGTTGACTCTGTACTGAGAGAAGCTTACTGTGCCTCTTTTCCATGTTTACGGAAGGATGTCCTTGAGTTTTAAACACAAAGGAGTCCTCATTCAATTGAAGGACTAGTTCACCTCTGTCAACATCAATCACAGCTCTTGCTGTGGCTAGGAAGGGCCTTCCAAGAATGATGGATTCATCCTCATCCTTCCCAGCATCCAGGATTATGAAATCAGCAGGGATATAAAGGCCTTCAACCTTTACTAACACGTCCTCTACTTGTCCATAAGCCTCTTTTCTTGAGTTGTCTGCCATCTCTAATGAGATTCTAGCAGCTTGCACCTCAAAGATTCCCAGTTTCTCCATTATAGAGAGGGGCATGAGGTTTATTCCTGACCCAAGGTCACATAGAGCCTTTTCAAAGGTCATGGTGCCTATGGTACAAGGTATTAGGAACTTTCCAGGATCCTGTTTCTTCTGAGGCAATCTCAGTTGATCCAATGCATTTAGTTCATTGGTGAACAGGGGAGGTTCATCTCCCTAAGTCTCATTACCAAATAAATTGGCATTCAGCTTCATGATTGCACCAAGGAACTTGGTAACTTGCTCTTCAGTAACATCCTCATTCTTTTCAGAAGAGGAATACTCATCAGAGCTCATGAATGGCATAAGGAGGTTCAATAGAATCTCTATGGTCTCTAGATGAGCCTCAGATTCCTTTGGTTCCTCAGAGGAAAACTCCTTATTGATCATTGGACGTCCCAGGAGGTCTTCCTCATTGGGATTCACGTCCTCCCCTTCATTCTTGGATTCGGCCATGATGGTTATATCAATGTCCTTGCAATCTCTCTTTGGATTCTCTTCTGTATTTCTTGGGAGAGTACTAGGAGGGGTTTCAGTGATCTTCTTACTCAGCTGGCTCACTTGTGCCTCCAAATTTCTAATGGAGGACCTTGTTTCATTCATGAAACTTAGAGTGGCCTTAGATAGATCAGAGACTAAATTTGCTAAGCTAGATAGATTCCGCTCAGAATTCTCTGTCTGTTGCTGAGTGGATGATGGAAAAGGTTTACTATTGTTAAACCTGTTTCTTCCACCATTAGTAAAGCCTTGTTGAGGCTTTTGTTGATCCTTCCATGAGAGATTTGGGTGATTTCTCCATGAGGGGTTATAGGTGTTCCCATAGGGTTCACCTATGTAATTCACCTCTGCTATTGCAGGATTCTCAGGATCATAAGCTTCTTTCTCAGAAGATGCCTCTTGAGTGCTGTTGGATGCAGCTTGCATTCCATTCAGACTCTGAGAAATCATATTGACTTGCTGGGTCAATATTTTATTCTGAGCCAATATGGCATTCAGAGTATCAATTTCAAGAACTCCCTTCTTCTGAGGCGTCCCATTACTTACAGGATTCCTCTCAGAAGTGTACATGAACTGGTTATTAGCAACCATGTCAATGAGTTCTTGAGCTTCTGCAGGCGTTTTATTTAGGTGAATGGATCCACCTGCAGAAGTATCCAATGACATCTTAGCTAATTCAGACAGACCATCATAGAATATATCCAGGATGGTCCATTCTGAAAGCATGTCAGAAGGACACTTTTTGGTCAGTTCCTTGTATCTCTCCCAAGCTTCATAGAGGGATTCACCTTCTTTCTGTCTGAAGGTTTGGACATCCACTCTAAGCTTACTAAGCTTTTGAGGAGGAAAGAACTTGGCTAAGAAAGCCTTGACCAGCTTATCCCAAGAGTTCAGGCTATCCTTAGGTTGAGAGTCCAACCATATTCTAGCTCTATCTCTCACAGCAAACGGGAAAAGCATTAGCCTGTAGACTTCAGGATCTACTCCATTAGTCTTAACAGTATCACAGATCTGCAAGAATTCAGTTAAGAACTGAAAGGGATCTTCAGATGGAAGTCCATGAAACTTGCAGTTCTGTTGCATCAGAGAAACTAGTTGAGGTTTAAGCTCAAAATTGTTTGCTCCAATGGCAGGGATTGAGATGCTTCTTCCATGTAAATTGGAATTAGGTGCAGTAAAGTCACCAAGCATCCTCCTTGCATTATTATTATTTTCGGCTGCCATCTCCTCTTCCTGTTCGAAAATTCCTGTAAGGTTGTCTCTGGATTGTTGTATTTTAGCTTCTCTTAGTTTCCTTTTCAGAGTCCTTTCAGGTTCAGGATCTGCTTCAACAAGAATGTTCTTGTCCTTGCTCCTGCTCATATGAAAAAGAAGGGAACAGAAAAATAATAATAGGGATCCTTTTTACCACAGTGTAGAGGTTCCCTTGTTGTTAGTAGAAGAAGAAAAGAAGAGTAGAAGAGAAAAGAAAGGAGAATCCAAACAGAAGGGTGAGGATAGGAGCAGTGATTTGAGATGAAGAGAAGTGTTAGTAAATAAATAAATAAATAGAAGAAGATGAGAGAGAGAAGTTTTTGAAAATAATTTTTGAAAAAAAAAGAGTTAGTGATTTTCGAAAATTAAAGGGGGGAAAAAAATTAAAATCAAAATTTGAAACAATTAGTTAATTAAAATAATTTTGAAAAAGGAGGGAGATAATTTTTGAAAATTAGAGAGGGAAAATTAGTTAGGTGATTTTGAAAAAGATAAGAAACAAATAAAAAGTCAATTAGTTAGTTGAAAAAGATTTGAAATTTGTTTTTGAAAAAGATATGATTGAAATTTTAAAAGATATGATTGAAACAAATAGATAAGATTTGAAAATTAAATTTGAAAAGATAAGAAGTTAGAAAAAGATTTTGAAAACAAAGTTTTTGAAAAAGATTTGATTTTTTTAAAAAATCAAAATTAATGACTTGATTCACAAGTAATCACAAGATATGATTCTAGAACTTAAAGTTTGAATCTTTCTTAACAAGCAAGTAACAAACTTGAAATTTTTGAATCAAAACATTAATTGTTGATAATATTTTCGAAAATTATGAACTAAAATTAAGAAAAAGATTTTTGAAAATTAATTTGAAAATTTTCGAAAATATTAGAAAGGATTTTTGAAAAAGATTTTGAAAAAGATAAGATTTTTAAATTGAAAATTTGATTTGACTCATAAGAAACAACTAGATTTTAAAATTTTTTGAAAAAGTCAACTCAAATTTTCGAATTTAAGAGAAGAAAAAGGGAAAGATATTTTTTTGATTTTTTTTTGAATTTTTAATGAAGAAAGAGAAAAACATGAAAAAGACTCATAACATAAACATTATGAATCAAAACACACAATGCATGCAAGAACACTATGAATGTCAAGATGAACACCAAGAACACTTTGAAGATTATGATGAACATCAAGAACATATTTTTGAAAATTTTTCTATGCAAAGAAAACATGCAAGACACCAAACTTAGAAATCTTTAATATTTGGACTCTAACAAACGAAAAATGCATATGAAAAACAAGAAAAGACACAAAACAAGAAAATTTAAAGATCAAACAAGAAGACTTACCAAGAACAACTTGAAGATCATGAAGAACACTATGAATGCATGAATTTTTCGAAAATTTTATGCAAACTTTAAAACATGCAATTGACACCAAACTTAAAATTGACTCAAGACTCAAACAAGAAATATGAAATATTTTTTATTTTTATGATTTTCTAAATTTTTTTTTGGTATTTTTCGAAAATTATTGAAAAAGAAAAATAAGGATTCCAAAATTTTTTATATGAATTCCAGGAATCTTGTCCTCTTAGTCTAAAACTTCAGTCCAGGAATTAGACATGGCTCACTACCCAGCCAAGCCTTCAATGAAAGCTCCGATCCAAAACACTAGACATGGCCAATGGCCAGCCAAGCTTTAGCATGTAAATCAGACATTCATCAGCTAAGTCATCAAATTAACTTGCCTCTATGCTGATGGTTTGGAAGCCTCAGTCCAAAAGATTTTAGACATGGCTTTACAGCCAGCCAGGCTTCAACATGCTTCATGAAACACTAGAATTCATTCTTAAAAATTCTGAAGAAAAATATAATTTTTTTGAAAATATTTTTAATTTTTAATTTTTTTTATTTTGAAAAAAAAAAGGAAAGAAAGTTACCTAATCTGAGCAACATGATGAACCGTCAGTTGTCCAAACTCGAACAATCCCCGGCAACGGCGCCAAAAACTTGGTATGCGAAATTGTTACTCTGAGGTTGTAAAATTTGTTGTTCGTTCTCTCCCTGGCAATGGCGCAAAAAACTGGTGCACAATACCATGGTCCAGACATAACTTCACAACTTCGCACAACTAACCAGCAAGTGCACTGGGTCGTCCAAGTAATAAAACCTTACGTGAGTAAGGGTCGATCCCACGGAGATTGTTGGTATGAAGCAAGCTATGGTCATCTTGTAAATCTTAGTCAGGAGGATATTAAATGGTTATGGAGTTTTCGAATAATAATAATAAATAAATAGAAAATAAAGATAGAAATACGTATGTATATCATTGGTGAGAATTTCAGATAAGCGTATAGAGATGCTTTCGTTCCTCTGAATCTCTGCTTTCCCGCTGTCTTCATCCAATCAGTCTTACTCCTTTCCATGGCAAGCTTTCTGTAAGGGCATCACCGTTGTTAATGGCTACATCCCATCCTCTCTGTGAAAAAAGGTCCAAATGCTCTGTCATGACACGGCTGATCATCTGGAGGTTCTCGATCATACTGGAATAGGATTCACCCTCCTTTTGCGTCTGTCACTATGCCCAGCACTCGCGAGTTTGAAGTTCGTCACAGCCATCCCTTCCCAGATCCTACTTGGAATACCACAGATAAGGTTTAGACTTTCCAGATCTCAGGAATGGCCATCCATGGGTTCTAACTTATACCACAAAGATTCTAATATCTCGGACTCGGTCCTCTGTATTAGATATCTAAGAGATACTCATTCTAGCTTGTTTGCATGTAGAACAGAAGTGTTTGTCAGGCACGCGTTCATAAGTGAGAATGATGATGAGCGTCACATAATCATCACATTCATCATGTTCTTGGGTGCGAATGGATATCTTAGAAGCGGAATAAGTTGAATTGAATAGAAAAACAGTAGTACTTTGCATTAAATCATGAGGAACAGCAGAGCTCCACACCTTAATCTATGGAGTGCAGAAACTCTACCGTTGAAAATATATAAGTGATGAAGGTCCAGGCATGGCCGAATGGCTAGCCCCCAAAACGTGATCAATAGATCAAAAGGTAAATCAAAGATTGTCTGAGGACTAGGCGTCCAAAGATTGAACTAAAAGTCATAAGATGTTCTAAATACAATAGTAAAAAGTCCTATTTATACTAAACTAGCTACTAGGGTTTACAGAAGTAAGTAATTGATGTACACAAACTCATAGTAAAGTCCAAAAATGTGAATTTAACATAAAAACTAATGAAAACATCCCTAAAAGTAACTAGATCCTACTAAAAACATACTAAAAACAATGCCAAAAAGCGTATAAATTATCCGCTCATCAGTGGACCTCCTTGTGACTACCAACAACTACCACCATATGATATAAACCCCCTCTTCAACATAGCTTTGAACTACCATACTCACAAGCCCCCTACAATCAGACACCTTTATATGATCCTAACCCTTATCCACCATACTAACCACCTTATGAGCCATATGAACCATACATAGAGGCACCCCAATTCCAACCCAATTACTCCCAAGAACCACCACCCCAAAAACATACTTCCCCATAATCAATAATAAACTACACTTCCCTGTAATTCCTTGAGAGATGACCCGAGGTTTAAATACTTCGGTTAATTTTATTGGGTTTGCTTAAGTGACAAACAATTTAAACATTGATTGAGGTTTAATTTTCGGTTTAGAACTATAGTTGCAACATGATAATTTTTGTGAAAATCTTTACCGACATTTTTCTTCCGTCAAGTTTTTGGCGCCGTTGCCGGGGACCACAGAAAACATCGACAACGCCCCTACGGTGGTTATCAATGTGGTGATAGGATGAGACTCGCCCCGCAGATCAAATTCAGCGACGAGGAAAGACGTCAAAGTCCTAGCGACGTCGTCGGGGGACCCGAGGATCCAATCTCGGGAATCCCCAGAATATCCTTTGGCCCAGAAGACCAATGGCTGCGTGAACTCTTGGAGAACCCGCCTATGGTGATCACTGCAAGGATAGGTACAGGCCTTGTGAAGCGAATCCTTGTCAACACAGGAGCCGACTCTAACATCATGTTCAGGAACGTGTTCGATGCTCTGTGGCTCAAGTAAGCTTATCTCAAGGTCCACCAGCATGGGGTCATAGGCCTTGGGGACAACTACATAAAGCTTGACAGGGTGATCACCCTCCCGATCTGTGTAGGCTCGAACAAAGAAAAGAAGTCGTGATGGCGGAGTTCGTCGTTTTGAGGGACTCCACAACCTACAACATCATCCTGGGGAGGAAGACAATCAATGAGTTTTCGGTTGTAATTTGCACTAAGCTTCTGGTCATGAAATTTGTCACAGATGACGGGGTTGTCAGATCCATAAGAGGTGATGTGGAAACGGCCGTTGCATGCGACAACACCAGCCTTTCCCTAAGGAAGAAGTCGAAAGAGGCAACCGGTGTCTTTCTAGCCGATTTGGATGCAAGGCTAGATGAGAATCCTAGGCCAGAGCTGTAGGGAGACCTAGAAAAGTTTTGAGTCGGAGACACAGAGGAAAAGTTTACCTTCGTAAACAAAAATCTCCCCCACGACCTAAAAGAGCCTTTAATGAAGATTATCAGGGCAGACAGCGATCTCTTTGCCTGGACCCCGGCTGACATGCCAGGTGTAGACCCCAATTTCATGTCCCACCGATTTGCCGTTAAGCCGGATGCCAAACCCATTGCATAGAAGCGAAAGAAAATGTCCTAGGAGAGAGCTGACGAGGAGACCAGGCAAAGGGCCATCCTGTTAGAAGTAGGGTTCATCAGGGAACTCGACTACTTGACATGGCTGTCAAATGTAGTCCTCGTCAAAAAGGCAAATGGGAAGTGGAGGATGTGCATCGATTACTCGGACCTCAACAAAGTATGTCCCAATGATTCATTCCCACTCCCCAACATTGTCGCCTTGGTAGACGGAGCGACATGATATCATTTTTTAAGCTTCATAGATGCGTACTCAGGCTATAACCAGATACCGATGCATAAATCTGACGAGAAAAAAACGGCGTTCATAATGCCAGGGGGCACTTATTGCTACAATGTAATGCCATTTGGTTTGAAGAACACAGGAGCGACCTACCAGAGACTAATGAACAGTGTTTTCAGTGACCTTGTTGGGAAGTCGGTAGAAGGCTATGTCGATGATATCCTGGTAAAAACCAGCTAACCCGATGATATCCTACAAATGACGAGCCTGGAAAGTGTCAAAGACGTACAAAGATTAGCCAGAAGACTCACGGCCCTATCCCGTTTCCTCAGCGCATCAGCAGCCAAGGCTCTTCCTTTCTTCAACCTCATGAGGAAAGGGATAGCCTTCAAGTGGACCCCAGCCTGCGAGGAAGCTTTCAACCATTTCAAGGAAATACTCCCCCAAGTCCTCGGCAAGCCCAAAGATGGCGAGACGCTATTTCTGTACTTAGCAGTGACGGACGAAGCCCTGGTGGCAGTTCTTATATGTGAAGAGGGTAAACTCTAACAACCAGTCTATTTTGTTAGCAAAGCGCTGCAGGGCGCAAAGTTATAGTACAGCAAACTGGAAAAGCTCGCCTATGCACTCCTGACCTCGTCTCGAAGGCTGAGACAATACTTCCAGGGGCACCGGATCACAGTTAGGACGGATCAAGCCATTCGTCAATTCCTGCAATAGCCCGACCTCGCGGTTTGATTGATGACCTGGGTTGTCGAGCTCTCTTAATACGATCTGCAATATGAACCCAGGCACACGATTAAAGCTCAGACAATGGCTGATTTCTTAGTTGAAGTAACAGGGGATCCTCACGAGAACTCGGACACACAGTGGCAGGTCCATGTTGATGGAGCTTCCAACCAAACGTTCGGGGGAGCAGGTATAATTCTTGAGAGCTCAATTGGGGTGGTGTACGAGTAGTCCATCAAGTTCAACTTTCGCGTCCCGAACAATCAGGCAGAATATAAGGCCCTGATAGGAGGCCTGCTCTTGGCAAGAGAAGTCGGGGCAACAAAGGTTAAGGTGAATAGCGACTCTCAAATTGTCACCTCCCAAATCAATAGGACCTACCAAGCCAGGGATTCTATGCTACAGAAATATTTGGAAAGGGTTAAAAACTTAAGTGAAGACTTCGAGGAGATTGTGGTGCAACACGTCACAAGGGAAAGGAGTGCGCGAGCCGGCCTCTTGTCAAAGCTAGCAAGTACAAAGCCAGGATCGGGAAACCGATCTTTGATCCAAGGGCTAATAAAGGAGCCTATGGTGACCCTGTGTGTATCCCAAGCGACGAATAGCCCCTCATGGATCGACCTAATCTTTAGCTTCTTGGAGGATGGAAAACTTCCCAACGACGAGAAAACGACGAAGACGATAAGAAGGGAAGCGGCCAAGTACATAACAATACAAGGGCAGTTGTTCAAGCGAGGATTGAACCAGCCCCTACTAAAGTGCCTGCGCCCCCGACCAGACAGACTACGTCCTAAGCGAAGTCCATGAGGGGTGCTATGGTCACCACATCGGGGAGAAAGCCCTAGCCAGGAAGCTCATTAGGACTGATTACTACTGGCCTTCCATGATGACGAATGCTCAAGAATTTGTAGAAAAGTGCAAAAAATTCCAAGAGAATGCCAACTTCCATAGGTCCCCAGCGATGGAGTTAAATTTGATGTTGGTGTCACGGCCTTTCGCCCAGTGGGGATTTGACCTGTTAGGGCCATTCCTGGTGGGTCCCGGGCAGGTCAGGTACCTAATTGTGGCGATAGATTACTAAACCAAGTGGGTTGAGGAGGAACCACTAGCCAGTATATCCTCAGCGAACTGTCGGAAGTTCGTGTGGAGGCAACTTGTCTCCAGGTTTAGAATCCTAGAAGTTGTCATTTCGGACAACGGGACGCAGTTCGCAAATAAGAATTTTGCGGAATTCCTCTTGGGATTGGAAATCAAACAGAAGTTCTTTTTATTCGAACACCCCCAGAGAAATGGCCAAGTGGAAGCAGCAATTAAGGTCATCCTTCACGGCCTGAAGAAACGACTAGACCAGAAGAAAGGATCATGGGCAGACAAGCTTGCCTCGGTTCTTTGGTCATATAGGACAATGCCTCAATCTTCTACCAGGAAACCCTATTTCGGCTTACCTACGGAGTTGACGCCATCGTTCTGGTTGAAATCGGAGAGCCAAGCCCGAGAATGCTCCTTGGTGGAGTTGAAGAGGCAGTAGAAAAAGACTTAATTGATGAAACAAGGGAGATGGCCCACTTGACTGAAACGGCGCTAAAGCAAAGGATGGCCTTAAGATACAACGCCAAAGTGCAGAAAAGAAGTTTCGAACCAGGCGATCTAGTGTTGCAGATGAACGACATTGGACTACCGACCTCGGGAGAAGGCAAGCTAGCAGCCAATTAGGAGGGCCCATACATAGTAAAAGAAGTGCTTGGCAAAGGGGCTTACAAGTTGGAACGGTTAAACAGGAACGAAGTACCAAGGACTTGGAATGTGGCGAACTTGAAAAGATTTTACTCATAAAAAGTAACCCGCCGACCTAACGATTTTTCCTTTCTCTTTATTCAGTAATGTTATTTTGCCTTTCCATTCGATACTTCATTGTTAGTCCGTTTCATTATAAATACCATGGGTGTTGCATTACACTTAAAGTGCTAGTCGTCGCATTATAAATGCCATTTCATTTAAGTGACGTTATATTGTTATCCCCCGACTACATGGCTAACTGGGATTGATCACCCCGGAGGCCCTGATCAGAGCAGAAATACTGCACACAATATTACAGGCCTACCGGCCAAACGATAAAGATCGGAACTAGCAAGTTTCAAATATTTTCCAAAGGCAACTAATCGGCCTACGTATCAAATAAAAACCTACCGGACAGACGACAAAATTAGAAAGTAGAAGGCAAATGGAACAACCTAAACATAATTGTCAAAATAAGGGCAACGCGTCGGCCCAGTAAGTCCAAAAGTCATACAATCAGGGCAACACCTCGGCCCAACAAGTTAATAATATAAGTAGTTACAAAACAAGACTACAACTACTTGGGGGGTACCATTTTCTTCGGAATATCCACGATCTTGACATCCTGGACTTTCTTAAAGGCCCTAACCAAGGAAGTGTCAAGATCGGGTGCCAGGACGGCGATTTGGGCCTTGATCCCTTCCTCAGTAGCTTTGACGA
Source organism: Arachis ipaensis (assembly GCF_000816755.2). Taxonomy (NCBI): domain Eukaryota; kingdom Viridiplantae; phylum Streptophyta; class Magnoliopsida; order Fabales; family Fabaceae; genus Arachis; species Arachis ipaensis. The sequence continues at coordinate 81,375,056 of NC_029786.2, read as the reverse complement.
CCTTCTTCACGTCCCTCACGATATCCTTATTCCTTTTCTTCAAAGCGATGAACTCTTGCTAAGCAGCCTGGGCCGACCTCTCGGTCTCACCCTGCTTTTCCTCCAGCTCCTTCAGCTTTTTCTCCCAGTCCTTAACATTGGCCTCCGCAGCAACAACCTGACCCTAAGCCACGTTCAAATCCTTGGAAAGAGTAAGGTCACGTTCTACCAAACTATTGATCTCGGCAGCGTCCTCTTTCCCCTTTTTCTCTTTCTCGTCCAACTGGGTCTTCAAAGACGTTTCCCGAGTCTTCAGGTCGGTGATGTCCTTCTGGGCTGTGCAAAGCTTCCCCTCTAAGGCCTGGCACTAAGCTAAGACAGGTTCCACCTTCCTCGCAATAACGGCGGCTCGGAGAAGGCTGCAATAAGTCTACTTCGCCTGTGAAGCGAGGTCCTCGTCCAAGAAGAATTCCTCAATTCCTGGAAGAAGGTGGGAGTCAATGAAGCCTCCAGCATCAAAGCTTCTTTCCATTACGGTTAGGGCTTTCCCAAAATTCGCCTTTCGCTTTATGGGTTAAGGACGATTGTCAGTTCAGGATCCACCTCAACACCGACTTCTTCCTCCAAGATCGACTCCTCTACGGCAGCATGAGGAGGGTTCTCGGGCTGAGCGTCAACTTGGTTCTCAGAGGTACCCTGGCCACTACTTTCCCCGGTGGCATCTGGGCTCGGAACCTCAGAATGAGTTGCCGAGGAATCGTCGTCGTCACTCCTACCGAGGAAGTGGGCGACGAGGTCCTCCAAGTTCGTCTTTCCTTCAGCCATGGCAACTACAAAATAAACACAACTGAAAAAGTAAGGCACGAGGTCATCATCATCATCATCAAAAAAAAGAGAGGAAAAGGGAAATGACCTACCCACTTGGGCCCAACCGAGCTCCTGATCCCCCATCACCAGATTCGGATTTAGATTCTTCGACCTGAAAATCGCCAATAACACGTCGGCTATCCGACGGTTCTCCTTACTCATTCCCTCATAAGTTTCCTTTATTAAATAATCTGAGCCCGCTCCGAAACTCCAGTAAGTCGGGATCCTCCTTTCCCCTTCCAAAGTAAGCCAAAAGGTGTGATGACCCGGGGCAGGCCTCACCTTGAAGAGGGCGCTTTTGAAATGATGGAACGAATCTTCGAAGAGGCCAAATATTCGGCAGCCTTGAACTGCCCGAAAAGATATATAACCATTTTTCGTTTTTCCTTCAGGGGAAGGGTTCGTTAGGAGGAAGAGGTAGAGGAAGACGTTCACAGAGGCTGGAATCTCCAAATGCTCGCACACTAGCTCGAAGCACCGGATGGCGGCCCAGCTATTCGGATGAAGCTTCGACGGGGCAACATCACAGCAGTTAAGTAGTGACATCACGAAGGGGGAGAATGGGAGATGAAGACCCAGCGTGGTGAACATGGGCTTATACACCCATAGCCAGTCAACTACTCGGGGGGAAGCCATGTTTTTATGACACACCCTCTCACGATCGCTAGGGACATAGACCTGATAGTGCGCTTCCTCGGGACTTCCCTCGCACAAAGAGCCTGCATCTCGGAGAGCCTGGAGCTCCTCTCTGGTCACCCGAGACGGTGTATCCTTCACGTCCGAGGTTACCCAAGCAAAGAAGTCGATAACATTTGGAGCCGGTGGCTGCGCCATACCTACAGTGGGGGCACCACTCATGTTAACCCGGGAGACCGCTAAGTCGGAAAATAGATAAAATAGATCTACGACTAAGTATATCACTAATCTGTGGCACCTACACCAACACCTAAAGCCTGGATCCACTATAAGTACTTGAATGGTACCCCCTAGCAACTATCTAACATGGACCATATTCATTCGAGCAAGTATGAATCAAAGCGAAAAGGGAAAAGAGCATGCATTACGAAAGCAGTAATCACAGAATGAAATAAGGAAACAATGGGACGAACGAAAGAAGCGTGAAACACTTATAGGGAGATATGCAAGAAGGAGGTAATAGACAAGAACTGCGCACTGAGTTTCCCTCAGGAAGTGGAGCGATATGCAGAGGCAGGGAGCGATAAGCAAAAGCAGTTCAGAAAGCGAATGAAAATGAAGCAAATGAAAAAGGTGGTGGTGTTGAGAAAACTAGAATGGTAACCGTCTAAAGAGGGAGCGCGAAAAGGCAGGAGGATGGTCTTTCACCCCTAGGATTTCAAATCATCCGTTATGAGCATTAAATGCTTAGCGCAAAAGTCGAAGCGACACGCCAAGCTACGCGTGGGGTCAAAACACGTGCACAATGTCGCGTCCTTTACCAGCGGACTCTCGATCTGCAGGGCGCCCAACAGGAGAAGAGGCGAGGCATCTTAATGCGCCAACCACTTTGATGGTTAACGCGTTGAGGGCACTGTTCCGGCCCGGCCCGAAAGAGCCAAGGATCCACGGCCGGACGGTTAGCCGACCCGACAGATCGTCGTACCCGAACAGGAAGGTGACCCACACACCACCCCCCTCTTCGCGTGAACCTGGACAGCTGAAAAGGAAACTTCCAGGAAATGGGGTCTGCGCTTGTGGGACCCACTGTAGTACAGACTATATAAGGGGAGTGTCCTACCCCTCCCCCAGGTATGTCACTCACCTTACCCTAAATTGCTGCCTCTTGTACGGACGCTAACTTGAGCGTTGGAGTCCTTGCAGGTGGCAACCCCCTCCTCGCCAGCTTGGGAGAGTCACACTACCTTGCCCGCCGGAGCTCATCCAGACCAGGCATCCAGTCACTCACCAGCTTTCGAACTTTATAACACCAGACCCTCTTCGGACCCGAGAAACCGAACACATGTTAAATGTTTCCTATATTATAAAGATTATGTTACGTGTACACCAAAATCAGCCACTAAAATCAGTCACCAGTATAAAATATATGTTGAAATACAAATATACATTGAAAATAAATTATACTACACACGTATTTATACATAAATATATTAGTGACTGATTTTAGTGACTAATTTTAATGTACAAATAGCATTTTTGATATTATAAATACATAAGAGAACGTTACTTCTATTTTTTATAATGACACTATCTATTTTTTCATTGTGTATTTACATAAATTAAAAAAAATAATATTATTAAAATAATTGTAGTA
>NC_029786.2:81370289-81371586 GCF_000816755.2 Arachis ipaensis | reverse complement strand
TAAGAAAAATTCTCTACATATAAGCGTTTTTCTATACAAGTCATATAAGTTATTTATTTCTTCTTTTTTTTTTCTTTTTCCATGCCTCCTCTTTTTCTTCTCCTTCTTCTTCTTTTTCCGTGCCTCTTTTTCTTCTTCTTCGTCTTCTTCGTTTTTGAAGTGTTTCATCTTCATCGTCGTGTTCCTCCTCGTTCTTCTTTTGATTTTGCAACATTATGTATTTTTTTCTTCTTTGTTTGATTTTTTCCTCCCAAAAAGAATTATGAGAATATGAAATAAGAAAATAAAGAAGAAGAAGAAGCAGCAGAAGATGAAGAGGAGAAAGAGGAAGAGTTCTGAATTATGCATAAGGTGTACTTCAACGAATTTTGGGTGTATTTTTTAAATCCTTTGGGTGTATTTTTGTAATCCTTTGGTTGTATTTCTGTAATCGTTTGGGTGAATTCCTGTAACCGTTTGGGTGTATTTCTGTAATCGGTTGGGTGTATTTCTGTAATCGTTTGGGTGTATTTTTGAAGTTCCATTATCTTCAAAACGATTTCAAAACTTGATTTCAGAAACCATGAAAATCGAAAAAAAAAATGAAGCAAGAATACCAATGATAAACGCAGATAAAACAACGAATGAAAAGGTAAAGAGAGAACGTACAAAGGAGATTGAACAAATTTAACAAAAAAACTCGTTTTCATGGAGAAATGAGAAGAAGAGAAGAAGGAAGAGGAGGAGAAGAAGAAGGAAGAGAAGGAGGAGAAGGAGGAACGCGAAGCACGCCATAAAAATTGTATATGGGCCAGCGTGCTTTTTGTTAAATTTCTCTCAATTTGTATGACTTGTAAACTAAATGACTTGTATATGTAGCACTCCTCATAAATTAATCAATAAACTATCTCCAACTCCAACTTAGTTAAAAAGCCATATATATAATCATAGAACTCTCCATATTTATTTGTATTAAAAAAAGTGGGCACGGGACAAAACACAAAAGTGAAGCTTAACATCAACACGTACGGAGAACTCTCCTCGACAGTGTATGCCTGTATGGTACGGTGTTGGAAGTTGGAACCATTAAATCAACTACACCTCAGCCTATGCAAGACGTATCATTAGTTGTAAACTACTAATCCGGTTACCTCTCCCACTATTAATAGGAGAAGCAAAATAGGCTGACTCACTCCGATAAAAAAAAAATTCGATAAACAATAAAAAATTGTTGAAATTTATTTTATTTTATTTTATATTTATAAATTATTATTAGAATTTTAAATAATATTAAATATAATAAATATATAATTATAAC
>NC_029786.2:81339011-81370225 GCF_000816755.2 Arachis ipaensis | reverse complement strand
TAGTCTGACTTTGCCAAAGTTTGTCATCAAATGAGTCGAATTTATGTTTTTTCACTTTGTAATAGAAGTTTAAAATAACAGTCAAACCTTTTTTTTTTTGGAATGAAAAGTTGGTGAGTTGATCCTTGTGCTTGTTAAATTTTTAAATTTAGCTAATATGTATCATTAGGATATGAATTTATATATTCATAGCACTTTAGCTATATCTTTTTTTTTATGATTTTATATTATATTTTCTATTTTTCAGTTTTATCTTTTTTTGTTTTAATTAATAAAAAAAAAACAAATATGTGAGGTATTAATAAAAAGTATTGAAAACAAACGCAAAGATAATAATTTTGGAAAAAAAATAAAAAATTATGTCAATTTTTTTATTATTATTCCTGTTTTGTATTTACGAACATGAGAAATTTTTTTTGCTAATTTGGATGAGCACTTAGTATTGAGAGTTTAGAGAGTGAATCTAGTCAAATAAAACTTGGTTCGAAATTTGGTTTATCCGTGATAGGATTGGATAGAATTTTTGGAAATTGATATTTGTAAATATTTGACAAAGATAGTAAAAATTTCACCACAGTTGTGTTGAAGACTGAATGTAAGTCACATTACGCATGGTGATTGAACTAGGATATATGGCTGTGTTATTTTCTCTTCTCTATTCTTTTTGATATGCTCATTATGAGATAAAATGAATTTGTCTCCTGTTTAATCAATTTTACTGATGTCACAGCAACACAGAGTTAATTTCTCTTCTTTGTTATGATCCTGTTTTATTTGTTGAGAGATAAAATTGTTTCCTACATGATCAACAACACAGATTTCATAGCAATTTGGTCTTAAATCCTAATTTAAAGTTTAAAGTGTACAAAATTAAAAGAGGCCATAGATTCAACCCCCTTCTTTGGACTATTGAAAATCTTTACTCTCCATCATAACATCCTTAACTATTTGAATAGACCTTAGAAAGTGCAGGTTTAACACACTTTTAGAAAGACAAACAAGTGTGCTGACTGGTTATTGAGACAAAGTCAAAAGCAAAATTCAGGGTTCAAGGTTTTAGACATCCCTCCTGGGTTGATCTAGGTCCCTTGCTTATTGATCATATAAATAGGGTCTATTTTTTCTTTAGTTTTTCATGGTATCTCCCGATTTGACATCCAATGATTAATCTATTATAGATTTGAGATCAGTTTCAAAGTCTGTTACTGGCTAATGGATTACTCTATATCATAGTTATTAGAACCGGGTCGGACCTTAATTTTAATTTTATTTTTATAACTTTATATTTTTATTTAATTATGACCGGATCAACTGGATAAATTAGTGACTCACCGGTTGAACTAGTGACTCAGTGAGTTAGTCGTATGACCGGGTCAATTACCGGTTTGGTTCTGATAACTATGCTCCATATACAAGATAAAATTCGAACCCCAACATTTATTTAAACGGACGAGTAAGTTGACTACTCGATCAAACCAAGTTAATTGAAATGGCCTCTATATCTCGCATAATTGCCTCTGAGTAATCAAATCTCTTCAGGCTTAGACCCCTTTTAATTACCTAAAAAAACATTAGCCCATCAAGTTAGTCTACCTTATCCTGTCAAAGCTCGCCAATTAAATAAGTTTGGCGGGCATATTTATTTTTTGATTATGTTACGTATACACTAAAATTAACCTTTAATTATCAGTATAAAGTATATGTTAGAATATAAATATACATTAAAAATAAATTAAAATAATATATATAAACATTAATAACTAATTTTAATGGCTAAGTTTAGTGTACAAATAGTATTTTAATGGCCGAGGTAGCAAACAAGATCGTCTTACACGCACTGAGGAAAAAATTGGACGACGCAAAAGGCCTATGGGCCGAGCTTATTCTAGAGATATCGTGGGGTTATAACACAACTATACACTCCTCTACCAAGGAACGCCATTCTGTCTGGTATATGAATCTGAAGCAATGATACCAATCGAAATCTCTCAATCTTCACTAAAGACACAAGCCACCGACCATGTCGAAGCACGGCGAGCCGAGCTTGATCTAATCGAGGAAGTCCGAGATATAGCCTCTGTTTGCCACAGAGTATTGCAACAGCATATAGCCCGAAGACACAATCGAAAATTCCACCTCTGATCATGCCAAATCGGCAACCTGGTCCTCAGAAAGGCCGAGCAAGCCAGAAGACCACTATCTCATGGAAAGCTCACCGCAACTTGGGAAGGCCCGTTCCGAGTACTTGAAATCCTCGGCAAAGGAGCTTATCATCTCAAAATGTTAGATGGTACCAAAATGCCTAACTCTTGAAATGTTTCATCTTTAAAGCAATATTATAACTGAAAGACAGGGACAGACTTGTACTCTTTTTTCTACTCCGAGATTTTTCCCAAAAAGGATTTTGCTCGAAGAGGTTTTAACGAGGCAAGCCTACCTACACCTTTGTACCCAAAGGTAATGTAGCATGATGAATAATATTTATTTTTTCTGAATTCACTACCTATGCCGACCTATTTTAATTCTTTTAAAATGTCCAATAAGATCCTACTGATTATCTTCCGACTTATAATAATCGCTTATGCGCCGATCAAAACTGCGACTACCCATAGTCAACAAAACTATTATCCAATCGAGATAACTATCCCAAGTCGCATTGTCTCCACATGTGCAAACAAACAACTCACCAAACACAAGTGATTTGACGAAATAATCTTGTCCAAACAATCAAACCCTTATCAATAAAGGGACCGATAACGAAATTAGGCACATTGATGACCTAATTCATTCCAAACAACCACCACTCTATCAAACAAGATCCAACTTTCAGACATTACCAGGACTGAACACAATAACTATTCAAAAGAAAAAAAATAACTACTCTAACACAATTGAGCAACGAAATTATCTTTAAAAAGATACCACATACTTTTATAAGAAACAGTTCAAAAGATAGCTATTATAAACCTCAAAATAACAGGCGAAACAAAAATTGACAAAGAGTCAAATATCTTATATGAAAAGATAAATAGTCTTTATAATTAGTCAGCAAGGTTATCATCTCCATCTTCAACAGTGTCTTCATCATCCACCAACAACCCATCTCGAACTACTTTGCTCGGGTCCATCGCCGAGAAATCACCATCAGGCGCTAAAAATTTAGCATGTGTCACAGCATGCTCAAAACCCTCTGCAAAGCCATCCGGGATCTCTTTTTCACTGGTACTCTCTATACTCTTCAACTTCACAGTAACCTCGATCACCTGATTGTTCAAATTAGACAGGTCATCCTCCTTCTTCCTCAGTAATTCTATATCTTTTTCATGATTATTTTTCTCCAACTTCACTCCTCTTCGATATCAGCCAACTTCTTCTTCAAATCCAAATCAATATTTCTTTCAAATCCAACTGTTCCTTCAAATTCACATCTTTATCATTTTTTAACAACACCTTTCTGTGCCTTTTCTCCTGACTCCGACCTAAAATACAACTAAACATCTTAAATAATTCGGCACCAACACAGTCATCTTCAAAAAAAAATATCTTACCTGGAGAAATTAATCAACACCAATATCACTGACCTCATTAACCAAGGTAACATCAGTCACCGACTAAACAACCTCATCAGCCAAAACGTTGAAAGGAAACTTTCTATCTCACACTAAGGAGCCATCCCCCTTCTCAGCAAACATGTGCAATTTTTCTTGCTTATTCACAAAGCTCGACAATTTTTCCAGAGGAATTCCCTTATCCTTCTGATCTTCCAAATCAATAATGTCTTATTTCCTCTTTTTGAGAACAAAATTTTTCTTCTTAGGAGGTGGCTAGTTAACCTCACCACCCCATTCAACTTCTCAGGGTTTGATGACGACCCTTCAAAATTTTTCGTCTTCATCCGAGCTCTTAAGCTCGAGGCTGACACCCCCGGATACTTTCTAACTGCAAAAACAAAATCAAGTGTCATTATAACCAAATGTTAAAGAAACTTATCAAGAGTACAATTCAACATACTCTCACCAAAATAATTCAAGACTGACAATTTATCTTCCTCCCATGGAAGCAAATCATAACCCGAAATTAATCCTCCCTTATCAACCATCTCAATAAGATAACCTATTATACACTCGGTCCGAGGAATAATAAGCTCGGGACCAAGTATATGCTGTGGCTGGTAGCACCAATACATCGAAAACATTTCCCCCAAATGTTCATCCAAGTAAAATGGAAAATCTTCATCCACCGGTTTAACTTTCAAAAACATTTCTTTGAAATCCTTAAAAGAAGGCTTATACAATTTAAAAACAGCGAAATCTGGGGTACTGTTCAGATTCACCCAAAGCCCCTTCCAAACTCCTTTAGCTTGGAACAGAGAGAAAAACTGTTCAAGATCTGGTTCAATTTCTAGAAATTTCATCAAAACCTCAAAATATCTCAAAAAACCCCAACCATTTGGGTGAACTTGAGAAGGAACAGAATTCAGTTGTTTTAAAACATCACACTCAAAGTTTGTAAATGGCAATTTCACATGAAGTTCTTCAAGAACGCAACTATACATACAAAAGTTTTCAAAATCTTTTTTCCTATGAAAAACCCATTCAACCCTACTGCATGACAGCAATTCCACTCGGACCCCAGACCTAACTATCTTTGACACATTTATCTCATCCACACCACTCCTCTCAGTAAACAAAGAACCCCGTATCTTAACATCTTCATTAACCCAATCGTAAGACTCATCATCATCAACCTTTGGCAACTTTTTTCTTTTTTTCTCACTCATTCTTCACACAAAGAAAACACAGAAAGGAAAAACTAGAAAAACAACATACAAATACATTAACCTCTTTTACTCATCTCTTAATCTTTCAAACCGTTCCAATAAATGTGAAATACCTATAATAAAGCTTCTAGGACTTCAAAACACTCTCACCACTCATTTGGTAAAACATTTAGTTCCAAGATGGATTCCCACCATTCCATCCAAAACCGCCAACGATAATAAACCCATATTGGAAATTGGAACAATTTTCAATGACAAGACCTTTTCATTTTCCATTTTCTTTGAATACAGAAAACGTAACATTCAATGCAACAACCTCACGCACTCTTAATGAACCAAGTTCAACTGGGAGCTCCATACGCCGAGCTATAACTCATCACTCAAAAAAGCTCAACATGTTTCATCAAAATCAGGCCAAGTCTGGGGACTGTAATACGACCACTATACGTCGGTTATGAGTTATAACTCGGCGTAAAGACCTTAAAGGTCAGCTGATCGTAACTGATAACCAACCAAAATATCATAATGCCGGATATACAATTAATCTTCATTCCGAGCACCATTACTCGGAAACATAACAGATATCTTCATCTCCCGAGTATAAAGGAATGGTAGGAAGAGCATTTGATTTATGATTTTTTTGAGTAATCTTTACCACTCACTTACTTACTTAAGCGTCGGAGTGTCTTTTGCAGATATTCACTCCTATATTTTTTTTACCACCGATGTATACCTCATCCAAACGAGGAGATTACAAGCAATCATCACTAGATGAGTTATACATCGGTAAACTTTTACAAGAACAATTATAAATTAGTGTATAACTTGACTAAAATTTTTAAGTGATAGTTTTGATGGCATTATATATATTTTAAAATTCTAATTTCATCATACCTTTGGAAGAATATTATATACTTAGATATCGGGCTAATAAATTGCATATTTTATATAATTGAGTAGTTTTAGAGGTTACTATTAATATTTTTGAATATTACAATCTTTGAATATTGGATGTTATGTAATGTTGCGTTTAATTTGTTATGTGATGTTAATATCTATTATATATTATTAATTTTATAATTAATGCCACGTATTATTTTTTTATTGTAATTAAAATCAAATCTTTTCTTCTAAAATTAAAGAATTTTTTCTTTTTTTATACTAATTTTACAACTAAAATGTGCCACATGTCATTCTCTCATTGCAATTGAAACCAAATCTTTCCCTTCAAAATTAAAGAGGTTTACCTTCCTCCCTACTAATTTTACAACCAAAATGTGCTACATGTTACTCCTTCATTTCAATTGAAATCAAATCTTTTTCTCCAAAACTAAAAAGTTCTCCCTTCCTCCCTCTCTCTTTATCTATCACCCGGATTCCTTCAACTACTCTATCTCTTTTATATATCATTATCAATGACTAATTACAAATTTAACAATCAAAATGTGCAATATAACATTCTTTAATTGTATTAAAATTAAAATTAAAATATTAAAATTGAAATTAAAATATAGTTATATTATATATTATATTATAATATATATCTATTATCTGTTATATCTATTATATATTACTAATTTTATAACCAAAATGTGCTATATGTCACTCTCTCTTTGCAATTGAAATTAAATCTTTCCCTTCAAAATTAAAGAGCTCTTCCCTCTTCTCTCTTTCTTTCTCTATCTCTTTTATTCCTTCACTCGCTCTATCTCTCTTATATATCATTATCAATGACTAATTATAAATTTGACAATCAAAATATACATGACATTCTATAATTACATTTAAATTAAATTAAAATTAAAATGAAAATATTAATATTAAAATCTAGCTATATTATATATTATATATTATTTTATATATTACTAACTAATTTAATAATTACAATGTGTCACATGACACTTTCTTATTAAAATCTAGAGAAAATATTTTTCTCCAAAATTAGTAAACATCCTTCTTATATTCTCTTATCTACCTCCCTCTTTTTTTTTTATTTCTCTCTCTCCTTCCCACTCTATATATAATTATAATTCATATTTTATATTAGTTTTGATAAATCAAAATGTGTCACGAGATATTTCTTCATTATAATTAAAATAAAATTTTTTCTTAGCTTTCAAAATTAACAAACTCCCTCTCTCATTATTCTTCTTTATCTTTCTCTCTCTTTTCTCTTATTCTCTATTTTTCTCTACCTTTCTATTCAATAAAAAATAAAATTAATAATATAATATGGCAACGGATTCCTTACTCCCACTTTTATGTGGGAGTATCATTAACCATAGAAAAAATATTTACAAATAGAACCCCATTTTTTTGTTTTTGAAAGAACTAAAAATAACACATTTACCCCTTCATATTTTTAGTTTTTCAAAATTCTCCGTTCCTTTTTAGTCATTCTTTCAAAGAAGAGAGTCTCTGGCTCTCTGCTAGGGTTCTCTCCTACACTCAGTATCATCACAATTGGCTCTGCCAGAAATTTTTCCTTTGATGTCCTCATGTCAGCTATTATCCTCCCGCCGCACTGCACTTTCAGTTCGATTTGTGTTCTTGTTCTTCGCTATCGCGTTAATCTGCTGGGGTTCTCGAGTATCGTCGCTGATTCTATAATCTGCGGAAGGGTGTGTTGGGATTTTGGACCGATGTGCTGGCTGGTAGCTAAGTCTGAGTGGCAGGTCATTGCCGTTGCCGCTGAACCCTGAATGCTATTCAACCTTCCGTATACATCAACCGCACCGATCCATATATCTCCTATCAATTACAACCAAAAATTCTACTTCGTTCTAAGCACTTCACTCTTCAGGTATGAGTTTCTTAATCTCCCCCCCCCCAATTTGTGTTATTCTGCAACCTTTTTCCACATCTCTTATCAATTTGTGGTTTTATCGGAGTTTATTGTTCTCCCAAATTGGATTCCGCTTTGCTTATGTAGTTCCCAATTGCATGCACTTATTTGCAGGCTAAACCCTCTCCTTTCAATTTTAGGGATTATAGTGTATCATCTTTTCTGATTCTATTTTGCTGATTGTTAGTTTCTTGCTCTCTTTTATCTGAGAGAACAAAATTGCCATTACTCCTGTGCTTGTTCATAGGATTTACTTCCATGGCCCTCGCTTTTAGCTTTGGGTTTTTGTATCCGTGAATTTAGTTATATTTGAATATACTGTCATCTAGACTAGATTGTTGTATGGATTTTGGGTATCAATCAATCATTTGGCTAATGCAAGTTTGATCTTGTTGATTTTAGGGTAAAAAATATGTGCGATTGGGTTTTTGACTTTTAGGTACTATTATATATTTAAACCATTTCAGATATGCAAAGGCTTGTTTGTGAAAAGGTATGGAAATGTCATTCACTTATTCAATAATAAAGAAAAGTGATATCTTGTATGGCAAATTGTGATTGAAACAATGTAATGTCTATTAGGTGAATTAGGTTTGAAATCATATTTCATTTTAGCTATCTCATAAAAAATATGGCCTTTGTTCTCTTCGTTATGTCATTAATTTACCTGATACTGATCTTAAATCACTAGATTTTCTTTCTCTGTGCTTATGCAGCAGGCACTGTGATAGAATAAAACCAAACTTTTGAATATCAGTGTGGTTGGTTTACACCTTCATCTTATCTATGACAACTTTGTTAGAAATTAGAATTGGTTTTGATTTAGTATTTTCTTCTGATTTAATATCCATATAACATTATGGTAATGAGATTTCTTGCTCCAACCCTTTTTTTGTGTAACATGAGGTGAGTTGGAGATGGCAGATGTAAGCCCCAGTTAAATTAGTAGATAATTAGTCAATAAATTGGTTTTTAATAAGGAGGATTAGAAATGCAAATATTATATCAAATTAGGGTAGAGCTCATCGAAACGAGAATTTTGACACTAATTTCGAAGAAATCGGTCCAAGATTGGACCGAACGGGCCAAACCAGTTGAACCGGGCCCAAACCAGGCCGTGGGCCCAACCGGGCCAGCCTTTAAATGGACCCACGCCCTTTCTTCATTCTCATTTCATCTGAAACGACATTGAAAGCTCCAGAGAAGAGAAAAGGGTGCCAAACCCTTACGGCAAATTTCAACCCGCTGTAACTTCTCCGTCCGAGCTCTGATCGCTGCACCGTTTGCGGCCACGTGTTCACCGCGTCGAGTTCTACATTTCTACTGGAACAATTTCATAGGTAAATCGTTCTTTATTCTCAGCCTCTTCTTCCCCAATTTTTGGGAATTTGAGTGAAGGTATTGAATTTCTTTATTCTTTGATGTTTTAGGATTCAATTAGCTTGAGGAAAATGTTCACTCTTGCTTATGTGAAGCTTGGGTAAGGTGAAGATACGATAATTCTATTTTAATTTCATTGAATTTGAGCTTTGAGTATTAAATTGGGTATATATGTGTTATAAATGTGTATTAGGTTGAGAATAAATAATTGGAGCTTGAAATTGTGAATACTGGAACTTGAAGGAAGCTGATTAGTTGAGTTTTGAAGGGATGCCTTGGTTTTAAATAATTTGCTTTGGTCGTTACGTGGAATCGGCCAAGGTATGGTTTAGGTTTCTTGCATTTAATATATAATGTTCTGTGAAAACTTAGGCTAGATGACCATAGGATAAGTTAGATTGCATGTGTATATTTAATGCTTAGTATCCTGTTGATGAACATGGTTGGTTTGGTGCTTGTTGATTAACTGGTGATTTGGTGAATTATTGATTTAAGGTATAACTATTGTGGAGGTTGTTGTGATAATGAGGTATTTTGTGTTAAAACCCTAGGATTTGTGAACTATGATTCTTAGTTGAATTTTGGCTGTTGGATTTGAATATTGTATGAGTATAATTGCTTATCTGAGGTAGATTTATTGTGGTGATTGTTATGATGATGAGGAAGGGTATGTTGAATTGAAAAGAATGCAGGTTTGGACCCGAAAAGGGTGGCAAAGTCCGAGTTTTAGAGGAGATGCTGCTGAAATTTTATAAAAAAAATTAGAGATTTTGTTTATATGATTATTTAAAAAGATTTAGATTCAAAGGTTATATGGTTTGATTTTGGGTTATTAAGAAAATGAGCATGTTTTAAGTTTGATTCATTTGGAAAAGAATGAATTATGTTTTGAATTGGAACTATTGATGGACAGAATGGGAGGTGTGATAATGAAGGATAAGGATTGAATATGATTGACGTATAATGATGAATGAGATGCGATTGAGAATGATGTGGATGTTGATGAATTATAATTGAATTATTTATATGGCCTATGAATTTGAATAATCTGAGATACGAGATTCCCTGGATCAAGTGCCGTGGCTTGCCACCACGTGAGGTTGAAAACTCGATACTCTGTTGACCCTACAACGTAAGTGTGACCCGGCACTATATAAATTCTCGGGAATGTTACCCCCATTGAGCAATATTGATTATTTGAGAAAAACTATGCATAGACTCTTGGGGATGCACGTCAGGGGACAGTCTAAGTACAATTCAGACTTGTCGGGTTGGCTGGATAACCGACAGATGAGCCTCATCAGCCATAGGACAGGCATGCACCATATGTATATTACTTGAACTACTTGCTTGTGCTTTAATTGGGTGTGCCTATATGTATTTGCCATGCTAAATGTGTACTTTGTTACCTGTAATAACTGTAACCTTCTTGTGTTTGCCTTTATCTATTTATTTGTCAGTGGAAATGCATGACGAAGTTAGAGGTATGGAGGAATGGCAGTATGGGACTTAGATTTAAGGTTACATTAAGTTAGGTTTAAATATTTTTTAGAAAACCACCTTTTATGGCTTCTATTTAATACTTTAAGCTCTATAATCTGAGTGTCGGCGTTCTAGGATTGCCTCTGGCATTCCGAGGACCTTATATATTATTTGGTGGCACCTTTACCATACTGAGAACCTCCGGTTCTCATTCCATACTATGTTGTTGTTTTTCAGATGCAGGTCGGGAGCCATCTCGTTAGGCGTCTGGACTCTTAAAGCGGAGGGGTTACTGGGTAATTTTGTTGTACAAATATATATAAATATGTACTTAGCTTTCCCTCTGCTTAACTTGTTCTTTTTGATCCTCTTAGAGGTTTATGGAGAGGCAGGATTATGTATATGTACTTTGGGTTTTGGATATGTATGTATATATATGTAAATATTCTCTGTCCAGTTTTAACTTCGCGGGCTGAGTTAGGAGCTTGTTATTTGGTATCTTTGGCACTCTATTCCTACTTCTGTCATCTTATGTTTAGTAGTTATGGTTTTCTTAGCACGCAAGTCAACTTGTTCCTTGAGCGTTGCGCTTTTATTTTGCAATTTTTTATTTCCTTTATTCTTCAAGGCTCCTAGCATATTATAACTCTTCTGCTATTATATTTACTCATTTTATTTTAGAGGTCATAATACCATATCACCTCTGTTTTACGACTTAAGCGTAAAGCTTTGTATGGTAGGGTGTTACAGCAGACTTACCAGGATATCTGCGTTCTTGCCTGAGCACGGGAAAACTTGCCTTTTTGGCAATCTTAGTCTCTGGGGGAATTGTCTTGCAAATTTTGGTCTGTATTCTTCTTATTGTTAATAAATGCATCACATCTTATTGGTAACGAAGTAATTATTGCTTACCTAGTTGCATCTGTGTTATGTGACAAGCATGTGCTTTGTATAATAATTGGTGGCCGATGCTAAGTGGTGAGATAAAGCATCTCTGTATTTTTTTCTTGAAGATTTAAGGGAATGAGATGTTAATGTGACCGAACATTCCTGGTTTGTTATTACATTTGGTGTTTTGTTTTCTTGCAGCTATAACATATGTGCTACTCCCAATGCCACTGCTGTTCTTTGTGGGGTCTAATGGTTCTTCTGTATTTTCTGAATCTGATAGCAGGTAAACTGTTATTATTCAAGCATTAATTGAAAAACAATTTAAAAAGAAAAAAAAGATAAGATTGTATACCGAGCTAGGGTTATTAATCATTTAGCTTTTTTTTTTGTGGTCTGATGAATGATGGAACAGCTAGGTGAATTTAGCCAAGTTCTTAACTGGATTCTCAACTATTGGAAGCATTGCCATTCCAAGCATTCTAAAGCATTCTAAAGCATTCTGGTGTTATTGGTTGGGGAGCCTTTGCAATGGAGCTTTCATCGTTCTTCGTGTGTGTTTTAGTCATATTGTGTTTCATGGGGATGAGTGATGAAGATGACTATTATAGTATGATATGAGATGGAAATCTACTAGGCATAATTTCATGTGTAAAATGGATTTATTCTTTGTGCTCGCTATTGGTTCTCTTGCTTTTATAAGCTTTTACCTAGACATTTTCCCGTTTCAAACCATTGAAATTGAATGCCATTACCATGTTGCTGAAAATGATTTCCAAACCTCAGCAACTGTAAGGGAGCTTTCGGACAAAACATACGGGAACTTGACGTACTTTGTATATGTATGTGTGATTTACCGTCAGTTGGAGAATGAGGCAACAATGTTATTATCATAATTGAGTTACACTTGTTTAGATAGTGGATTGCCACTTCAATACAATCGTGAATTAAACTCTTAGGAAATGAATTTAATCAATTTATCGTAATTACAGTGCCCCAAGTTTTTTCTTACAGAATTGTTAAGGCTAATGATATTTTCGTTGAATTTGATTGAGAAATTGGATTGATATTCTAATAATTGTTTATGAAGGAACTTGTTAATGCGGGATGAAGTAAGGATAAAGATTTTTTTTGTGTAAGTAAGGATAAAGATTAAGAATGTGTTTAGAAAGCATAAAATTAGAATTTTCTTGAGAATTAAATTTTTTTCTTACTTTTAAAACATAAAAATTACATGAATTTAAAATCTTTTGAGAATTTAATTCTCATCTTCAAGCCCAAAATAAATCACAAATCCAACCTAATGAAATTTGAATTTTCTTGGATAATTCCTCACTCCCAAATGTCTTCATGCTCTGCTTCCACCTTGTTCCTATATTGCCAACCATTTTCTTGGATTACGAGAACCAAATCGTTGTACTCCTCTAAAACCAGATCCACAGCAAGTCTCATTCGTGTGGAGTCGTTAATCTGCTTAGAGCACCAACAATATAGTTCTAATTAGAAGTATGTTGAAAAAGTTATGTTAAAAATACTTTGTTATAAATATTACCTGAATATTGAAGTAATCTTGTAAAGTACATTCTCTCATCCAACTGGTTACCCAAACTCCGCTATCATTCCTAAGATATAAAGCATTCAACAAATAGTTATTATATACATATAAGATATAAACTATTGAACCAGTTATGATATTTAAAAAAAAAGAATTTAAATATTAGACTTACAATCTATTTTTTTGAGTGGGTAGGCCAAAAGGTGTGATAGGCCAAAAAGTGGAACAATCTACAATTTTAGTTTTATAATCATAAAAAATATGATCATCTAACATCGCTTCTAAATAAGTTGCTGTACAAGAGTGAATTCATGACCCAAAAAAAGAGTGAATTGTACATGATTTAAATTGACTAAGAGTACCAGTTATAACAAACGGTTGTTTAAATTATTAAATTGTTAAGCGATTCTAGATGATTGAGTACTGATTTATAACAAATAATTACTACTTTAATTGCGTTCCTTTTGCGTTGTTGATGTTTTCCAACACAAGGAAGTGAATTCAATAAGATTAATTGACAGCTCATAAAGTCAACAATAACCAAATACCAATGTAGTTCCTCATAGATAGGGATAAAAACCTGCAATTAACCTTAAACCATTATAAACATTAAAAAATATAATAGTATATTAATGGGAAACAAATTGGTCACTTGTACCCTAATGACGTGGCTAACTTCCAGTGATATATAAGCTCCAAGGAAATCACATATAACCTCGGTCGGTTTGTATTTGTCGCTTAAAGCATATCGCTGCAAACACAAACATATTGGTAAATGAAAATATCTTTTCAATTTAACAACTACTTTTGAATTGCTAATTTAATTATAAACTTTGCTCGTGTGAGTACATGGCATGGTTTAGTCTAGAAAAAATGACTTCTTTATAAATTAGTATATCCACTCAAACTATTAGACAAAAATATTAACTAATAATTTAGAAATATTATAGGGATAACTTTACTGCAAAATGTTCAGGCATAAACCAGCAAATTGGATCTTCATTCCTACGTCGAAATACACGTGTCATCATAAGTGCAACCAGATTTATAACCTACAATATGTTAAATTTATATGTAAAATATGTTTATAGGTAAATAGAAGCTTAAAAATATAATTACAAGAAAAAGTATAATATGCATTGACCTCTATACTTACTCGTGATTCGACACATTTTTCCGACACAAGACATCTAAATGTACTTCTATAACCTTTTTCATCTGAGATTACCAAATCTTCAGAATTGCCAAAGTCATAAAATGGTTAGCTAGGAGAATCATAGAATTTTTAAACTATTATATATTACACATAATCATAAATCATACGTACGGATCTAACGTATTCGAAAAAAGATAGGCTGTAACATCAGCTTGAGAATTGGTTAACATCATCGAAGGTGTAGGCTCAAATGCAATAAGTGTCCACCACTGTAGTTAAAAAAAATAGTTTCAAGATTACACTAAAAAATAAAGAAAAAAGAAAAAAAGTAAAAGAAAGAAGAAAAAAAAGGTTACCTTTGGCAGTACAACTCCTATTCTAACATGTGGTTGTCCATTAGGTGGAGTTGTTGCTTCACGAGTAATATCCAAGTGGAATAACTTTTTGGGTTGAATTGGCAGGATACTAGTAAGATCGCTACTAGTTTTTGTACTTTTCGAAGATTGCACAACTATAGTAGGATCCAATATCAAACTACTATCTGTGGAAGTTATCTGTTGTGCCATGATCACATCAATCTTTTGGTGTAGAACATGAATGACCGATTCTAAGTTTTCTATCCTTTTTGTTAGATTGTTAAACATATTTTTGACCTACATAGTTTTCATTGGAATAATCTTTTACTACTCACTCAGTATTTTGTCTTGTATTTTATCATATAACCCCTTAGGATGAATATATAGCAAATTTGGTTATAAAAGATAAGATAAGATAAAAATAATACAAATTTTAAAATATTTTATTTCTATTTTTTTAAAAAAAAAAAGTTATCTAATTTAAAAAAGATAAAAAGAAGTTAAGAATAATAAGATTATATAAAATAATCTAATTTTATGTTTTTTAAAAGGCTAATATTTAAAATATAACCTCAAATTTATTATTATTTTAATCAAAAAGAAAAGGATAGTAATTTTGGGCGTGGAAAGTTGATAAATTTTGGATAAATTTTGATTTTTAATTTAAAGTTAAATTATAAATTATTGGTTATCATATTTAAATTATTAAACGAGAATTAGTTGTGTGAAACATAATCTTATTCTTATATATAAACACTTAAGCATAGAACACTATTAACTATCTTTACTAAAACTAAAATTACAATCTAGTAGAGTAATGGAAGAAAAAGTAGTAGACGATCACATTGGATCTTCTTCGATGGAAATTATTGAAAATTTTTCGTTGAAACAAATACTACATGCAATAGAGGTAATATATCCAACTCATGATAAATTACAATGTTATTTATATATACCAATGCTAATTTTCTTTTTATAATATAGTCTTTATCCAAGAGAGTTGATGAAATGGAGAAAGCAATGTGGATGGTGAAAAATTTACTTGATAAACTAACTGCCTTTTAATGTAAAACTGATGAGAAGCATCATGAGAAATTCGACAATACGGATCTATATGAGCTGAAGGATAAATCCTATGGTGATGTAACAAAGAAGAACTCTTGTCCGTTGCAAGTAAAGTCCGAAGATTGTGTGTTTACGGATTTATCCGACGAAAATAAGGACGTTGAGATTTCGCACAATCTGCCACCATCGTTCTCCAAAGGGACATAAACATGGCTGGATGGAGAAGAGAAATCGAAGCCAAAGTCAAGATTGGGTTTTCAAAGAAATAGCAAAACTCAAAACTGTGCAAGAACATCCGAGTACGTTTGTAAGGCAAAAGGACAAATTGGCAAGAGTCAATAATCCACCATCTATCCAAAACATAGCATTTGCACGACCAGCTAAAATGCCAAAACTTGAGCACAAAGGTCAACTATCAAGCAAGATGGCAGAAACTAGAGTACGCAAAGGGCCTTTAACTTTCACCACAGACAACGCACGGTTAACGAGCTCTGCGAAACAAAAATAATGGCTTTCAAGTCAACTTCTATCCCAAAGGTATTTTATTTAGTTAAAAATATTTTATTGGCATAGTATTCAAATACGTATATTGTGGATAACCTCTATGTTTTGTGCATAATCTTAATTGTTCATTCAAACTACCACAAGATATGAGGTTGAGTGAGGATTTGGTTAATATGGCTATGTACATCTTTGCTACTGATAATGATATAACGTGAGCATTTTTTTTGTTATCTTTTATTTTTAGTTTTAGTTATCTCTGTGGCTAACATGGTGGCTTTGTGTTAGAGAGGATTTGGTTCATATTCACGATACAACTGTAACTAGAGAAGATCTGTTCTGTGTCGTACCTGGAAAGCAAGTGTCTGAACTAGTAATAAAGCTGATGGCATTGAAGATAACATCAAATATTAGTATGACCAAATTAAAGAATGTTTGGTCCCGTCTACCATCATTTTCAATAAGTCAAAATCTTGATTTGCTCATTTTAACTAAGTAAAATAAATAACCATTGTGCTCAAACATACGTAGGATAACGTGTTGTTACATATGGAGGATCATGACCTACTGAAAAAATATGCACATTATATGCCACCAACCTGTGACCTTCAATTTGTAAATTCTCATTAATTATTGGAATATTTTTATTATAATAAAAAGTACTCAAACTTGTACTTATACATATTACATCCTATTTGTTATACAGATATATGTCCCAATCAAAGAGAACGATCACTGGTATCTAATGGTAATGATCATTCCTGACAAAATACTTTATCATTTAGACTCTCACTGTAAGGTTGAAGATGATGAACCACACAAGCATCATATTAGAAATATAGTAAGTTCTCCTACTATAGAAACAAAGCTAATAATAACATTACTTCGAATAATAAAGCATAATATTCTGATTACAGGGAGTGGCTCTTTCTGAAATAATATTTTCAGAAAAGTATGCAGAGTGTGGTATACAAGAAATAGTGAGTTTCGAGGGTTGGGAAGTCCGTAAGGCAATAGGTAATCCTAGGTGCACAAATAAGTAATTATTCAAATTGTTAGTTATTTAATTTTATATATATATTGCCTTTGACGACCTTATGTTGTATTACATGATACATTTTTACACAACAATGATTCAGTTGTATGGGTTATGCAATGGATGGATTTGCAACAAGAATTCACTCATGTGGTCCCCCCAAAGGTAACTTTTAACATAGAGAATTTTGCTCTTTAATTACACTAATACATGTGTTAACGTTTAGTAAAATAAATTACAGCTGCATGAGGAAAGGAGTAGAATGTATTTAGTATTGGATTTCGTCACCGGAGATTGGAATTAGATACGGACAGATGTTAACGAGAGGTTTCAATTATGGTGGCTTATGATACACCCATAGCATCTTTACTGAAATTGGAAAGAATTATTCATGTCTTCTTGTTAGACTTACTAAAATAGACGAATTTTTTAATTATGAATTTTTTATTTCTCTCATTGTGTATCACTTTTTTGTTATCCTATTAAGAACTTATAATTCTGAATAAAACTCAAAATCATCAGTGTTATTTACCTCATTTTTTTTCAATTTTTTTACGATGAGCTCTTCTTTATTAAAGTAAAAAAATAAATTGTATAATATGTATTTCACAACTATAACAACAAAATTACTTGAAATCTTGAAATTTAGATAATAATGATTCATTCACTAAACATGCTCATTATTCAGTTTCTGATTTGGGTCGGCAAATTATTCCCAATTCGGCCATTTCAGCCCAGCTACCTCCTCGTCGAAAGACTCATTTGGAATCCAGGTCCATTCACACCACAAAACCTAGTCCTATCACAAACTGAATATTAAATCACTATTAAGCTCTAAGTTTTCATCACAAGCACATAAAGGGTGCTAAAAAAGATTCATCCCACAAAAAGGTGTATAAAAAATCACTTAACAGAATCTCTTTTTATCAATCTTCTATTCCCTTGGACATTTTGTACCAAAGTCCATCGCATCCAACATGGATATCTGACCATCAAGCCGACAACAAAATCTATATCAAATTCCATAGCTTTACATGAATTATTAGCGAGGGTGGGAGAGACCAAGGTTAAAAGTTAAAAAGGAAAAAAGAGAATTAGCTGGGCTAGGCTTTTGCTCCCTACTTGATCTCTGAGCTGTGCTGCAAAATCAATTAGCTACAAATTCTGTTTTGGCTCACTCTTATTTGACACAACAATCTTTTTTCTTTCAACTTGATGCTTTGTCTCAATAGCACCTTTGTCACTAGTCCTCTTATTTGGGATTTGAAGGCACTTCAAGAGAATCCTCACTAGTTCTCAGCACACAAATTTTAAGAGGAAATGTTACTGCAATCAGCAAGCATGGAATTGGATCAGTTAATTTAGAAAGACATCTAGCCATAGTTAAGCATGATTCAAATGAAACCAAAACACCTGAAACTCCAAAGGTTGTAAAGTTTTAACAGATTAAGCTATAATTCTATCAAAGCTAGAGAGAGGGATCAAAAAATAAACATTTCTTTTCTTAATAGGATTTCAGCAACAAAATCGCATCATACTCTAGCCATAATCTGAGGAAAAAGAAGTTTGTGGAACCCATGTTTTCTGATAAGTGAATTTTGGATTAGATTTACATCATTTCATACATAATTACGTAAAGATATTGACTTTCAGCAATAATAATATTATGTGCCACACCAAAGGTGATGGATACTTGCAACTACCTTTAATTCAAACATATTCTCGACACTCAAAAATTAGTGGTAACATAAGGCATATAGAGAATTGGACAGCAGAGAACTGCAAATAGAGGCTTTGGCTGCCATAAACCGGCAGACTAGCTATAGCCAAAGAATGTTGCAACTCCCAATATATGCAAACCAGATAATGCAATCTACATGATTCTATTTAATGGACAACAGGATTAAACTTCTAGAATATTTTGGATCCACCAAAAAAGTGTAATACCGCAAATATTATCCTAAGAATGGGTGTCAATGACATGGATTTTGGTCCAGCTCAGAGTCAATTCAATGATACACCAAAGAGAATGCAAAGCAAAGTCCCCAATTTGATTTACCTACTATGAATTAGCAATCACTACCACTACCGAATGAGCCCCTCACTCCACCCGATGTCTTTTTGGGATGAATTTTGAGTCTTTGCCAGCTGTGTGAACTCTTCTTGGCAATCACTACCTAAAGGCAAAAGAACCATGAAATGATTCGCCATAAACTAGCCTCAAGCCATAATAAGAGTACAAACCTCAACCTTTAATCATAAACACGAACAATTACAACCATCGCAAAAGCTGAATTCCAATAAGATTAAATATAACAAAAATAAATTAAAAAAACACCAATCCTAAATAAAATAAAAATTAGAGAATACCAGAAACTTAAACCATTAATTATACCTTATTACAGCACTTCATTGCTACTGTACGAAGCATTCTCATCATATACCTATAATATCAACAACATAATATCATTAGTACTAGCTAATAAGCAGTAATTAAAACTTTGTCATACCTCATTGGTAAAAGTACTTACTAGTGAATCATCTTCAATGTTCATGTGATCATCCAAATCATTATCAAATGTGTCATTTCTACGGCCTTCTAACTGTGAAATGCCACGACGAACACGACAAGTTGTTCAATTGTGGCCCTCCATGCCACACTGTCCACATCGATGTTTTCTTTTATTGGACTGTGAAGCCCCTCTTTTGTCCTACATATTCTTGGGTCCCTTGCCATGTTATGTCCCAGATCATTGGTTGCAAGCCCAGCTCCGGAAGTATTCACTTGCACATAATCTCTTACACTATCTACATCATTGACCAACTCTTTTTGTGTAGCATCTTCCTCCTTAAATTGTTTCAACAAATTTATAGCCATTTCCCGTGTAAAGATAAATTTCTCGTTATCTTGGGAAGCAAAGTTGCCTAGTTGTATAAACCAATCCATCAAACAACCGTATTGACTTAGCATCAAAGAATTCCAATGAAATCCGATTGTATTTTGCAAACCTAATTTGGCAGTCTTGGTCCATCGAGGCAAGACTAATGACCTTGGTAACTCTTTTATATCTTTATGCACCAAGACGCAAACTATGTGTTCACAAGGTATGCCAAATGATTCCATTCTCATACATGAACAATTCAATTCTATCTCAATGTCACAACAGAATACACGCCACATCTCATTTGGCGTTCAGCCCAAACCGACAGAGTAAATCACATAAGAGCCAGTTTGCCTCATATTTATTACCTTCATTGATGCAGGTCATACAAGGATTGGTTGGAACATATAAAATACTGATAGGGTGTAAACATTGGCAGCACTCCTCTCTAACTGTTGAAAATAGGTTTGCATATTGGGTCTCCCATTCACAGATACGAGGTCAGCCTGGACCTCTTTCCACTGAATATGGTCGACACATCGATTAAAGTGTTGAATGAACTCAACCAGATTGTACCTTGAATTGACATACTTTGCAATGATTGAGTTTAATCCCTCGCACCGAGAAGTAGTCCAAAAACCAGCAAAAAACTTCCCTCTTATATGTGCAGTTACCCATGAATGTCTCTTTTTATACATATCTAGGACCCAATTCTTGTTTTCTACACCAAATCCCTCAACCATTTCAAACCACTTTTGACGAAATACATCAATTTCAAATTCGCCTAGCATACACTTTTTAACACATGGAGGTAAACTGGGGCTTGCCAATGTTACTTGTTGCATTGCGAATCAGATGCCATGCACATAATCTATGATGTGCATTAGGAAACTCTTTCTCAATGGCGAACTTCATTGATAGATCACCATCCGTGATAACCAAAACAGGTGCTTTCACATTCATTGCCATCTTCAATTGTTGTAGCAACCACCTATATGTGTCTTTTTTCTCATCGCAAATTAAAGCAGCAGCAAAGATAATTGTTTGATTGACACCAGAAAATGCAACCAATGGACACCTATATTTATTCCTCTTATAGGTAGCATCAAAAGCCAGCACATCGCCAAATAATAAGTAATCTGCCCTACTGAGACCATCACATAAAATAAATTGCGTAAAGTACCATCGACATCCATGTGATGATTAAAATAGAGAAAAATGGTCATTTGTTGCTCGATCTTCTAGATACTTCAAAGCTGCATATGCATCACCGGGTAACTGGCGCATCTGCTTTGCTATTTTATTGTACATGTCCCTTTGCGTGAAAGAGAGATACTCGTAGCCACCTGCCTGATTTGCTAATGCCCGATATATCTGCCCAACACTAATCCCACCCTTTTTCATGTTAATCATGTAGCCAATATCAGCCTCGGACATGAATCTATGCCCACGAAGCAATCCAGTCAAACGAGGATCTAGAAGCGGATGATTGTGTTCATCAGAAAAATAAAAAATAAACCAACGACCACTAGGTGCATCTAGACGAATCTCCATCATTGCACCGCAACCACACCTTGTCTCGGGAGTAGATTTTCTCTTAAAGTTTCCAATGCCATAATTATTTTGCGGTCTAAATCCTTCACGATGACATACAAAATTCTTCAACTTAAGTACGTCCGCACGACTCTTCCTAGTCCTATTCTTCCGAGCACTAAAGCGTCTTGTCCTTGCATATCTATTGTAGAATTCAAATGCAATGTCGACATCAGAAAAGTGAAAATGACATTGATGAGCGGATAATTTATACGCTTTTTGGCATTATTTTTAGTATGTTTTAGTTAATATTTATTATATTTTTATTAGTTTTTAAATAAAAATCACATTTATGGACTTTACTATGAGTTTGTGTATTTTTCTGTGATTTCAGGTATTTTCTGGCTGAAATTGAGTGACTTGAGGAAAAATCTGATTCAGAGGCTGAAAAAGGACTGCAGATGCTGTTGGATTCTGACCTCCCTGCACTCGAAGTGAATTTTCTGGAGCTACAGAAGCCCAATTGGCGCGCTCTCAATTGCGTTGGAAAGTAGACATACTGGGCTTTCCAGAAATATATAATAGTCCATACTTTGCCTGAGATTTGATGGCCCAAACTGGCGTTCAATGTCAACCCAAAGAATTCTGGCGTAAAACGCCAGAATTGGCACCAGAATTGGAGTTAAACGCCCAAACTGGCACAAAAGCTGGCGTTTAACTGCAGAAAAAGTCTCTACATGTGAAAGCTTCAATGCTCAGCCCAAGCACATACCAAGTGCGTCCCGGAAGTGGATTTCTGCATCATTTACTCATTTCTATAAACCTTAGGCTACTAGTTCTCTATAAATAGGACTTTTTACTATTGTATTTTCAATCTTTGGATCATCTTTTGATCTCTTGATCACGTTTTGGGGGCTGGCCATTCGGCCATGCCTGGACCTTGTTCTTATGTATTTTTAATGGTGGAGTTTCTATACACCATAGATTAAGGTGTGGAGCTCTACTGTTCCTCATGAATCAATGCAAAGTACTATTCTTTTTCTATTCAATTCAAGCTTATTCTTGTTCTAAGATATTCAATCGTACTTCAACCTGATGGATATGATGATCTGTGACACTCATCATCATCCTCCCTTATGAACGCGTGCCTGACAACCACCTCCGTTCTACCTTCGATTAAGTGTGTATCTCTTAGCCTCCTGGTTCGGATCAGAGTCTTCGTGGTATAAGCTAGAATCAATTGGTAGCATTCTTGAGATCCGGAAAGTCTAAACCTTGTTTGTGGTATTTCGAGTAGGATCTGGGATGAGATGACTGTGACGAGCTTCAAACTCACGAGTGTTGGGCGTAGTGACAGACGCAAAAGGATCAATGGATCCTATTCCGACATGAGTGAGAACTGACAGATGATTAGCCGTGCGGTGCAGCGCATTTTGGACCATTTTCACTGAGAGGACGGACGGTAGCCATTGACAACGGTGATCCCCCAACATACAGCTTGCCATGGAAAGGAGTATGAATGATTGGATGAAGGCAATGGAAAAGCAGAAGTTCAGGAGGAACAAAGCATCTTCATTCGCTTATCTGAATTTCCTACCAATGAATTGCATAAGTATCTATATCCTCTTTTATGTTTTATTTATCTTTTAATTATCAAATCTCCATAACCATTTGAATCCGCCTGACTGAGATTTACAAGATGACCATAGCTTGCTTCAAGCCGACAATCTCCGTGGGATCGACCCTTACTCACGTAAGGCATTACTTGGACGACCCAATGCACTTGCTGGTCAGCTGCACGGAGTTGTGTGAAAAGTGTGCGATCACGATTTCGTGTACCAAGTTTTTGGCGCCGTTGCCGAGGATTGTTCGAGTTTGGACAACTGACGGTTCATCTTGTTGCTTAGATTAGGTAATTTTATTTTATGTTTAAGCTTTTTATTTTTAATTTCAAAAAATTCAAAAAAAAAATTTATATTCTCCTTCAAAATTTTTAAGAATGAATTCTACAGTTTCATGATTATCTGTTGAAGTCTGGCTGGCTGTAAAGCCATGTCTAAACTTTTGGACCGAGGTTTCAACTTATCATCACAAGAGCTTGTTGATTTCTATCAATCTTGCTGTTGAATGTAGTGATCTGCTAAAGCTTGGCTGGCCATTGGCCATGTCTAGTGTTTTGGACCGAAGCTTTTACTGAAAGCTTGGCTGGCTAATAAGCCATGTCTAATTACTGGACCGGAGTTTTAGACTAACATTGCACGATTCCTGGAATTCTCATTAAGAATTTTGAATTCCTTATTTTCCCTTTCCAAATAATTTTCGAAAAATACCAAAAAAATTTAATAAAATCATAAAAATAAAAAATAATTTGTGTTTCTTGCTTAAGTCTAGTGTCACATTTTAAGTTTGGTGTCAATTGCATTTTTTTTATTTTTCTTAAAATTTTTGAAGAACACATGCATGGAACTGTTCTTCATGATCTTCAAGTTGTTCTTGATGAATTCCTTGTGTCTCATCTTTAAATTCTCTTGTTTAGTATCTTTTGTTGTTTTTCATATGCATTCTCAATTTGTTAGTGTCTCTAATATGAAAATTTATAAGTTTGGTGTCTTGCATGCATTGTCTATTTGATCTTAGTTTTCCATGATTAGTTTCATTTTGTTGTTTCTCATCATTAAAAATTAAAAAAATTTTAAAAAATTATGTCTTTTCAAGCTAATAATACAGAGAATTGAAGATTCAGAACATACAGCAGAGGAATCACAGAGAAAAAGCTGGGCGTTCAAAACGCCCAGTGAGGAAGGAAAACTGGCGTTTAAACGCCAGCCAGGGTACCTGGCTGGGCGTTAAACGCCCAAAAGGGTAGTATTTTGGGCGTTAAACGCCAGAATGGATACCATTCTGGGCGTTTAATGCCAGGAAGATACAAGGGAGGTAAGTTAGTTTTTAATTCAAATCTTTTTCAAATTTTCATAATTTTTCAAATCAAATCTTTTTTAAATCATATCTTTTCAATCATATCCTTTTCAAAATCAAATCTTTTCCATTTTTCTCTCACTATTTTTGAAAATCCTTGCTAACAATTAATGATTTGATTCAAAAATTTCAAGTTTGTTACTTTCTTGTTAAGAAAGGTTTAATATTTGAATCATATCTTTTAAATTTCTTGTTAGCCAAGTCATTAATTTTAAAAATCAAATCTTTTTAAATTGTTTTTCAATCATATCTTCTCAACCACATCTTTTTCAAAATAATTTTCAATCATATTTTTTTGATTTCTAATTTCAAAATCGCTTAATTACTTTCTCAATTTTAATTTTCGAAAACTATTAACCACTTTTTCAAAATTCCTTTTAATTATTTCAAAATCTTTTTAAATTTATTTTCAAAAATTCTCTCCCCCCTTCTCACCTCCTTCTATTTAAGGAGTAACACTCATCCTCTGTTAATAATTCAGACTCTCTCTCTCTCTATAAGTTCGAATTCTCCTCTCTACCTCCTCTTTCTATTCTTCCTTTCCTCTGACACCTCATGGAATCTCTGACGTGGCGGAAATTGGCGGATTAATAAATTAATATAAGAGATACGTTGCAAGTACAGTTCTTAACTAACAAAAATCTGCTTATCAATTTAGAAGGGTTGTCACAAAATTAGAATTAAAATACTGGGAGTATGAATCCCAGGTCATCTCCCAACGAGTTGCAGAAAGATGTGCTATTTTATTAATCAGATGTTTTCCAAAATGGTTTTGAGTTTGATAAACAGGAAACTAAATCAGAGAATTTATGTAATTTAAAGAAAAATCTTGACCGGGAGTAGATTAATCGGAAGTTCTATTCTTGTTGGAGTCCTCCCAAGATTAATTGATAATTGAAGGTTGTTCTGCTTAGTTATCCTTTACTAGGTAGAGGAAAGTCAAGCTGGTTGGAAGTCTGCTTCTATTCATAAGTTCTAATCCTCTCCCTTGGGAAGGATTAGTGTCAGTGACTAGAGAGCTATCCAACAATAAACCCAATTACAATTTTACTCTTGAGCATTCCAACTCAAGGTTCTCCTCTCAATCAACTCTGAATCAAGTTAGAGAACTACTCGCTCATTATGAATGTAAACTTCACAAAATAAGAAAGGGAAGTAAAGGAAGACATGATAAATAATAATCAAAAAGGCCAATTAAAAATAAAAATAGTTCTTGTATTAATAAATTCTAAAAGTAATCCAATAGTAATTCTGAACAAATTAAGGATATGAAAGAGTAAGTGACAAGTAAGGAAAACAAACTAGAATTGATGAAGTCTTGGCGGAGGTAATAACTCTTCTCAATATCCTAATCCAAAAAGCAATGAAAACAAAATCCTAAGAACTATGAATGTGTAGAGAGAAAACCTAGAGGAGAAGTAAAGTCAGATCTAAAACTAAAAATTATGCAGAATGAATGTCGTCGTCTGGTCTCTGCATGTTCCCTGGCTCTAATCTGCTTTTCTGGGCCGAAAACTGGGTCAAATCATGGCCCAAAATCGCCCCCAGCGAATTTTGCAAATTCTGCAGATCGCGCACGCCACGCAACTGCGTCGTCCACGCGTTCGCGTCACTCAGCATTTTTCGTGCCACGTGTGCGCGTCGTCCATGCATTCGCGTCACTCATGCAGCTTCCAATCCGCACGTTCGCGTCAGGCACGCGAGCGCGTCACTGCGATTTCCTCTATTTCGCGCGGTCGCGTGAGCCATGCACCCGCGTCACTTCTCGCTGGTCATCTCCTCAATTTCTTGTGTTCCTTCCATCTTTGCAAGCTTCCTCTCCATTCTCTAAGCCATTCCTGCCCTATGAAGCCTGAAACACTTAACACACAGATCATGGCATCGAATGGTATAAAGGAGAATAAAAAAAATATTCAATTAAAAGATCTTTAGGAAGCAAGTTTTCAATCATAGAACAATTTTAGGAAGGAATTGTGAATACATGCAAATCATATGAATAAGTGGGTGAAAGACTTGATAAAACCACTCAATTAAACACAATATAAATCATAAAATAATGGTTTATCAACCTCCCCACACTTAAACATTAGCATGTCCTCATGCTTAGTTGAAGGAGGCAAAAATGAATGAATAGGGGTATGTAAGACTCATGCAATGCAATGCAACCTATATACATGAATGCAACTATATGATTTTGTCTATCTAATTAAAATAAATAAGTTTTCTAAGACAGAACATAGAGCAGATTTCACTATTTTAAATCATACAATAAAAGCAAGTAAATTTGTAAGAAGACAGCTTGTGAAAGCAGGGGACATGGAGTTGAGCATTGAACCCTCACTGATGGTGTGTGTGCACTCTAATCTCTCTAGTGTATAGGGTAATCACTCTATCCTTCTCTAATCATGCTTTCTAATTTTTGTTCTTCACCTAACCAATCAACATTTAATGTACCAATGCAAACATCATGAGGTCTTTTCAAGGTTGTAATGGGGCTAAGGTAAAGGTAAGGGTATATATGGCTAGGTGAGCTTATAAATTGAATTTTTAATTAACCCAAGCTTTCACCTGATCATATATGTATATTCTATATAACTTTAAATCTCATACCTAGCTACCCAGAATTTCCTTTTCACATTCCATACTCATGCATCAACCTTTATTTTGATTTTATCACATGTGCATTGATTGTTGTACTTTAACTTATCATTGGGGTAATTTTGTCCCCTTATTTACTAAAATATTATAAATTTTTTTTATTTTTTTATTTTTATTTTTTTGAACATAAAAATAAACATAGCTTATCAATGCACATAGATTTTCAATTTTCTTTTATAGTTTCACATGAGTAGGTACCCAAATTCCCATTATCTTATCATGACGCATTCCTTTATTAACCTTTGTTCCCACAATCTTCCCAAACTCAATTAACACACAATTTCTATCTTAAGCTAACCAAAGATTCAATAGGGATATTTAATTGTTTTTCTGTTTAAGACTAGTAATGTGGTAAAATGTAGAACAAATGGGATTAAAATGGCTCAAAGTGGCTAACAAAGGTAATTAAAAGGGTAGGCTTATTTGGGATAAGTGAGCTAAACAAATAATGGCCTCGATCATATGCAAGCATGTAAATACACTAAATAATGGACATATAGGATAAAACAAAATTCAAATTGCAATCATAGAGAAATAAACACACAAGAATAAAATAGTTATGGTTAAATAATGTAACCATGTATTTAGGCTCAAAGTCTCACAGGTTGTGTGTTCTTTAGCTCAAAAACCATGTTCCAATTACAACTTCAAACAATTTTAACGTAAGGGTTTTGATTTAAATTAGTGAAAGATTCAGGTCTTAGGAGAAACTTATTATCCTTTCAATCAAGTAGAACATGCATGCAATTAACCTATTACTATGCAATCTATCATATTTTAAAACAAAAAAGTTGAAAAACTAACTAAATATTCTATTTTATTGGTGTTAAGGAAGAGAAATTACCTCCGGAAGTCAGGTACTGACCGACCTCCCCACACTTAAGGCTTTGCACCGTCCTCGGTGCCATCTGTCAGGAACAAAGGTGGGCTGGTAGTAGTATCTCCACAGTCGGGACCGTCATGGCTCCCTGTGCTGGTAAAGGAAGTGGAGTCCGGAGTGTCTGAGTCTTTTTCAGGTCTGTGGATGCCTGTGAGTAGCTCCTTGAGGTATTTGAAACAGCGCTGGTTGCGGCGCTCTCGTAGCTTCGCTTTCTGGTCTTGTCGGTCCAACCTCTCTAGTATTTGATGGAGTAGCTGACTTGTTGAAGGTGCTTGTGGTGTGGAAGGGGGAATGTCTGCAGCTTGTTCTGCTGGCTGGTAGTGGCTGTTGGTGGCCTGAGATATTTTCCGTTAGGGACGTACTGATCATCCCGTGGAAGCATGGCTTTGGTGTCTCCAGCTCTGTAGGAGACTCCGGCTGCTGAGACAAGATCTGAGACCAAGGCGGGAAGAGGTAAGTTGCCCGCAATCTGTATGTGTCCCATGGCATTCCGAATGTGTCTTAGTAGGTTTAGAGGCTGGTCTGTAAGGATGTACCATAGTAAAACGGCCATGTCTGCAGTGAAAGAGGACTCATGAGTGCCATAGTAAGACGTAGTGGGACATAATTTGTGCCCATACGCGAGCCTCCAAGGTAAGTGCAGAAGCTGATATTCCCTTAGGTCGGGAACGATGGTATCCATAAATCCATATGCTGCCAGGTAGTGCGATAACTCTGAGAACAGTGTCCCAGTCAAATTGGTACGTCTGGTGCTTGAGTGCGACCTCTTGAAATGCGTCCAGTTCTTCTGGAGTAGGGAGAAGATCCAAAGCTCGTTGAATGGCCTCTTCTGTAATGGGGATTTGCTTCTGACGGATATAGACAGACTGCAGGGTTGGCAAGTGGAAATTAGAGTAGAACTCGACTACCCATGAGAGATTAACCTGTCGTGGCTGTCTTTGTAGGAATCCCCAGTGTCTGTGTTCGATTAGCGGATCAACAAATTCAACAATACGGGTCGGGAGGATAAGCAGGTATTCGTTGTTGTAATTTCTTGCTGCCAGGATGGGAAACATCTGCACACAGTAGCGGTTGGGAAATTGCACAGTGTCCTTTGCTGGGAAGGCTTTCTCTTTTTCATCGACCTTTATAATCCTCTTAATTCATTTTGTTGAGGGCTTGACTGCAGTTGAAGATGGCTCTGCCACTAATGCTCTTTTTGTTCCTCTTCTTGCTAGTGGTTTGGGAGTAGCTTTCTCTTTTCCTTTCTTGGTGGCCATCCTGAAAGGGAAAGAATAAGGATGTTAAGAATTCAAGGGTTAGAGCAAGGAAGAGAACGGGAAAGGTGGTAATCAAGGCACATTAAAGATGAATGATATTAACGCATGGTCATGACTACATGTGAAAGATCATCAATGGAAATATAGCAAGTGCATATGATGATAGTTAAATACAAGGTGTTTATTGGCATGCCGGCAAAGGCATGAGTAGCGTAGATCAAGCATTCAATGTCCAAGTTAGATTACCAAGCCTTTCAAATTAATAACCTGTTTGTAAGAACAATTATATTTAAATAATATAATATAAAAAGGGTTTTGTAAAAAGCAAGCATTTAGAGTATTAGAAGAAAAGAAATCTAAAAATAGTGCACAATGCCATACGGGCGTTTTCACAAACACATAGCATGCATGGTAAATAAGCTATTGAAAGTATTAAACTGAACATGCAAGCAACCCAATAAAATTAATATATAATTGTCAAATAATTTCTTAACAATCCACAAGCAAATCATAAGAAATAATGACCCAAATAAATTCCCAACACCAATTAAAAGAAAAAGAAAGAAAAAACATGGATAATGAAAGTAAAAAGAAAAAAAAAGAAAAGAAGAAGAAAATATAAAAATAAGAAGAAGAATAGAAAAGTAAAGAGAGAAGAAGAAAAGAAAAACCTTGATAATGGTGGTGAGAGAGAGAAAGTAGAAAGTGAGAAAGAAGGAAGAAGGAAGAGGAAGGGGGAAGAAGAAGGGAAAAGAAAAAGTAGGGTTCAGGGAAGAAAAAGATAAGATATTTTGGCAGATTTGGATAAGTTGTGCGGTGCAAGCAACGCGGACGCGTGGGGTATGCGTTCGCGCGAATGGCACTTAGATGAACCGACGCGGACGCGTGACAGGATCTGTGCTAGTGGCGCGAAGGCAGCCTCGCGCTCGCATAACTCTCTGTTCGAAACTCATTGTTGCCAAATTTCAAGGTGACGTGTTTGCGTGGTGGACGCGATCGCGTGAATGGCCAAGATTGGAAAACGACACGGACGCGTGGGGCATACATTCGCATGGTAGGGCTTGTGCGTCTAGAACCATTCCAGCCCTGGTCCAGCGTGACATTCTGCCATACACCCTTACGTCGATTTTCAGGGCACGCGTTCGCGTGCTTGACGCGGACGCGTGGGAGGCATTTTTCCCACATGACGCGGACGCGTCAGTGACGCGGTCGCGTGGGTTAAATTGTGCCAAAGGTACGCCTCCAGCCATGCTCTCGCATGACTCACTATAAAATCTCTTTTCTTCCTTGAGGCACATATGACACGGACGCGTCGGCAATGCTGTCGCGTCGCGTGCCATTTTTTTTCGATATGCAAATGCAGATGCAACTATAGGCACTGGTACTGAGAAGAGTTAATGAAAAAGGAAATAAAGGAGAGGGGGGAAACGATCATACCATGGTGGGTTGTCTCCCACCCAGCACTTTGCTTTAACGTCCTTATGTTGGACGCTCCACTAGCTCAGTCTTCTGCTGTGGGTGGATCCTCCAAGAGGAAGATCTCTAGCTCCTGGTTTTTCACCATCTTTTCGCCATGAAATAACTTCAAGCGATGTCCATTGACATTTATAAGTTCAGGGCTTGAAGGATGGCTCAAGTGAAAGACTCCGTATGGCTCCGCTCTCTCTACTCGATAGGGACCATCCCATCTGGATCTCAGCTTGCCTGGCATGAGCCGCATTCTAGAGTTGTAAAGGATGTCTAAGTCCCCAGGTTGGAACTCTCTTCTCTTGATGTTCTTATCATGCACAGCTTTCACCTTTTCTTTATACAGCCTGGAGTTTTCATAAGCTTCTAGGCAAAGGTTCTCTAATTCTTGTAGTTGTAACTTCCGTTCAGCTCCGGCTTTCTCATAGTCCATGTTGATCTCTCTCACCACCCAGAATGCTTTGTGTTCTATCTCTACTGGGAGGTGACAAGCTTTTCCATAAACTAAGCGGAAG
>NC_029786.2:81298401-81338209 GCF_000816755.2 Arachis ipaensis | reverse complement strand
AAGATGGCTCTGCCACTAATGCTCTTTTTGTTCCTCTCCTTGCTGTTGATTTGGGAGTAGCTTTCTCTTTGCCTTTCATGGTGGCCATCCTGAAAAGGAAAGAGTAAGGATGTTAAAACTTCAAGGGTTAGGTCAAGGAAGAGAACGGGAAAGGTGGTAATCAAGGCACATTAAAGATGAATGATATTAACGCATGGTCATGACTACATGTGAAAGATCATCAATGGAAATATAGCAAGTGCATATGATGATAGTTAAATACAAGGTGTTTATTGGCATGCCGGCAAAGGCATGAGTAGCGTAGATCAAGCATTCAATGTCCAAGTTAGATTACCAAGCCTTTCAAATTAATAACCTGTTTGTAAGAACAATTATATTTAAATAATATAATATAAAAAGGGTTTTGTAAAAAGCAAGCATTTAGAGTATTAGAAGAAAAGAAATCTAAAAATAGTGCACAATGCCATACGGGCGTTTTCACAAACACATAGCATGCATGGTGAATAAGCTATTAAAAGTATTAAATTGGACATGAAAGTAACCCTTAAAAATTAATATATAATTGTCAAACAATTCTGTAACAATCCACAAGCAAAATAAAAGAAATAATGACCCAAATAAATTTCCAACACCAATAAAAAGAGGAAGAAAGAAAAAGAAAACAAGGATAGTGAAAGTAGAAAGAAAAAGAATAATAGAACATAAAAATAAGAGGAAGAATAGAAAAGGAAGGGGGGAGAAGAAAAGAAAAACCTTGATAATGGTGGTGAGAGAGAGAAAGTAGAAAGTGAGAAAGAAGGAAGAAGGAAGAGGAAGGGGGAAGAAGAAGGGAAAAGAAAAAGTAGGGTTCAGGGAAGAAAAAGATAAGATATTTTGGCAGATTTGGATAAGATGTGCGGCGTAGGTGACGCGGACGCGTGGGTAACGCGTTCGCACGAAAAGTGCGTATATGAATCGATGCGGACGCGTCGGTCACGCGGACGCGTGACTCGTTCTGTGCTACTGGCGCGAGGGCAGCCTCGCGCTCGCACAACTCTCTGTTCGAAATTCATTGTTGCCAAATTTCAAGGTGACGCGTTCGCGTGGTGAACGCGATCACGTGAAAGGCCAAGACTGGAAAATGACGCGGACGCGTGGGGGCACCCGTTCGCGTGGTAAGGCTTGTGCGACTAGCATCATTCCAGCCCCGGTCCAGCGTAACATTCTGCCATA
Organism: Arachis ipaensis; assembly: GCF_000816755.2. Classification (NCBI taxonomy): domain Eukaryota; kingdom Viridiplantae; phylum Streptophyta; class Magnoliopsida; order Fabales; family Fabaceae; genus Arachis; species Arachis ipaensis. The sequence goes on along the minus strand of NC_029786.2, from coordinate 81,336,997 downwards.
CACCCTTTCTTACGTCGATTTTCAGGGCACGCGTGGGAGGCATTTTTCCCACATGACGCGGACGCGTCGGGGACGCGGTCGCGTAGATCAAGTTGTGCCAAAGGCACGCCTCCAGGCGCCCTTTCGTGTGACTCTCTGTTGAGTTTGCTTTTCTTCCTAGGGTCAATACGACGCGGATGCGTCGGTGAAGCTGTTGCGTCACATGCCGCTTTCCTCCTGTCTCTTCTTCTTCTTCTTTTTTTTATGCAATATGAAAATGCAAACTATATGCACTAGTACGGAGAAGAGTTATTGAAAAAGAAAACTAAGAAAAAAGAAAAAAACGATCATACCATGGTGGGTTGTCTCCCACCCAGCACTTTGCTTTAACGTCCTTAAGTTGGACGCTCCACTAGCTTAGTCTTCTGCTGTGGGTGGATCTTCCAAGAGGAAGATCTCTAGCTCCTTCTTATTCTTCATCTTTTCACCATGATAAAGCTTTAAGCGATGTCCATTGACTTTGATGAATTCAGAGCTTGAAGGATGACTCAGGCGGAAAACTCCGTATGGCTCAGCCTTCTCTACTCTATACGGGCCGTCCCATCTTGATCTCAACTTGCCTGGCATGAGCCTCAATCTGGAGTTGTAAAGGAGGACTAAGTCCCCCGGTTGGAACTCTCTCCTCTTGATGTGCTTATCATGTACAACCTTCATCTTTTCCTTGTACAACCTTGAGTTCTCATAAGCTTCTAGGCGAAGGCTTTCTAATTCTTGCAGTTGCAACTTCCTTTCAGCTTCGGCTTTCTCAAATCCCATGTTGCACTCCTTCACTGCCCAAAAGGCTTTGTGCTCTACTTCAACTGGGAAGTGACAGGCTTTACCATAAACTAAGCGGAAGGGACTCATCCCAATGGGTGTCTTGTATGCCGTTCTGTATGCCCAGAGTGCATCTTGTAGTCTGGTGCTCCAGTCTCTTCTATGAGGTTTGACTATCTTCTGCAATATATGCTTTATCTCTCTGTTAGACACCTCGGCTTGCCCATTAGTCTGGGGATGGTAGGCTATTGCCACTTTATGAATTATCACATGCTTCTTTAGTAATCCTATTAGTCTCTTGTTACAAAAATGGGTTCCTTGATCGCTCACAATTGCTCATGGTGATCCAAAGTGACAAATAATATGGTTTCTAACAAAGTAAACAATAGTGTTAGTATCATCAGTGCGGGTAGGAATTGCTTCCACCCATTTAGAAACGTAATCCACAGCTAATAATATATAAAAGTAACCATTAGAATTTGGAAATGGACCCATGAAGTCAATGCCCCACACATCAAAAATTTCACAAAAAAGCAAAATCTATTGAGGCATCTCATCCCTCTTGGATATATTACCAAACCATTGGCATGGGGAACAAGATTTACGAAATTCAGCAGTGTCTTTAAAAAGAGTAGGCCACCAGAATCCACAGTCTAAAATTTTTCTAGCTGTTCTTTGAGGGCCAAAATGTCCTCCACTCTCAGATGAGTGGCAGGCCTCTAAAATGGACTGGAATTCTGATTGAGGTACACATCGTCTAATTACTTGGTCAGCGCCACATCTCCATAAATATGGGTCATCCCATATATAATATTTGGACTCGCTTTTCAGCTTGTCTCTTTGATGCTTAGTAAAGTTTGGAGGAAAAGTGCGGCTGACTAGATAATTAGCTACAGGCGCATACCAAGGGACTACTTCAGATACTGCTTGTAAGTTGTCGAATGGGAAATTATCATTTATAGGAGTGGAGGTATCCTTAATGTGCTCAAGGCGACTCAAGTGGTTTACCACTAGATTCTGGTTACCACTCCTATCCTTAATTTCTAAATCAAATTCTTGTAGTAGCAGTATCCAATGTATAAGCCTCGGTTTGGACTCCTTCTTAGTTAATAAATACTTTAGAGCTGCGTGGTCTGAGTACACTACTACTTTAGTACCAAGTAAATAGGCTCAGAATTTATCCAGAGCGAACACAATAGCTAAGAGCTCTTTTTCAGTAGTAGTGTAATTAGACTGAGTAGCGTCTAAAGTTTTAGACGCATAAGCAATGACAAAAGGGTCCTTACCTTCGCGTTGAGCCAGCGCTGCTCCTACTGCATGGTTGGAAGCATCGCACATGATTTCAAATGGCTGGCTCCAGTCTGGTCCTCTCACAATTGGAGCTTGAGTCAGGGCGGTCTTCAGCTTATCAAACGCTTGTTTGCAATCCTCACTGAACTCGAACTCAATATCTTTCTGCAGTAGTCTGGATAAGGGTAGTGCTACCTTACTGAAGTCCTTAATGAATCTTCGGTAAAAACCTGCATGGCCAACGAACGAACGGACTTCCCTCACAGAGGAGGGGTAAGGTAAACTAGAAATAACATCCACCTTTGCTGGATCTATATAAATGCCAGTATTAGACACAACATGTCCTAGTACAATCCCTTGTTTTACCATAAAGTGACATTTTTCAAAATTCAATACAAGGTTCGTACTAACACATCTATCTAATACTCTAGATAAACTATCTAAGCAAAGGCTAAATGAATCACCATAAATGCTAAAATCATCCATAAAAACCTCCATACAGTTCTCAATAAGGTCAGAGAAAAGACTCATCATGCACCTTTGGAAAGTAGCTGGTGCATTGCATAAGCCAAAGGGCATTCTCTTATAAGCATAAGTTCCAAAAGGACATGTAAAAGTAGTCTTTTCCTTATCTTCAGGAGCTATGTGAATTTGAAAATAGCCTGTATAACCATCTAAAAAGCGATAATGGGATTTACCTGACAGGCGATCAAGCATCTGATCAATGAATGGCAAGGGGTAGTGATCCTTGCGAGTGGCTTGGTTAAGATGTCTATAGTCAATACAAACCCTCCATGAATTCTGCACTCTAGTTGTTAAAAGCTCTCCATGCTCATTTCTTACTGTTGTGATTCCAAACTTCTTGGGCACCACTTGTACTGGACTGACCCATTCGCTATCTGAGATGGGGTAAATGATATCTGCTTCAAGTAGCCTGGTCACTTCTTTCTTGACAACTTCTAAGATGGTGGGATTCAATCTTCTTTGAGGTTGACGGACAGGCTTTGCTCCCTCTTCTAGGAATATTCTGTGCTCACAAACCTGAGGGTTGATACCCACTATATCCGCCAGGCTCCATCCAATCGCATTCTTATGTTTTCTCAGTACACTGAGTAGCTGTTCTTCTTGTTGGGAAGTAAGCTCCCTCGCAATAATAACTGGAAACTTCTGCGTGTCCTCAAGGTAAGCATACTTGAGGTGTGGAGGGATGGGTTTTAATTCTAATTTTTGCTCATGGTCAGGCTCTGGATTATCTGGAGCTGGTGATAATGGTAAAGTGCTCTCATTGTCCTCTAAAAATGTCCCCACACTTGGACCTTGCCCTATGTACTTCTCTTCTAATTCTTCCTGGTGAACTTCAGCCACAGTTTCATCTATGATGTCATACTGGGAGATAGAATGATCTTCCGGAGGGTGCTTCATAGCTTCATTTAAACTGAATTTTACTATTCTGCCATCTATTTCAAAAGAATAAGTTCTTGAAAATGCATCCAACTTGAACTTTGAAGTCTTCAGGAATGGTCTTCCAAGCAGGATTGATGATGGCCTTCCTGAGTCATCAGGGGGCATTTCCAGGATATAGAAGTCAATGGGAAATGTGAGCCCCTTAATGCTCACTAATACATCTTCAGCAATTCCAACCATTGTAATAATGCTTTTATCTGCTAACACAAAACGAGCTGCCGACCTTTTTAAGGGAGGGAGCCTCAAAGTATCACATATAGACAAAGACATTATACTAACACACGCTCCTAAATCACACATGCAGTCAGAAAATATCACACCCCAATGGTACAGTTAACCATACATGGACCTGGATCACTACACTTTTCAGGTATACCTCCCATTAAAGCAGATATAGAACTACCTAAAGGAATAGTTTCTAATTCATTAATTTTGTCTTTATGTATACATAAATCTTTTAGAAACTTTGCGTATTTAGGTACCTGCTAAATAACATAAAAAAGGGGAACAGTTACCTCAACCTTTTTGAATATTTCTACCATTTTGAGATCAAGTTCCATCTGCTTTCTGGGCTTCCTTGCAATTTATGGAAATGGAATAGGGAGGGAATTTTCTGCAGCGTCTGCATCCTTTGGTGCTTCTTTCTGTGGTTGAGCTTCTTCTTCTTCAACCATGTCTTGTACGTCCTCTTCCTTTTCAGCATTTTCTACCTCCACCACCTCTTCAGCTGGGGCGTGTTCTGGTGGGTTTGGCTCCTCCTGATTCCTCTCTTGCAGTGTGGTTCCGGACCTTAGGGTGATGGCATTGATGCCACCCTTTGGATTGGGTAAGGGTTGAGAAGGAATTCTACTGGAGCTTGCATGTTGAGTGTTTGAAGTATTGGATGATCCCATCTGAGAGATGAGAGCTTGTATAGCGGATGTTAGACCGTTAAGTGAACTTTCCATGTTCTTTTGTCCTTGCGCAAGGGATTGAAGCATCTCGTCATTCGGAGAGGAATTAGAATAAGTGATCTGTAGAACTTGTTGTTGGTTGTGCTGTGGTCCTTGGGATTGCCTCAGGTGAGGTACTCTGTAAGGCTGGTTCTGGTTCTGCTGCCTGTTGTTGTTATTATTCCACCTCTGATTTCCTTGATTGTCTCTGCATCCTCTGTTATTATTGTCCCTCCAGCCCTGGTTGGAATTATCCTGCCAACTCTGGTTATAGTTCCCACTTTGGTTGTAGTTGCCTCCTTGTTGATTGTATCATTGATTCGGGCGGTCATAAAAGTTATGAGTGGCTGCTACAGTATTGTCTTCCTATTGGAGCTGCGGGAATTCATCAGTATAATGACTATAATCAGCACAGATTCCGCATACTCTCTATGGGACTAACTGTTGGCTTTGCTGTGGTGGAGAAGGATGAGCTTGCTGAGCTTGTTGTTGACTCAACTGCATCTGCTTCAGTAAGTTGATCATTTCACATATACTCTGAGTCAGAGCAGTAGTCTCTTTACTAGAAGATACCTCTGCAACAGCTTTTGACCGGCTTTGTTTCTGCCTGTGATTCCGAGTAGATTCAGCTAAGTCACTGATCAATTGCCATGCCTCATCAGTGGTCTTGTACTTTTTCATAGACCTATTGCTAGCATTTTCCAATGTGGTCTTATCTTGAGGCTTCATTCCCTGTGTGACGTAGCCGAGCAACACTATCTTGTCAATCATATGGTGGGGGCATGCTTCCAGAAGATTGTTGAAGCGCTCCAAGTATTCGTAGAGAGTCTCGGATTCATCATGAACAATCATGGAAATGTCTTTCTTCAGTTTATCAGTAACTTCATCTGGAAAGAATTTTTCCAAAAATTCTCTTCTGAGCGTATCCCAGTTAGAAACAGTTGCTTCGGGTTGAGTGTAGTACCACTCTCTCACCTTTCCCTCAAGAGAGAATGGGAAGGCTTTTAACAAAATAGAAGTTTTGTCTGCTCCATCACACCTGACAGTAGAACAGGCTGCCTGGAAATCCCTAAGGTGCTTGATAGGCTCTTGAGCAGGTAAGCCATGAAACTTAGGCATCAAGTTGAGTAGTGCAGTCTTTAGTTCAAAATCTACAGCCACCGCTGGGTGATGCGCTTGATATGGCTGCATTGTGAAATCAGGGGCTCCAGCTTCCTTGATAGTAACTCTCCTAGGTGCTGCCATGTCACCTGCACGTAAATCAACTGAGTCAGTAGAAGGGGAGCTTGTGTCTTCCTTAAGTGACGTTTCAGATTCGTCCTCGGAGAGGACTAATCGACGCCGAGCTTGCCTTATACATGAAATAGTTCTTTCAATCTCAGGATCAAATACTGGCAAGCTTGGATTAGGAAGTGAACGCGTCATTCAATGAAAGAAACATGCAACTCATAGTAGCAAAATAAAATAAAATGCAAGTAAATAAATTCCAATTAATAACTCAGCACTCTATTGCAACTCCCCGGCAACGGCGCCAAAAATTGACGTGGCGGAAATTGGCGGATTAAGAAATTAATATAAGAGATACGTTGCAAGTACAGTTCTTAACCAACAAAAATCCGCTTATCAATTTAGAAGGGTTGTCACAAAATTAGAATTAAAATATTGGGAGTATGAATCCCAGGTCGTCTCCCAACGAGTTGCAGAAAGATGCGCTATTTTATTAATCAGATGTTTTCCAAAATAGTTTTGAGTTTGATAAACAGGAAACTAAATCAGTTATGTAATTTAAAGAAAAATCTTGACCGGGAGTAGATTAATCAGAAGTTCTATCCTTGTTGGAGTCCTCCCAAGATTAATTGATAATTGAAAGTTGTTCTGCTTAGTTATCCTTTACTAGGTATAGGAAAGTCAAGCAGGTTGGAAGTCTGCTTCTATTCACAAGTTCTAATCCTCTCCCTTGGGAAGGATTAGTGTTAGTGACCAGAGAGCTATCCAACAATAAACCCAATTACAATTTTACTCTTGAGCATTCTAACTCAAGGTTCTCCTCTCAATCAACTCCCAATCAAGTTAGAGAACTACTCGCTCATTATGAATGTAAACTTCACAAAATAAGAAAGGGAATTAAAGGAAGACATGATAAATAATAATAATAAAGACCAATTAAAAATAAAAATAGTTCTTGTATTAATAAATTCTAAAAATAATCCAATAGTAATTCTGAACAAATTAAGGATATGAAAGAGTAAGTGATAAGTAAAGAAAACAAACTAGAATTGATGAAGTCTTGGCGGAGGTAATAACTCTTCTCAATATCCTAATCCAAAAAGCAATGAAAACAAAATCCTAAGAACTATGAATGTGTAGAGAGAAAACTTAGAGGAGAAGTAAAGTCAGATCTAAAACTAAAATTTATGCAGAATGAATGTCGTCGTCTGGTCTCTGCATGTTCCCTGGCTCTAATATGCTTTTCTGGGCCAAAAACTGGGTCAAATCATGGCCCAAAATCGCCCCCAGTGAATTCTGCAAATTCTGCAGATTGCGCACGCCACGCAACTGCGTCGTCCACGCGTTCGCGTCACTCATGCAGCTTCCAATCCGTGCGTTCGCGTCAGGAACGCGAGCGCGTCACTGCGATTTCCTCTATTTCGCGCGGTCGCGTGAGCCATGCGCCCGCGTCACTTCTCGCTGGTCATCTCCTCAATTTCTTGTGTTCCTTCCATCTTTGCAAGCTTCCTCTCAATTCTCTAAGCCATTCCTGCCCTATGAAGCCTGAAACACTTAACACACAGATCACGGCATCGAATGGTATAAAGGAGAATAAAAAAAATATTCAATTAAAAGATCTTTAGGAAGCAAGTTTTCAATCATATAACAATTTTAGGAAGGAATTGTGAATACATGCAAATCATATGAATAAGTGGGTGAAAGACTTGATAAAACCACTCAATTAAACACAATATAAATCATAAAATAATGGTTTATCAATCTCTATACTGTGACATAGAGGATTCCATACTTTCTTGTTCTCTTCTCTTTCATATGAGCAGGAACAAAGACAAAGGCATTCTTGTTGAAGCTGATCCTGAACCTGAAAGGACCTTGAAGAGGAAGCTAAGAGAAGCTAAAACACAACTCTCCGGAGAGGACCTAACAGAAATTTTCAAACAAGAAGAAGACATGGCAACCGAAAATAACAACAATGCCAACAATGCAAGGAAGGTGCTTGGTGACTTTACTGCACCTACTCCCGACTTCTATGGGAGAAGCATCTCTATTCCTGCCATTGGAGCAAACAACTTTGAGCTTAAGCCTCAATTAGTTTCTCTGATGCAACAGAATTGCAAGTTTCATGAACTTCCATTGGAAGATCCTCATCAGTTTTTGGCTGAATTTTTGCAAATATGTGACACTGTCAAGACCAATAGAGTTGATCCCGAGGTCTACAGACTTATGATTTTTCCCTTTGCTGTAAGAGTTAGAGCTAGGACATGGTAGGACTCACAACCTAAAGAAAGCCTGAACTCTTGGGAAAAGCTAGTGAATGTCTTCTTGGCAAAATTTTTTCCACCTCAAAAGATGAGTAAGCTTAGAGTGGAAGTCCAAACCTTCAGACAGAAGGAAGGTGAATCCCTCTATGAAGCTTGGAAAAGATACAAACAATTGATCAGAAGGTGTCCTTCTGACATGCTTTCAGAATGGAGCATCATAGGTATCTTCTATGATGGTCTGTCTGAACTGTCCAAGATGTCATTGGACAACTCTGCTGGAGGATCTCTTCATCTGAAGAAGACGCCTGCAGAAGCTCAGGAACTCATTAAAATGGTTGCAAACAACCAGTTCATGTACACTTCTGAGAGGAATCCTGTGAACAATGGGACAACTCAGAAGAAAGGAGTTCTTGAGATTGACACTCTGAATGCCACACTGGCTCAGAATAAAATATTGACTCAGCAAGTCAACATGATTTCTCAGAATCTGTTTGGAATGCAAGCAGCAACAGGCAGTACTAAAGAAGCTTCCTCTGAAGAAGAAGCTTATGATCCTGAGAACCCAGCAATAGAAGAGGTGAATTACATGGGAGAACCCTATGGAAACACCTATAATCCTTAATGGAGAAATCATCCAAATCTCTCATGGAATGATCAACAGAAGCCTCAACAAGGCTTCAACAACAATAATGGTGGAAGAAATAGGTTTAGCAATAGGAAGCCTTTTCCATCATCTTCTCAGCAACAGACAGAGAATTTTGAGCAGAGCCGTTCTGGCTTAGCAACCATAGTCTCTGATCTATCTAAGACCACACTAAGTTTCATGAATGAAACAAGATACTCCATTAGAAATTTGGAGGCACAAGTGGGTCAGCTGAGTAAGAGAATCACTGAAACTCCTCCTAGTACTCTCCCAAGCAATACAAAAGAGAATCCAAAGAGAGAGTGCAAGGCCATAACCAAGACCAACATGGCCGAACCTGGAGAGAGTGAGGAGGACGTGATTCCCAGTTAGAAAAGTCTCCTGGGATGTCCTCTGAACAAAAAGAAGTTTCCCTTCGGGGAACCATGGGAATCTGAGGCTCATACAGAGACCATAGAGATTTCATTAAATCTGCTCCTGCCATTCATGAGCTATGATGAGTATTCTTCCTCTGAAGAGGATGAAGATGTTACTGAAGAGCAAGTTGCTAAGTACCTTGGAGCAATCATGAAGCTAAATGCCAAGTTATTTGGTAATGAGACTTGGGAGGATGAACCCCCTTGCTCACCAAAGAACTGGATGACTTGACTAGGCAGAGAATACCTCAGAAGAAGCAGGACCCTGGAAAGTTCTCAATACCTTGTACCATAGGCACCATGACCTTTGAGAAGGCTCTGTGTGACTTAGGATCAAGTATAAACTAGGGATCCTTGAGGTACTAGCTGCAAGAATCTCACTGGAGATGGTAGACAATTCAAGGAAACAGGCTTATGGACTTGTAGAGGATGTTTTGGTGAAGGTTGAAGACCACTACATCCCTGCTGACTTCATAATCCTGGACACTGGGAAGAGTATGGATGAATCCATCATCCTTGACAGGCCCTTCCTAGCCACAGCAAAAGCTGTGATTGATGTTGACAGAGGAGAGTTGGTCCTTCAAGTAAATGAGGACTACCTTGTGTTTAAGGCACAAGGATCTCTCTTTGTAACCATGGAGAAGAAGCATGAAAAGCTTTTCTCAATGCAGAGTCAAACAGAGCCCCCACATTCAAACTCTAAGTTTGGTGTTGGAAGGCCATCATCATGCTCTGAGTATTTGTGAGGCTCCATGAGAGCACACTGTCAAGCTATTGACATTAAAGAAGCGCTTATTTGGAGGCAACCCAATTTTTATTTATCTATGTTAAATTTCTATTTTCTATTGTTATTTTATGTTTTCTTTAGGTTGATGATCATGTGAAGTCACAAAAACAACTAAGAAAGCAAAAATAGAATGAAAAATAGCATTAAAAACAGCACACCCTGGAGGAGAAGCTTACTGGCATTTAAACGCCAGTAAGGGTAGCAGAATGGGCATTAAACGCCCAGTCTGGGACCATTTTGAGCATTTAACGCCAGAAAAGGGCAACAAACTGGCGTTTAAACACCAGAAATGGGAGAAAAGTTGGTGCTTAACGCCATAAAGGGAAGGAAAGCTGGCGTTAAACGCCAGAAATGGTGCAGGGATGAGAAGTCCTTGACACCTCAGGATCTGTGGACCCCACAAGATCCCCACCTACCTCAACTCTCTCTCTCCTCTTCACACCCTTTCATAACACTCTTCCCCATACACCCTTCACTAATCACCTCAATACCTCTTCCGCAAAAACCCCTCACCTATCAAATCATACCCTCTTCTCCATAATCTCTTCACCAACCGACATCCATCCATCATAAAACCCCACCTACCTCACCATTCAAATTCAAACCACTTTCCTTCCCAAACCCACCCACACATGGCCGAAACCCATCTCTCTCCACTCCTATATAAACCTTCTTCACTCCTTCATTTCCACATATCACAAACACTACTTCTCTCCCTTGGCCGAACCACTAAACCCCCTCCATCTCCTCCATTTCTTCTTTTTCTACTCTTTTCTTTCTTCTTTAGCTCGAGGACGAGCAACCATTCTAAGTTTGGTATGGGAAAAGCTAAAGCTTTTTGTCTTCTATAACCACTAATGGCACCTAAGGCCGGAGAAACCTCTAGAAAGAGGAAAGGGAAGGCAATTGCTTCCACCTTCGAGTCATGGGAGATAGAGAGATTTATCTCAAAGGTGCATCAAGACCACTTCTATGAAGTTGTGGCCAAGAAGAAGGTGATCCCCGAGGTCTCCTTTAAGCTCAAAAAGAGTGAATATCCGGAGTCCGACATGAGATTCTCACCAACCCCATTCAACAAGTCAGAATCTTAATGGTTCAAGAGTTCTATGCCAACGGATGGATCACCAAAAACCATGATCAAAGTGTGAACCCGGACCCAAAGAATTGGCTTACAATGGTCTGGGAGAAATGCTTAGATTTCAGTCCGAAAAATGTAAGGTTGGCATTCAACTTGCCAATGATGCAAGAAGATGCACGCCCCTACACTAGAAGGGTCAACTTTGATCAAAGGTTGGACCAAGTCCTTATAGACATTTGTGTGGAAGGCGCTCAATGAAAGAGAGATTCAAGAGGGAAGTCGGTTCAACTAAGAAGGCTTGACCTCAAGCCAGTGGCTAGGGGATGGTTGGAGTTCATCCAACGCTCAATCATTCCTACTAGCAACCAGTCTGAAGTTACTATAGACCGGGCTATCATGATTCATAGCATCATGAATGGAGAGGAAGTAGAAGTTCATGAGGTTATATCCTTAGAACTCTACAAAGTGGCGGACAAGTCCTCTACTTTGGCAAGGTTAGCATTCCCTCATCTCATTTGTCACCTCTGCAATTCAGCTGGAATTGACATAGAGGAAGACATCCTCATTGATGAGGACAAGCCCATCACTAAGAAAAGGATGGAGCAAACAAGAGAGCCCACTCATGGAACTCAACAAGAGCATGGGGAAATTCCTCATCATGAAATTCCTGAGATGCCTCAAGGGATGCACTTTCCTTCACAAAACTATTGGGAGCAAATTAACACCTCCCTAGGAGAATTAAGTTCCAATATGGGAGAACTAAGGGTGGAGCACCAAGAGCATTCCATCCTTCTCCATGAAATTAGAGAAGACCAAAGAGCCATGAGGGAGGAGCAACAAAGGCAAGGAAGAGACATTGAGGAGCTCAAGCACTCCATAAGATCTTCAAGAGGAAGAACAAGCCGCCATCACTAAGGTGGACCCGTTCTTTAATTTTCTTGTTCCTATTTTTTTGTTTTTTGAAAATTATGCTTTATATTTTATTTATGTTTGTGTCTTATTACATGATCACTAGTGTCTAAGTGTCTATGCCTTAAAGTTATGAATGTCCTATGAATCCTTCACCTTTCTTAAATGAAAAATGTCTTAATTGAAAAAAAAAAGAAAAAGAAGTACATGAATTTTGAATTTTAAAATAGTTTAATTATTTTGATGTGGTGGCAATACTTTTTGTTCTCTGAATGTATGCTTAAACAGTGCATATTTTTTAATTTATTGTTTATGAATGTTAAAATTGTTGGCTCTTGAAAGAATAATGAAAAAGGAGACATGTTATTGATAATCTGAAAAATCATAGAATTGATTCTTGAAGCAAGAAAAAGCAGTGAAAAGCAAAGCTTGCGAAAAAAAAAGAAAAAAAAAAGAGAAAGAGAAAGAAAAAGCAAGCAGAAAAAGCCAATAGCCCTTTAAACCAAAAGGCAAGGGTAAAAAAAGGACCCAAGGCTTTGAGCATTAATGGATAGGAGGGCCCACAGGAATAATATCCTGGCCTAAGCGGCTAAACCAAGCTGTCCCTAACCATGTGCTTGTGGCGTGAAGGTGTCAAGTGAAAAGCTTGAGACTGAACGGTTAAAGTCGTGGTCCAAAGCAAAAAGAGTGTGCTTAAGAGCTCTGGACACCTCTAATTGGAGACTCTAGCAAAGCTAAGTCACAATCTGAAAAGTGCTTAAGAACCCTGGACACCTCTAATTGGGGACTCTAGCAAAGCTGAGTCAATCTAAAAAAGGTTCACCTAGTTATGTGTCTGTGGCATTTATGTATCCGGTGGTAATACTGGAAAACAAAATGCTTAGGGTCACGGCCAAGACTCATAAAGTAACTGTGTTCAAGAATCAACATACTGAACTAGGAGAATCAATAACACTATCTGAATTCTGAGTTCCTATAGATGCCAATCATTCTGAACTTCAAAGGATAAAGTGAGATGCCAAAACTGTTCAGAAGCAAAAAGCTAAAAGCCCCGCTCATCTAATTAAGACTGATCTTCTTAGATGTTTTTAGAATTTATTGTATATTCTCTTCTTTTTATCCTATTTTATTTTTAGTTGCTTGGGGACAAGCAACAATTTAAGTTTGGTGTTGTGATGAGCGGATAATTTATACGCTTTTTGGCATTATTTTTAGTATATTTTTATTATGTTTTAGTTAATTTTTATTAGTTTTTAAATAAAAATCACATTTCTGGACATTACTATGAGTTTGTGTATTTTTCTGTGATTTTAGATATTTTCTGGCTGAAATTGAGGGACTTGAGCAAAAATCTGATTCAGAGGCTGAAAAAGGACTGCAGATGCTGTTGGATTCTGACCTCCCTGCACTCGAAGTATATTTTCTGGAGCTACAGAAGCCCAATTGGCACGCTCTCAATTGCGTTGGAAAGTAGACATACTGGGCTTTCCAGAAATATATAATAGTCCATACTTTGCCTGAGATTTGATGGCCCAAACTGGCGTTCAATGTCAACCCAAAGAATTCTGGCGTAAAACACCAGAATTGGCACCAGAATTGGAGTTAAACGCCCAAACTGGCACAAAAGCTGGCGTTTAACTGCAGAAAAAGTCTCTACATGTGAAAGCTTCAATGCTCAGCCCAAGCATACACCAAGTGCGTCCCGGAAGTGGATTTCTGCATCATTTACTCATTTCTATAAACCTTAGGCTACTAGTTCTCTATAAATAGGACTTTTTACTATTGTATTTTCAATCTTTGGATCATCTTTTGATCTCTTGATCACGTTTTGAGGGCTGGCCATTCGGCCATGCCTGGACCTTGTTCTTATGTATTTTTAATGGTGGAGTTTCTATACACCATAGATTAAGGTGTGGAGCTCTGCTGTTCCTCATGAATCAATGCAAAGTACTATTCTTTTTCTATTCAATTCAAGCTTATTCTTGTTCTAAGATATTCAATCGTACTTCAACCTGATGGATATGATGATCCGTGACACTCATCATCATCCTCCCTTATGAACACGTGCCTGACAACCACCTCCGTTCTACCTTCGATTAAGTGTGTATCTCTTAGCCTCCTGGTTCAGATCAGAGTCTTCGTGGTATAAGCTAGAATCAATTGGTAGCATTCTTGAGATCCGGAAAGTCTAAACCTTGTTTGTGGTATTTCGAGTAGGATCTGGGATGAGATGACTGTGACGAGCTTCAAACTCACGAGTGTTGGGCATAGTGACAGACGCAAAATGATCAATGGATCCTATGCCGACATGAGTGAGAACCGACAGATGATTAGCCGTGTGGTGACAGCACATTTTGGACCATTTTCACTGAAAGGACGGATGGTAGCCATTGACAACGGTGATCCCCCAACATACATCTTGCCATGGAAAGGAGTATGAATGATTGGATGAAGGCAATGGGAAAGCAGAAGTTCAGGAGGAACAAAGCATCTTCATACGCTTATCTGAATTTCCTACCAATGAATTGCATAAGTATCTCTATCCTCTTTTATGTTTTATTTATCTTTTAATTATCAAATCTCCATAACCATTTGAATTTGCCTGACTGAGATTTACAAGATGACCATAGCTTGCTTCAAGCCGACAATCTCCGTGGGATCGACCCTTACTCACGTAAGGCATTACTTGGACGAACCAGTGCACTTGCTGGTCAGCTGCACGGAGTTGTGTGAAAAGTGTGCGATCACGATTTCGTGTACCAGACATACATCTTCGTCCCTGATGTTCCAAGATTCAATCATCCCAATGTCTTCGAGTGAGTCAATGTTATACCCTTTCATCGAAGCCGTGATAATCGAACATTGGTTCCACATTTGTGTCGTCCTCATCCATATAATCCACGTCAACTTCCTCTTCCATATCTTCCTCCTGCTCATACTGATCATATGATATATGCTCGCTACTAACCTCTTCATGAGAAAATTCCTGACCCATTACTTCCTAAACACTAATACACATTTCAAAATGAAACTTAACATTGTATATAGATTGCCAAATATGATAAGAATAAATATTTTTAAAATAGAGACCAAATAGTAACAGTAGAAGTAGAACCATTGAACTTGATATCGTCCGCACACCGAGTACCAGCCATCAAAAATCACAATCTTTTAAAATTAAAAACAATTCAATAGTGTCAATCTTAGGAATCATGGAATTGGACACGAGTTTCATTTATTGTATTAAGGGGGAAAATGAAGAAGCGTGAATCCAAAATCTAATGATGGAACTAGAAGAGTAAAAACAGAAACACAACAATTGCCAATGCCAGCTATGGATGCGGTGGGTGCAAAGGACAAAAAAATAATAACGAGTATATATCCTCTGTCTATCAATCTATCTATATTTCTATTCCCATGTCACAAATTCCCCGCCGCTCGCGGCCACCAAAGAACACAATGTTTCCCCTTTAAGAACCCTGCAAAGTTTACTTACGCGCACTTATTGGTCATTAGGCATTTATTCTTGTATGTATATAAATAGTATATTGAATATTTACTTCTATCCTTTTATGAGGTTGGTATGGACCCTTTAATATTGGACTTTTATGTATTTATTGCTAGTGGAAAACCTTCACTAAGTGAAAAATAACAAATGAGAACTTAGTGTAAGCTTCATAGTAAAATATATAATGGGGAAAGGAATGGGAAGAAGATAGTAAAATATATATCAGAATGTCACGTTTCCGGCTGCGCTACTCTGATAGCAAGAAGTATTACGACGAATTTATATACTTAACATTAAAATAGGAGCTTTTGACTCGACACTGCATCGCTGATTTCTTTTTAACCCGGAAATAAATACTTTACCTTAAAAAAAACATGCATAGATTCATATACCAGACTTCTTACATAATAGCGTATAATGTAGTATACATATAAAACATACAACTCCTATCCCTCTTATAAAATTGTAATAACAGAGACGAGGGAAGAAAAATTATCTAATTAATACAATATCATATAAACCAAAATGCAATATAACTCTTTATAAGGCTTCTTCATCCGATTCCTGAAAAGGTTAAGCTGTAGGGGGTGAGAACCTAACCACACGGTCTCACCACGAAATTTCAGAATTGTCATAAGAAAATATTTAATAAGAAAACTGTTTTCAAGCTCAGTGATTATCATTGCCTTATGAATCTTTTAAAAACCAATAGCTCATCATTCAAAACCTTTTCAAAGAAATAATATTTAATCTTTCAGAACTTCAAAACCTTTCTTTTCTTATAAGAAAATCTTAATCAGAAACCAAACACGCAATCAACTAACACAATCATCAATTTAGCACCAAAGCTCTTTCTCCAAAGTAGCACACCAGGACAAACACAGGCAAAACAGACAAGGAAAGCACATGTTTTGGTAGCAGTTACAGTAAATAGTTCAGGTAGCAGTTAAGAACAGTTTAACAATTAGGCAAGCCAAAACAAGTTCAAACCCAAGCAAAGCATGCAAATGCATATGATGCATGCCTGTCCTATGGCTAATGAGCTCATCTGTCGGTTATCCAGCCAACCCGAAAAGTCCGAAAACCTTAGACTGTCCCTTGACGTGCATCCCCAAGAGTCTATGCATAGCTTTTTTCTCAAATAATCAATATTGCTCAATGGGGGTTAACATTCTCGGGAATTTATAGTGTCCGGTCACCCTTACGTCGTAGGGTCAATAGAGTATCGAGTTTTCAACCTAGTACACGTGGTGGCAAGCCACGGTACTTTATCCAGGGAACTCGTGTCTCAGATAATTCAAATTCATAAGCCATATAAATAATTCATTCAACATTCATCAACATCTAAGTCATTCTCCATATCATCATCATTTGTCAATCCATATCTCATTTCCAAACTCATTTCCAAACTCATTCGAAAATCATATTTCAAAGTCAATCCTCATCATCCTTCTTCTCATTTTATTCATTAACAATCCCAATTCAAAGCATAATTCTTTCTTTAGTAAATAAATCAATCTTAAAACGTTTAATGTTTAAAACCAAATCTTTTCAGATAATTACTTCAAACAAAACTTTCAATTTTAAAAAAATTTTGGCAGCATCTCCTCTAAAACTCGGACACTGCCACCCTTTTCGGGTCCTATCCAAACATTCCTCAACCATTCCCAAATCTTAATCATTTTCCAAAATTCAACCAATTCTAATATCAAATTATTTTCCAATTGAATCAATCCCATCAATAAATCTCTTCTAAAGTTAAACCAACTCTAATATTAAATCATTTATAAAATCAAACTATTTTTAAAATCAATTCATTTCATATCTCAAATCATTCTCAAAACCGATTCATTTACATTATTAACTTAACTCCAAACTCAAAGAAAACTACCTTTCATAATATTCAACCAGATGACTTTACAAATCAAGTTTTCATCATCAACCACACACACCCTCAGTAATCAGTATTTCAAACCAGCAAACAGCCACATTCAAAAGACAAACATACTCATAGAAATATATTTTTCACCTGAGTATCTATTTATAACAACTCTGTAATGTAAATAAATTTTATGAGAAACTCCTACCTCAAATAGTCGAAACCCGAACCTAATGCATCAATTGAACTCCTTTCCCTCAGCTCGAAAACAACGGTGTCAACCTCAACTAGATTTCGCGGCGGCAACAGCCACAAAGGCACCAGCTAACAACAGTAACTCCACCCTGAGATATTATCGTTGCCTAAAACTCAATAATCTATAACAGAACAGTAATTGAAGGAGTTCGGAGCAAGGATGTGAAGGAACATTTTTGCAAGGTAGGACAGAGTTAATTAATAAAATATTATAGCGGCACAAGGTACAACTAAATTAGCCTTACCAGAGGAACAAGAGAATGGAACTATAGCAACTCCGGTGACAACTCCCAACGATCCGCACAGTGGCAGAGAGCTCCGATGGCGACGCAGTAGCTAGGTGTTACATGCGACAACCATAAAACTCAACATGCAAGACCCGGAACCTGACCCTACGTAACCAACATCTCAGAATTTCACCAAATTCTTAATATAACACATATACACTAGATGTGAGGGTTTTGGAATAGAGATGCTTATTGTAATAAAGGGAAATCGTGAGAAATAGAGCGACAGTAACATCCGTAGTGGTTCTGATGATAGCGGAAAAACCTCAACGACAACAGCGGTATTCCTCGAAAACCATGGCTAGAACAGAACCAAAACTACCACAGCCGGGGGAGGAGATTGCAGTGGCGACGGCGAGGTCGGCTCCTGCAACGACGGCGCACGGTGAGACAGCGTCCTCCCCTCCTCTTTCGCGATGGTTCTCCCCCTTTCCTCAGCTCTGATTCGCGATAGCCTCTTTCTCTCTCCTCTGGACATGGGCTTGATGGCGACTTCTCCACAACAATGGCGGTGCACGATGGTAGGGATCCTGACGGCGAGGTCGTAGCAACCGACGTAAACGGCTCCTCCTCGCACTCTCTCCTCTCCATCTTGGGTTTTTGTGATCGCGAAGCTTCCTTGCGTGCGGCCATGACGATGATGGGAGCATGTGCGATAGCGGCAGCAGACCAGGCTCCTCACGTGCGGCCGTCCGGCAGTAGATCGGTGGCGGCAAGGTCCCCCTCGCTTCCTTCTGCTCTGATCTCCTCTGCTTTCTCTCGGGTCTCTATCTCTCTTTTTCTTTCTTTCTTTTCTTTTTCATGGTGTGTGTGTGTCGCATAGTGAGGAAGATGAGAGTGAGGGAAGGCAGCACTGAGTTAGGGTTAGAGGGTGGGCATTGTGTGTTAGGGTTTAGGTTAATGAGTGTAAATTAGGGTTTGTGAAATTAGGGTAATAGTAAAATTTGGGATTTTTAATAAAATTAAGGGATAGAGTATAAATCTAAAACCAAATTAAATACAAAATTATCTTTAAAATACCATTTTATTATCAACTTGTAAATTATTTTCAAATATTTACTAATTCAATGAAGATAATTAAATTAATTTTCTTTTATTTATAGAATAAGGTTAAAAATCTAATTATTCAAAATATAGTATATAAAATTCTCTGAAAAAAATAATTTTGAGTAAATATATTAAAACATACAATAACTTATTATTTAATTTCCGAAAATCCAGGGTCTTACACAAGGCGTCCTTCTATGACCACCTAGCACTTTTACGCAACTTCCAGTTTCACAATCAATTATCTTTACTGTGTGGTCACCCCTGTGCATGGCAAACAAACAAATTCAATCATAACAGAAATCTTAAATTCAATTTGGTAAAGCTTTAATTTCAACATTTGACGAGCAAAAAATTTCCGATTAAGAATTTATAATAAGAACAGCGTTGCAAGTACATTTCTTAACCGACAAAAATTTCGCTTATCAATTTAAAAAGAGTTGTCACAATTTAAGAATAAAATACTGGGAGTAGAATTCCCAGGTCATCTCCCAACGAGTTGACAAAAGAGTGCTATTTTATTCGTCAGAAATTTTCTGAGAAAATTTAGAGTTGGAGAACAGAAAAATAAATGATTATAAATTAAAGCAATGAAAATTAACAAGAGGTTTTGTGTAATCAAAAGAAAAAATCCTTGACCAGGAGAAGATTAATCGGAAGTTTTATCCTTGTTGAATTTTTCCAAGTGTAATAGTAAGAGGTTGTTGTTTTTACTTAGTTAACCTTTACCGAATAAAAGAAAATCAAGTAATTGAGCCAACTCTAATTCACAAGTCCTAATCCTCTCCTATGGAAGGATTAGCATTAGTGACTCGAGAATTAGCCAACAACTTCCAATTGCAAATTAACACTTGAGTATTCCAACTCTAGGGTCTCCTATTAATCAATTCCAAGGTCAAGTTAAGAGCCTACTCCATTGACATGGATGCCAATTTCACAGATATGTAAAGAGAATAGAGAAGAGACATGGTAACTAAAATTAAATTGATAAAAGCTAATTTTGAAATAATAAATTAAGGAAAGATGATACTCAAGCCAATAATAAAATTAAATATAAAAATAATTCTTGCATTAATAAATTCCAAAATCAAAGATATCCATATGTAACTCTGAACAGGGTAAATGGGTGATAAAAGAGTAAGGAAATAAGGAAACAAACTAGAATGATAGAAACTTCAACGGAGGTAGTAACTCTTCTCAATATCCCAATCAAAAGCATAAAATTGGAAAAAACTATGAATGTGAAGAACCCTAGAGGAAGTAGTATTTTCTCTCTCGGATCCAAAACTAAAAACTAAAATTGTGTAAATGTGAATGTGTGTTGAGTCTCTGCTTGTCCCCTGGCTCTAGTCTGTGTTTCTAGGCCGAAAACTGGGTCCAAACTCAGCCCAAAATCGCCCCCAGCGTCTTCTGCACTTTCTGCACGTGGCGCACGTCATGTACGCATCGATGGTCCTCTTCGTGTGTCACGCGTACGCGTCAGGTACGCGTACGCGTCGCTGTGAAAAGATTCAAATCACGTGCACGCGTGAGCCATGCGTGCGCGTCGATCCTCACTGGTTATCTCCGTTATTTCTTGTGTTCCTTCTATTTTTGCAAGCTTCCTCTCCATCCTCTAAGCCATTCCTGCCCTATATAGCCTGAAAATACTTAACACACAGATCACGACATTGAATGGTATAAAGGGGAATTAAAAATACATAATTTAAAGGCTTGGAAAGCAAGTTTTCAACCATAGAACAAAGTTGGGAAGGATTTGTAAAATCATGCAAATAGTATGAATAAGTATGCAAAGAATTGATAAAAACCACTCAAATTAGTACAAGATAAACCATAAAATAGTGATTTATCAACAGTCTTAATTTTTTTTAGAGCAGCAATTGATATAAATTTCAATAGTGTTAAATTCAATTTGTATGGAATCACATTCACACATCTGCACAAGAATTTAATTATAACTTTATTGGAAACAAATTTATATAGACATGCAATCATTATTGTTATAAAGATAAAATTCTTTGATTCAATCATCTACTTTGCTAGCTGAGGTTTTGACGTTGAAAAGGGAATGTTTCAACAAGGATGTGATCCCCTCATGCTCAAAGTTCATATTTGATTGGCCTTTACACTCAATTTTGTTTTGTTTTCATGGCAACAACATTCCTCCTAACTACTGAGTAGCACAGCAATATCATCATTATTATCCCTAGAATCAAGGCTGAGAGAATCAAATCCAATTGGCAATTTCTGAGTGTGGAACCTAATAGCTGTGTTGAAATCATTAAAAAACCTCCTGAAATTCAAATTCGAATCCCCTCTGCCTCCAAGTTTCAAGCTAAGAGAAGCAGCAGAACACACACTTTGCTTTGTGACATTGAAGTGCAAGTAATTTGATAAAGCTAAAGCGCATTTATCAGAGCCAAAGGTGAAGAACCTGGAATCAAAGGCAAATCGACCAATATGGGATACAAAATCATGGACAAGACCATGTTCTTGTTGAACACTCACCGAATGAAACATGGTTTTTGTTCCGTTTTACTCTGCCAAGGTTACAACTACCATATGAATAAGCCAATAAAACACGGAAAACTAATAAATATAGTAGCAAATGGAGAGAGTTGACATGAGAAACACCACCATTACTACCACCATCAACAACCACGTGTGTTAACCATTTACAACATAGAAAGTGCGTGTGTGTGGATGTCAAAGTCAGAGAGAGGGTCAAAGAAATTGAAGAAGTAACAGTGCAAAGAACAAGGAAAAAACATACGAAATAATGAATTGAAAAGACATAATGATTAACTAACCTGAGGCAGAGTCTTGCGCGGCGACGGCAGTAGTAGGTTGCGCGATGGCGGCAGCAGGTTGCGGCGGCGGCGTCTGAGGCGTGTTGCGGCGGCAAGGATATGCGAATGAGATTTGCAGCAGAGGAAGATGATGAGAGAAAGGCAGAAATTGAAATTGGATGAAAAACCTAGCACATGCTTCTCTTCTCTGAATGCTTCTAATCTGAAATCAAAAAGAAAAGAGAAAAAGTTAAAAAACAAAAAATTTGAGGGATCAAAATTCAATTAGTAATTTTTTCCAAAAAAAAAAAAACAGGGTAACATCTAATCAAATATAAAAGTATATACATTAAATTTTTTAAATTTTAGATAATGAATATTAAAATTAATTATTAGTAAAAAATTAAACTCTTTCATATAAAAATAATAATTAAAAACTTATTATTTAATTTTATTTTTATTTACAGAGACCCTGGTCTTCTTAGCTGACGGAGACTTTTGTCCCTTATGACCATTTTTTAAATGTAGTTTAATACTATAAAATTTTTTGTATCATAATTTATAATATCAAGACCGACATAATTATAAAAAATTTATATTCCCGTAATAGTATTACAGGTAAAACTACTAGTATAATACTAAACTTATTAATATATGATAATAAAATACTTTTAAACGTAACCATAATTAGAGTAAACATCTAAAATAATTCTATGAGGGTTATAAAAGAAATTGATGATGAATATATGTAAAAGAAGAAATATAGAAATGTAATAGATAATTGAGGATGTTGAACAAATAAATAAATTTTGAATTGATTAAAAATTATATAAACCAATTAGATACATAATGAGTAACAATGAGTCTTTAATACTTTAAGTATAATAATGTTTGTATTGTAACTTGTTACGGACCCGATTCTCGGGTCCCACACTGGAACGGCCTTCGACTCGTATATCTGGGGTTGGCCCCATCTCCTTTTTTTAAAAGGTCCGAACTGGCTTCCACATCTTATTACCAATATTCAAATTTAAATATCTTCCTTATCTTAGTTATATAAGATAAGATGAGATAACTTTCACTAGCTATATAAAAGGGAGCCAGAAGCTCCCTCAGGTACGTCAATTATTCTACACACTTTATACCTCTCAGATCCATTCTGACTTAAGAATCGGAGTGTCTTTGCAAGTACTATCTCCCATTGTTTTAGTCAGACAATCAGCGACCACCCTAACTCGCAAGTCCCCGATCCATCTCACAACCCGTACCAGAGACATCTCGTACATTGGCACCATCTGTGGGGACTACAACATCGAGGCGGCATGGCGGATAACCCTGATGAGCAATCCCTAAGCCCCTCACCACAAATCACATGCATGAAGTCTAACTCCCGAACACCGGGATACCACCCTTCCCACCCATGGAAGGATAACAAGCGCCATACATCGCCAACCAACTCCGCCCCGGCAACAATCAAAAGAGAACAACCGTCCACTCCCTGACGGCCTGGGAGAAAAAGCAGTTCAAATAATCCAAGAACTATAACTCCGGGTGCAAGACATCGAAGGTCGGGTTACGACCAAGGAACGATATCACGCGGAACACGGAAGCCATGTGACCTCCAGAACCCGATCTCATTACGAAACCAGGAAAAATAGATCACCTGAATGGTGACATAGCAAGAGGCACGACCGCAGTTTCCCGTGACCCGGGACGCCAGCATGAAGAAAATGACCGACGACACCATCAGGAAGCCAAACGAACAAAAAGCGAACACGTAATAATGGGAGCCACTCCATTCACCGAGAGAATTTAGAGAGCCAAGCTTCCAAAAGGCTTCGACAAGCCCACGGATATAAAATACAAAGGGACCAAGGATCCCCAGGAACACCTAACAGCCTCCGAGGGCAGGATAAACCTGTAAGGAGCTGCCGATGTGGTCTGGTGCAGGGCCTTCCCGATAACCTTAGCTGGCCCCGCAATCAAATGGTTCAACGCTCTCCCGAACGGCTCCATAGCCAACTTTCACGACATGTCCAGAAAGTTTATGACCCAATTCACCACCAGATTCACCAAAGCCAAGCACCCCATAAGCTTACCTGGAATCACCCATAGACAAGACGAATCCACGAGGAAATACCTCGATAGGGTCAACGATGAGTGCCTTACGGTCGACGGGATCGCAGACTCAGTCGCCAGTCTCTCTTTAACCAACGGCCTCATGAATGAAGACTTACAAAAATACTTCACCACCAAGCTGGTTTGGACTATGCACGAAATTCAAAGCGTCGCAAGGGAATATATAAACGATGAAGAGTTGAGCCAAGTCGTGGCCGCAACAAATGGCAGCATGACAACACGGCACCTCGCAATAACCCGCCACCAAGAGAAACCCAGAAAGAACACCCCAAACCAACAAACACCAACCGACCACCCAGGGTGGGAAAGTTTTCAAGCTACACCCCCTTGCCTACTCCCATCACAGAAATCTACCACCAAATAGCAGAGCGAGGCATCCTCTCGAAGACATGACAACTGAAAGAACAGACAAGCGGCAATAAAAGCCTGTATTGCAACTATCACTAGGGATACAGGCATAAAAACCAAGACTAGCTCAACCTGAAGGACGCCCTCAAACAAGCCATTCGAGACGGCAAACTCCCCAAGTTTGCCAAAATCATCCTGGAACCCAGAAGAACGGAAAGAAAAAGATCAACAGACCGCGAAGGTCGCAACCCAAGGACATTACGAAAAACACCACAAGAAATTCTAGAGGCCGACTCCACCATAGTCGTGAACATCATCAACGAAAAGGACACGCCAAAAAAGTCAAAATTGGCACTGAAGAAGGATCTTAAAGTCCTGGCCGTAAGAAACCAAGCTCCAACACCCCCAGTCATAGAGGCAATTACATTCTCCCCCGATGATTGCCACCACTGCATCTCGACGGAAGACGCCCCATTCGTCATCTCTATCAGAGTCGGACTGGACTCGTAAAGAGAAAACTGGTTGATACCGGAGCAGACTCCAACATCCTCTTCAGAGGAGCCTTCGACAAGCTGGGCCTCTGAATCAAAAATTTGCAAATCCACCGCAACAGAGTAACCGGACTCGGCGATAACTTCCTAAACCCGGACAGGTCCATAGTGTTATCACTCACTATCGGAACCGGGAGCCAAAGGAAGATCATACTCTCTGAGTCTGTAGTCCTCAAAGACTCCACCGCCTATAATATCATCATCGGAAGGAAAATGATTAACGATATTTCTGCCATTATCTTCACCAAATTCCTCCTCATGAAGTTCCAAGCCGATAACAGCACCATTGGAACAATTCACCGGGACTGGAAAGTTGCGGTATAATGTGACAGCACCAGCATGGCCCTCCGTAGGAGGTCCCGTGACGCGGCCAACATCTTCCTCGACGACCTTGACGCACGCCAAGACGGTCAGCTCTGACTAGAACCGGAAGGAGACATGGGAAATTACAAATAGGACAAACCAAGAAAGAGTACACGTTCAACAACAAGAACCTGCCCTATGAACTGAAAGGGGAACTAGTTGAACTCCTAAAGTAGAATAGGGACATGTTCGTGTTTACTCCGGCAGACATGCCAGACATATACCACAATCTAATGTCCCACTATTTGATCGTGGATCCAAAGGCCAAGCTTGTGACCCAAAGAAGATGGAAAATGTCACCAGACCGGGCGGCCGTAGTTAGAAAACAAGTCAAAGCCCTGCTTGAGGCAGGCTTCATCCGGGAGTTACCCTATGCGACCTGGCTAGCCAACATTGTATTAGTCAAGAAAGCAAATAACAAGTAGCGAATGTGCGTCGATTACACAGACTTGAACAAAGATTGTCCCAAAGACGCCTTTCCCCTCCCAAACTTCGACGAACTCATCAACGCTGCGTCAAGACATAAATACCTTAGCATTATGGATGCCTACTCGGGGTATAATCAAATACTCATGCATCGGCCCGACGAGGACAAGACATCGTTCATAACTCCTGACGGCACGTACTGCTTAGTCATGCCATTCGGACTAAAAAATGCGGGAACTACTTACCAAAGGCTCGTCCCCACGATCTTGCAAGACCTCTCCAAAACTAAGTTGGAGGTATACATCGATGACATGCTCGCCAAAACCAAAATCAGCAAAGAGCTCATCAGTCACCTCAAACTCATGTTGAATACCTTAAGGAAGCATCGATAGCACCTCAATCTGACAAAGTGCGCGTTCAAAATGGAAGCCGAAAAATTCCTGGGCTTCATGATCACCCAACGGAGAGTCGAAGGAAATCCGGAAAAGTGCAAAGCCATCCTTGAGATGAGCATCCTGGCAAACCTCAAGGATGTCTAAAGGCTAACCGGCCAACTGGCCGCCCTCTCCCGATTCCTCGGAGCCTCGGCCCAAAGGGCCATCCCTTTCCTCAAACTCATGAAAAAGGGCATCAATTTTAAGTAGAAAGCCGAGTGCGAAGAAGCCTTCCAACACTTCAAAAAAGTATTGGCAGAACCCCCCATACTCTCCAAATCCAAAGCGAGGGAAACACTATACCTCTACTTGTCCATAAAAGAAGAGACACTAGCCGTGACACTCGTCCAAGAAGACGAGCATAAATGTACAAAGGCCTATATACTTCATAAGCAAGATCCTCTAAAGTACGGATATGCGTTATTCTTGACTCAAAAAACTCGCCTTTGCACTACTCACGGCCTCACGACACCTCCGACAATACTTTCAGGCCCACCCCATCACAGTCCAGACCGACCAGGTGGTCAGGAAAGTACTACAAAAGCCGGACCTGGTAGGAAGGATGTTCGCATGGTTCGTCAAACTATCACAATACTAGATCGGATTCGAGTCCAAAAATGCCATTAAGACACAAGCCATGGCAGACTTCTGATGAGCGGATAATTTATACGCTTTTTGGCATTGTTTTTAGTATATTTTTAGTATATTTTAGTTAGTTTTTATTATGTTTTTATTAGTTTTTAAATAAAAATTACATTTCTAGACTTTACTATGAGTTTGTGTGTTTTTTTGTGATTTCAGGTATTTTCTGGCTGAAATTGAGGGACCTGAGCAAAAATCTGATTCAGAGGCTGAAAAAGGACTGCAGATGCTGTTGGATTCTGACCTCCCTGCACTCGAAGTGGATTTTCTGGAGCTACAAAAGCTCAATTGGTGCGCTCTCAATTGCGTTGGAAAGTAGACATCCTGGGCTTTCCAGCAATATATAATAGTTTATACTTTTCCCGAGATTTGATGGCCCAAACTGGCATTCCAAGTCAGCATAAAAATTCTGGTGTCAAAACGCCAGAACTGGCATAAAAACTGGAGTTAAACGCCCAAACTGGCACAAAAGCTGGCGTTTAACTCCAAGAAAAGTATTTACATGTGAAAGCTTCAATGCTTAGCCCAAGCACACACCAAGTGGGTCCGGAAAAAGATTTCTGCATTAATTACTTATTTCTGTAACCCTAGGCTACTAGTTCTCTATAAATAGGACCTTTTGCTATTGTATTTTCATACTTTTGATCTTGGAATACTTTTCATCTTTGGGAGGCTGTCCATTCAGCCATGCCTAGACCTTTTGTTCTTATGTATTTTCAACGGTGGAGTTTCTACACCCCATAGATTAAGGTGTGGAGCTCTGCTGTTCCTCATGAATTAATGCAAAGTACTATTGTTTTTCTATTCAACTCAAGCCTATTTCTTCTCTAAGATATACACTCGTTCTTCAACCTGAAGAATGTGATGATCCGTGACACTCATCATCATCTCACCTATGAATGCATACCTGACAACCACTTCCGTTCTACTTGCAATAGCTTGAGTGCGTATCTCTTAGCCTCCTGGTTCATGACGCATGGTTGCCTCGCCTGACAACCGAGCCTTCTATTCCATGAGATCAGAGTCTTCGTGGTATAGGCTAGAATTATTGGCAGCATTCCTGAGATCCGGAAAGTCTAAACCTTGTCTGTGGTATTCCGAGTAGGATCTGGGAAGGGATGACTGTGACGAGCTTCAAACTCGTGAGTGTTGGGCGTAGTGATAGACGCAAAAGGATCAATGGATCCTATTCCAACATGATTGAGAACCAACAGCTGATTAGCCGTGCGGTGATAGCGTATTTGGACCATTTTCACTGAGAGGACGAGAGGTAGCCATTGACAACGGTGAAACCCAACATAAGCTTGCCATGGAAAGGAGTATGAATGATTGGAAGAAGGCAATAGGAAAGCAGAGGTTCAGAAGGAACAAAGCATCTTCATACGCTTATCTGAAATTCTCACCAATGAATTACATAAGTATCTCTATCTTATTTTATGTTTTATTCACATTTCAATTATCTTAAACTCCATAACCATTTGAATCCGCCTGACTGAGATTTACAAGATGACCATAGCTTGCTTCAAGCCGACAATCTCTGTGGGATCGACTCTTACTCACGTAAGGTTTATTACTTGGACGACCCAGTGCACTTGCTGGTTAGTTGTGCGGAGTTGTGACAAAGAGTTGAGATTATAATTGTGTGTACCAAGTTGTTGGCACCATTGATGATCACAATTTCATGCACTAACTTCCTTACTGAAATCACCTCAGAAAATGAACCCATAGAGGCTTGGAAGTTACACGTGGACGGCTCATCCATCACTATTTCGGGAGGAGCAAGAGTAATACTAGAAAATAAGAATGGAATCATTATCAAGCAATCCATTCGATATGAATTCCCGATATCCAACAATCAAGCTGAATACGAGACCCTCCTGGCCGGACTGACTTTAGCTAAGGAGGTCAGAGTGAGAGCACTAGAAATCTACAGTGACTCCCAAGTAGTCAGCTTCCAAATTAACAGAGATTACCAAACATGAGACACCGTCCTACAATAATACCTAGCGAAAGTAAGAGAACTGACGGCCAAGTTCGAGTGAGTAATCGTCCAACACGTTCCCAGAGAACGGAACACAAGGACAGACTTACTCTCAAAACTAGCAAACACCAAGCCAAGACAGGAAAATTGGTCACTGATCTAAGAGGTCATCAAAACACCATCCATCTTAGTCATGGCCACAGTCGACCTCCTAATCTCGAGCCAAAATTTGTGGACCTCCCCAATCCTCCAATACCTCAGGCACGGAACATTACCTGAGGACCTCAAGGAAGCAAAGCGCCTAAAATAGGAAGCCACGAACTACACCATAATAGCAAGATAGCTTTACAAATGCGGTCTCTCACAACCCCTCCTCAAGTGCATAGAACCCGGCAACATGGACTACATACTTCGTGAAATCCACGAAGGATGCTATGGCCACCATGTAGGAGGGAAGACCCTGGCCCAAAAAGTTATCCGGGTAGGTTACTTTTGGCCGTCCATCATAAATGACACCCTCCAACTAGTCAAAAGTTGCGGCAAGTACCAAATCCACTCCAATTTCCACCAAGCTTCCCTACATCAGCTCAGCACCATAACGGTAGATCAACCCTTCGAAACCTAGGGGATCGACCTCATCGGCCCCTTTCCCACGGCTCCTGGGCAGCTCCGATACCTCATCATCGCCATCAACTATTACACTAAGTGGATCGAAGCTGAACCCTTGGCCTCCATCATGGCCACCCAATGTCGGAAGTTCTTCTAGAGACATATCATGACCCGACTTGGAATCCTCGAGGTTGTAATCTCGGATAACAGAACCCAATTCACGGACAAGTCTTAAAGAGAATTCCTAGAAGGACTCCACATCTCTCATCGGTTATGTTCAGTGGAGCACCCACAAACAAACGGGCAAGTCGAATTGGTCAATAAAATAATAGTAAAAGGCCTCAAGAAATGGCTCGACGAAGCCAAAGGACTCTGGCGCGATGAACTCGGCTCGGTACTCTGGTCATACCGAACCTCCCCTCAAACCTCAACCGGGGAAACCCCCTTTCGGCTAGCTTACAAACTAGAGGCCGTCATCCTGGTAGAGGTCAGAGACCCTAGCCTGCGAAGAACCATCGAAGGAAATGATGAAGAAATAGAGCGGGACCTCACAGACGAGATCAGAAGCATAGCCTACCTACG
This sequence comes from Arachis ipaensis, assembly GCF_000816755.2. Lineage (NCBI taxonomy): Eukaryota > Viridiplantae > Streptophyta > Magnoliopsida > Fabales > Fabaceae > Arachis > Arachis ipaensis. The sequence continues at coordinate 81,307,352 of NC_029786.2, read as the reverse complement.
AGAGCTAGCCTTAATAAAACAAAAAATAAGCCTAAGGTACAATCACGGCCTGATTTGACAGGACTTCAAACCTGATGACCTTGTCTTACGACGGAACAACATCAGTCTCCCCACTCTCGGGAAAGAGAAATTCACTCCCAGCTGGGAGGCCCCCTACTGGATAAAAATGGTGATCGAGAAAGGAGCCTACAAGCTCGAACGACTTGATGGAACAGAAACATCGAGAACCTGAAATGCCGCCAATCTATGATGCTACTACACCTAGGAACATCAATCTCAGGCCAGAAAAACATCGTATTTTAATTTTTCCTTGTTTTTCTTCTATTTTTGTTAATTTTATACATTTATCATCATTGGGTACTCTTTCCTACCCATTCCGGGAGGTTTAAACGAGGCCCAACATCTTAATAAAAAGTTCATTTTTCCTATCTTTTTATAAATACTATCTTAACTGACGGCACAAACTATGCACGGCTACCCCCGAGGACTGATCACCCCCAAGGCCAAACAAACATAGATATCCACGAAAAACCAAACCAAAACGACCCACCAATGGCCCATTACAATTGGTCCACTAAAAAACACCCCAAGTCACTCAAACGGCCCGAATGGCCCCATCAAAACACACAAAGTCACGAAAAATAGATTAAGAGTAAATGGCCCAGATGGCCCCCATCCAAGTAAACAAGTCATACAAACAACTTCAAGTAAAAACGGGCATAAAAGGACCCCCATTGCAGCAAAAATCACAAGTCATAAAAACAGCTCCAAAATAAAAATGGCCTAAAACAGCCCCATCATTATAAAAATTCAAAACCAAAAATGGCACCACTGAAGCAAAACAAAGACGAACAAGCACAAGTATTTCGCCAAAACGGCTTACAAAACTTAAAAGAAAATTACAAAAGAAAAACTACTCCAAGTCAACAATTTAGCCATCCCTAACAGTCTTGAATGCCCCCATCACGGACACATCCACACCTGGGGCGAGCACCAAAGCCTGGGCTTCCATCGTCTCCTCAGCCACAAAAATCGCGCCCTTCACATCCGCCGCTAGCTTCCCCTTCTCCTTCTTCAAACCCACCACTTTAGTCCGTAGAGCATCTGCCTCGGCAAGCAAAATGGCAGCCTCAGATTCAGCATTTGAAGCTTGCTTCCACTCACTCTCCAACTGGGATAGAAGTGAAGTCTCTACCTCGGAAAGACGGAGCAGCTCAGCCCTGGCATCCTCAGTGTCCTTGACAACCTTCAGCCGAGCTATCTCTGACGCTTCCAGCTACTCCTTCAGCTTACCGACATCGGCCTGAGCTTGACGCAGATTCGCATCCAGCAAGCTCACTTAAGCCATCACTAGCTCTTCCTTTCGTACTATCAAGACAGAGGGGAGGAGGGTGCGCTACATTGACTTCGCCTGCCCGGTGACATCAATCCTCGAGAAACTCTTTAGTGCTTGGGAAGAGGTACTAATCAATGAAGGCCGGAGCATCAAAGCTCTGATCCATCACAGAGGGCACCGGACCCTCCTCCTCGAAGTCCTCACTGCTGCCCTCTTCCAGCCTGGTGCACGAAATTGACTCCGCAATATTCACACAGATAGACCGGCAAGTGCACCAGGTCGTCCAAGTAATACCTCAGGTGAGTGAAGGTCGATCCCACGGAGATTGTTGGTTTGAACAAGCAATGGCTATCTTGTAGATCTTAGTTAGGCGGATAGAAAATATAGTTGTTGTAGAAAAACGCATAAAAATAGAATAAATAAAGTATTATTGAATAGGTGTGAAATCAATGATGAGAGAACGGTTGAGGCTTCAGAGATGCTTCCTCTTTTTGGATCAACCTTTCTCATTGTTTACTTCAATTTCTGATGATTCATTCCATGGCAGGCTCTAAGTGATCAACGTCAGGTCAGTGGTCATTAATCTCCTATGTTTCAGATCAAATGCCAGGTCAGTGGTCATCCAATCTGAACGGGGGTGAAGCTCTTGCAGTCGATTCCCTTGGTGGTCCTACTCAAAATGCCACAGACAAGGTCGGGTCTTCCGGATCAGAGAATGCTGCTTCATGATTCTAGCCTATACCACAAATGCCCTAATCGCCCCGTACCTCGGCTGAACTGATGTCTCCAAGTCCCCAACGAAGTCGTGGATTAGCCGTCTAAGAGATGTATAATCAAACTTGTGGTTCAATACTATCCCATCAAGGACTTGCAAGAACCCATGTAGAATAGGGATGACAGTCAAGTTGCACTCCTAATTCATTAGGATGAAGAACGAAGATACATCTTAGAATGGAATCAAGCATAGATTGAAATAGAACAATGATATTATTAATCCATAAGAATCAGCAGAGCTCCTAACCTTAACCTAGGAGGTTAGTGACTCATAGCTTATAGAAAAGTAATGAAAGGTTCGAATGGGCAAAGATCTCTAACAAGGGTGATCTTTGTTCTATATATACTAGTCTAGCAACTAAGGATTACAGAAATAGGATAAACTAGGTTGATAGTGCAAAAATCCACTTCTGGGGCCCACTTGGTAAGTGTTTGGGCTGAGCTAAGGGTGACTCCACGAGCTAGTACCCTTCTTAGGTGTTGAACGCCAGCTTTGGACTCCTTTTTTGGCGTTGGACGCCAGCTGCTCCCTTTTGGGCGTCTAACGCCAGGAAGAGAGTGAAGTGCTGCCGTTGAACACCAGTTTTGGACCTTCATTTTCATAGCAAAGTATGGACTATTATGTATTTCTGGAAAGCCCTAGATGTTAGCTTTCAAATGCCATTGAGAGCGCACCATTTAGAATTCTGTAGCTCCAAAAATGCTTCTTCGAGTGCACGGAGGTCAGAATCCGACAACATCTGCAGTCCTTTCTCTGTCTCTGACTCAAACTTTTTCAAAGCTCCTCAATTTCAGCCAGAAATTACCTGAAATCGTCATCATACGCAACAACTAAAAGTAGAATTCAAGAATGTGAATTTTGCACTAAAACCTATGAAAATATAATAAAACTTAAACAAAACATAATAAAAACTATATGAAAATGATGCCAAAAAGCGTATAAAATATCCGCTCATCATGGCCTCTTCCGCTTCAGAGACGCTTCGGCAGCCGATGCCACAGTCACCTCCTCCTCGAACCCCACGACCACCGGACCAGCGAAAACAGGAGCTCCACCCCTGACCGAGACCACCTTCTAAGAGATAGTTCGGGAATCCTCCTGAGGTCGTGTTGAAGGAGTGGAAGGAGAAGTGTCTGAACCCGCCTTCTGATCCATGGCGTGTAACACCCTAACTATTAAAATGTCACGCTTCCGGCTGCGCAACTCTGATAACTCGGGTATTACGACGACTCTTAAAATATTTAATACTAAAATTTGAGCCTGTTTAAAACTTAAATCATATTAATTTCCTATCCATCTTACAAAACTTGTAATGTTAAAGGCGAGGAAAACATAAATACTAAAATAATACAACATATCGTGTAAACAGAAAAGTAATAAGCTCTTTCAAACTTTGTCGTCCATATCCTGAAAAAGAAAAGACTTGTAGGGGAGTGAGAACATCGTCCTTGCTGGTTCTCACTATGGAGTAAGAGAATTGCTATAATAAGATACGTAAAATAAAACTGTTTTTAAAAAAATGCAGCGATTAATGGCCGCCTTATGTATCTTTTCCAAACCAAGGATTCATATTCAAAAATATGAAATCCTTTTTGAAAGAGAAATTTGTTAATTCTTCAAAAATCCAAAACCTTTTTTAAAAGTCTTTCTTAAACAGTATGAATGACCAAGCTGTTCCAAGCATAGGTTCATTAAGTCTATGCTGAACCAGTTTGAGTTTTCATACTTTTCTAAATTAGAAGCACAAACCAAACACGGCCTTTGGCCCATCACAAAAATTAATCACGGCCATAGGCCCAAACAATTCAATCAATAACCAATTCACCACCATCCAACCAATTTCAGTCACAAACACAAGTAAGATTTAAACACAAACAAGCAGTTACATCAAGTAGAGCATTAGCATTTAAACATAATTATTCACATAGGCAAACCAATTACAATATGCACACCCAAACAATGTAATATAGATGCATATGACGAATGCCTGCCCTATGGCTGATGAGTCTCATCTGTCAGTTATCAAGCCAACCCGACAAGTCCGGCTGCTAAACCCTGGACTGTACCCCGACGCACATCTCCAAGAGTCTATGCATAGATTTTTCTCATATATAAAATTTCTCAATGGGGGTATCCTTCCCGGGAATTTATAAGTGCCTGATCACCCTTACGTCGTAGGGTCAACAGAGTATCGAGTCTCAACCTGGAACACGTGGTGGCAAGCCATGGTACTTTATCCAAGGAAACTCGTATCTCAGATAAAAGAAGTGCAAAAGCCACATATTCATTCATAATCATTCATTCACCATTATTTCTGCACTTCATTAACAATCCATACCAAGTCAAATCATCATTCATGCCATATATCACTTTTTCCCCAAATCACTTTACTTTAATACCAAAATCAAACTCATCCTTGTCTCAAAATTCAAAATCCTCATATCTCAAATTATTCCAAGTTTATAATCCACTTTTTCTTCAAAATCAATTCTCTTTCAAAACAGAGCCACTTTATGTAACATTTCCCAAAACTTCAAAAGACTTTCAAATATCATATCAAATGGGAATTCCCTTTGAAAAGACTCAAATCCTTCACTTTTAAATCATCAGTTTAACTATTTTAAATCAAAGTTATTAATTAACAATCTTGGCAAAGACTCAAGACTTTAGGGTAGAATAACCTACCTCATTTCTTAAATTCTTTAGAAATCCTCGAAATCATAGTTACTTAAATTGAAATCAATTAAAATGGAGATTTAAAACCAAAACCAACGCATGTAAGCCAAAAGTTTCGAACCCATTTCAAAACCAAAATTATTTAAGCCCCAAAACCAATTTCCATTTCATTCTTAAATCAGAAATATTCCCAAAGGCTCAGAATTGTTTAGTCTTGCTAAATCAAAATTTAAAGAATACTTCAAAAGCAAAACAAATTTAATTAATCAAAGTTCAATTTCTTTTAAAATCCACTAAAACGCCTCTAAAGGTACTTCTTTAATTGAACTTCAAAACATAGGTCCTTCATATTTAAATCAATCTTAAAACATAAATTTTCCTTAAATAGATTAAACTCGAAGCACCTATTTCTTAATAAATCAAGAACCAAATAATAGAACCTCTCAAATTCAATCCTTTTCTCAATCACATTTTAAAACAGAATCTTAAATCTCATAAAAATTCGGCAGCATCTCGCCTAAAACTTGGACTTTGCTACCCTTTTCGAGTCCCAACCAAACCATTCTGCAACCCTTTCCACGGGTTCAAAATCAAATCAATTTAAAATCAGAATAATTTCAAAGATTCATATCATTCTCATATTTCAAGAAAACAGAGCAACTCATTTTCAAAACTTTAAAGAAATAATTCAGCAATCATCCATTTAACAAAACCAAGCCACAATCAAATCAAACAACAATCACATTCATCCCAAAATAACCCGACAATACATAAGAATCATACAATCACTAGAAGTACATTTATCACATTAATATCTATTTATAACAATTTCAAATTATAAAATTGAGTTCTTTGAAAAAGTTCCTACCTCGATAAGTTGAAATCGTAACCCAAACGCGCCAACTGAACTCTTTTCTCTCAGTCCGAACTCAATGGCAACTTCAATTCCAGCTCCGTACACTTTTGCAATAGCATAACAACTTTAAAACACAACATGCAACCTCGATTTCTAACTCCTAAGACCATTAATATCGCAAAGACTTTAATACACATAATAGAACACAAACGCAAGGTCTCCGAAACAGAAAAACTTACTGTAATAACAAAATAAAGCAGCGGCAGTCTCTGAACCGATTTGGTGGCAGCCCTGGCAGCCACCTCAAGCAGCAGCAGCAACCGGACTCCGGCGACGACAACTGAAACCAACATGCAGTGATTGTAACATTTCCAGACACTCAAAAGAAACAAAACGCAAAACTCAAAACCTTACCGGCAGTGGTTGTTGGTGACGGCAGCGACGTTTCTCGGCGATGAAGGCTCGGCAACCCATCACCAGCGGCGGCGGCAGAGCGTGTGACAGTAGCTGGGCAGATCGGCGGTAAGGGAAACCAACTCAATCTCGAACCCCTGTCTCTCTCTCTCCTTCGCGCGCAGCTCTTCTCGCGTCGGGCTCCCCTTCCCGTCGACGCACTCCACAACGGCAGAAGCATGCATGAATGACGGCGATGTCTTCATCTCTCACTGGCTCCTGGTCGGCGGCGACGGACGCGAGGTCAGTGGCGACTTCTCCCCTGCGTGCATCTCTGCCCTCTGACGATGGCAATGGCAAGACGACAGCACGGCTGTGGCAAGGCGGCGGTCCAGAGCAGTGCGGTGGTGGTGGGACAGCTCCTCCTCCCCGGCGCTCTCTTCCTCTCTCTCGAATCCCCCTCTCCTTCCTCCCCTTTCCTTCTTCCTTTCCTTCTGTTCTTTCTTTCTTTCCTTTTCTTCTTTCCTTTCTTTCTTCTGTTCTTTCTGAACTATGTGTGTGTGTTGGTAAGGGTGAGTGTGAAAGAGATGAGTGTAGTATTAAGGTTTGGGGTGGTATGGGTTAGTTTAGGTATTTTTGTTAAAAACAGGGGTGGTAGTGTAATTTTATAAAATAATTAAAAGAAGAATAATAATTAAAAGCCAAATTAAATATAGAGTATCCATCTTAAAAATACCTTTCAATCACAATTTGTAAATTATTTTCATTCAAANATGGCGACCTTCAATCTCGCCAATGTACTCAAACCGTCAGCCATTTCAACTGAAAAAACAAAAGAAAAGGTATAAGTCCCAAGCTCAGATAGATAAAAGAAAGCTAAAAGAAGTAATCACACACCAATATAAGTCCGGCACGTCACCGGGTCTCCCATAACGTCCGGGGTTCAAAGGATGCTCCCCGAAAACATGCCAAAGGACATCAGCGATGTCCTTGTTCTACAGGGACAACCCCTCATAGGTAACGCACATCAAATACGACGTCCCAGCACCAAAGTTCCAATACGTCGCAAACTGAAATTCTCCTTCTAAAGTTAACCAAAAGGAATGGTGCCCCTGAGCAGGGCGCACCTTGAAGTATTCCCACTTAAACCCGTGAAAAGAGTCCTCCAACAAACCGGATATGTATCGGTTAGGTTGGACCCTAAACGACACATATCCCTTCTTGTGTTTTCCTTCCTTGGTCGGCAGGGTGCACAAGAAGAAGAATAAAAAGACGTCAACCGAAACCGGGAGCTCCAAATATTCACATACGAGCTCAAAAGTCCGGATGGCTGCCCAACTGTTTAGATGAAATTGAGACGGTGCCACAGAACACCGATTCAGCAGCGCCTGAACAAAATCGGAGAAATGAATTCGCACACTAAGCCGTGTAAACATCGACTCGTATAACCTCATCAAATCTGACACGGTGGGCGAGTCGGGATTTATATTGCAAACCTTCTCATCAATCCCAGAAAGCGCAAGCTCATATTGACGCTCGGCATCGCCACCTCCACAAATCTTCCCCTGATCGCGGAGCCACTGGAGATCCGCCTCCGTCATCCGATACGGTGTTCTCCAGACATCGAAAGTCACCCAGTAGTATGTTGAGGGAACACCACCAGACGGGATTACCGGAGCACCAACACCCTCACTCCTCTGCCGTGACAAACCTAAAATAAAGGAGAGGAGTACCACCATCAACCCACCAGAGCCATATGGTGAAAAATCACAATACATCAAAATCTACTATCTACTACTAACTAAAGCTACGCCCAAAACCAGTGGTGCGCATCCCGGCTAATAACTCGCTACACAATCCCAACACAAAGGAATGTAGAAACGCAAGCAAGATAAAAAAAGGCAAGCAATCGGAGCATAAAAGAAGAAAAAATCAACCTAATGACGTCTAATGCAAGCCGAAAATCAAAAGCAAAAGTGCGGAACCAACGCACAAACGGCACAGGAAAATCCAAAGACACCGAGAGAAGAATGTGAAATGGTCTTTGATAGAGAAAGAGAAGAATGAAGAAAGTGAACCCAAAGCGAGGGAAATAAAAAGAAGAAGTGAAGCAGTTACCAAGCCTTTTGAAAATGGAAAGACAAAAGGCAAAAATAGAGGAAAAGACCGAAACATCCCCTCACATTCAATGCCATTATGATACCTCAAAAAACTCAAATTGCCCTTCGGGAAGAACAATGGGCAAATGACAGAAAGCCCAAACCGACCAAAACTCGACCTGACCTTCTCCATCACAAATCGTGAAGCGGCCAGGGAACTCCCGCGGCTCTCGACCCTGACTAACGAATGCAGATTACGAGCCTCCCAAACACGACACCAAGGTCACTCGCTCACAGACCTGGTTCCCAGACCGACTACTTGGGTTCGAGCTTCCTCCCAACTATTACGGACCCGACCTTCGGGTCCCACACCAGAACAGCCTCCGACTCGAATACCCGAGGTTGGCCCCATTCCCTTTCTCTAGAAGGTCCAAACCGGTCTCCACATCTTCTAACCAATATTCAAATTCAAATATCTCCCTTATTTTAGCTAAATAAGATAAGATGAGATAACTTTCACTAGCTATATAAAGGGGAGCCAGAGGCCCCCTCAAGTACGCCATTCATTCCACACATTTTATACTTCTCAGATCCATTATGACTTGAGCTTCGGAGTGTCTTTGCAGGTATCACCCTCCATTGCTCCAGTCAGACAATTAGCAACCTTCCCGACTCGCAAGTCCCCGATCCATCTCACAACTCGTACCAGAGACATCTCGTACATAACTGAAATATGCAATATCAATAATTACGTGCTGCTTTAGGTTGATTTTATGTTGTGTCAATTTAAAAAAAAAAAAAAAAGAACTTTTATAT
>NC_029786.2:81294879-81298344 GCF_000816755.2 Arachis ipaensis | reverse complement strand
AAACTAAAAAAAAAAAAAAAACTGTTATATACATCGTTTATGTATGTATTTCTCTTGTAGTATTAAAAATGATTGATAAAAAGTGAGCGCAAATAAACAAAATATGCAAAACGAATAATTTTACAGAAAAACATACAAATATAATTTTTAAAAGAGATTAAAAATAATACAAAAGGGATGAAAAAAATTATACACATATAATTTGTAAAACAAATTAAATACCGTAGAAGAATTTTTCATATATAAAGGTACACACGCACTAGTATTCCAAGCAAACTCAAGCCTATAAACGGTGCCTTATTTCAAAAATCGATTGAACCAACAACAATGATGCCTAAACTTGATATTGTGTCTATTAAGGTAATGGTAAAGCCATCGTCTCCAACCCCTAATCACCTTAGAGATTTCAAAATCTCCCTCGTTGATGAGATGGCTCCTCCAATCTATATTCCCATAATTTTATTCTACTCAGCCACTGATATTAATAGTTCCTTTGGAACTCATGATGTCGAGACCATATCCAATAAATTAAAGGTTTCTTTATCCAAAGTTCTCACTCTATATTACCCATTCTGTGGAAGATTCAAATGTACCTCACCATCCTCTGTTGATTGTAATGATGAAGGTGTACCTTACATCGAGTGTAAATTCCCCACTAACCTTGTAGATATTCTCAAAAGGCCTCAATCCCAAATGCAGGAGCTTTTGCCATTTGACCCATATAATAATGTTTCTAGTAGTTTGGATCAAAATGATGACAAACACAAAGTGACCATGGCGGTTCAGTTGAGTGAATTCAAGTGTGGGGGTATTGCACTTGGTGTGTGCCTCTCACACAGGGTAGCAGATGGCGAAGCAACATCATCATTCCTCAATGCTTGGGCTAAAACTGCAAAGGGTCTTTTCAACCAAGTAGACCCACCTCAAATGGATGCAGCTTTGAGTTTCCCTCCACGGGGAATAGAATGGGCCATCACTAGTCTCATGGTCGGTGGTGGCAATGAAAAACTCGTGACCAAGTGTTTCTTGTTTAGTCCAACGGACTTGTCCAGATTGAGAGCTAGATTTGGAAGCTTTAATCCGACTCGCGTCGAAGCTGTCACAGCACTCATATGGAAATCAGCAATTCAAGTAGCAAAAGGAAGTTCTTCTGGGGAGTGTAACAGAACCTGTTACAAGGCTTCTATGGTGTGCCATGCCGTCGACATTCGTAATCGAATGGTGCCACCGTTGCCAAAAAACTTGTTTGGCAATCTTTGGCTTTATTCTATTTCTGAATTGGTGGATTTGGGTGACGGAGGTTATGGAACAGAAGAGTTGTGTGATTTGGTGGGGATGGTTAGGAATGCTATTAGAGAAACTAGTGCGGGTTATTCAGATATGCTGCTTCAAGGTGACGGTTTGGATGAGTTCGATGAATTCTTCAAGGAAGCAAGATTAAGGGTCGCTGAAAATCTTGTTGCATGCTGTGGATTTAGTAGTTGGACAAGATTTGGTTTCTATGAAGTTGATTTTGGATGGGGGAAGCCAATTAAGGTGAGAAACATTAATTTGCCTATGAAGAATGTGACATATTTGATTCCTACAAGAACTGGGGATGGCATAGAGGCTTAAAATAGTTTAATTTTTTTTAATTATTCTTAAAATAATTAAATAATATTATATATACTAAATATGAATTATAAATATTATATGTATACACTACAAGAAAATAAGTTTTTTGCCACGCTTTTAAAACGTACCGAAGAGTGCAAAAAAGCGTGCTGATAGCTTTTTGCCATGCTTTTTGAGCTACCGGCACGCTTTTGAAAGGGTCACATCTGCAAGCGTGCCGGTTGATCTATCGCCACGCTTTTCTTGATCTATTGGTACGCTTTACTTTTTGCCACGCTTTTAAATGTGTCGAAAAATAGACATACAATCACGCTTTTAAAGCGTGCCGAAAGATACACATATAGCCACGCTTTTAAAGCGTGCCGAAAATTGAAAACTTGTCGTTACACTTCAAAAGCGTACCCTAATCCTTTTCAAATAAAAAAAAAAGAAAAAATAAAAATAGAATAGAAATATTAAAAAGTTAATCTTTCAAATAAAATAAAATACTAAAAAATTAATCTTCCATTGATTTATATGAATTATGTACATGATAAAATATGAATAAAACATTTAAGAAAAAATAAATTCAACTTCCAAAATGAACATTTAAAAAAAATACAATTCTATATTAAAAAAAATCTAAACTAATTCCTAAATAATATTCGGACTATTTTGTAGCACACAAATGGTTGCATGCACACAACTCTTGTATAGTTGTCGGAGGTGGAGAAGCTGTTGGACGACAGTAACCTGTATGCATGAGAACTATACAATAAATTGCAAAATCAATACTAATTTCAAGCATGTCAAATTTGTCACCTAGTAATAAAAACTAGTAGCCCCTTTTAATAATAATACATACCTACAACAAGATCTGAGCCATATGTGTAGACATCAGTCCTCCATAGCTGGCCACCTATGATCTGAACATATTAATATTAACTCTCAAGACTTGGTATAGCATCAGAATTCAGATACTAGAGGCTAAAGGCATATTTCAATTTCATACATTGGGTTTCCAAATAAAAAATATAGGTACATTTTTCTAATAGCGAAGTGAACAAATGAAAATTTACATCTCATCTCATTAAATTATTTAATTATCTACATTAATGTAAAATAAATTCATGCCAGCGTCAAGGAAGCATTAGTGAAAAGTATGCATTAAAATCACATAAAACATTGATAGCCATTGAACTAGTCTCCAATCAATACAAAATATCTAATAATGAACAAGAAAACAAGCTTCCAGAACCAAGCACACACATCTAAACTAAAGTGAAGCTCAAGGATCAATAGCCATTGAAAAAATAATCTTAGAATATTACTAGTTAGTAAAAAGAATAGTGAAGTCAAAGTGAAAATCAAGGGAAGTAAAAATGAATTGGGTGACCTTTTAACTTTATCACCAGAACAATAAGTACGTTCAGGTAGTTATTAACTTTTGACTAACTTAATTTACTAAACAACTTGATGCACGAATTGTAAATCACACTTTTTACAACTCGTACCACTAACCAGCAAGTGCACTGGGTCGTCCAAGTAATACCTTACGTGAGTAAGGGTCGATCCCACGGAGATTGTTGGCTTGAAGCAATCTATGGTTATCTTGTAACTCTTAGTCAGGAAGACAATAAAATAATTCACTTATCAAATATGATTGCAAGGAGAAAAAGGGCAGAACACAAATTATACTTGTATGCAATGATGGAGAATAGGTTGGAGTTTTGGAGATGCTTTGTCTTCTGAAATTCTGCTTTCCTCTGTTTTCTGATTCACGCACGCACGTCCTTCTATGGCAAGCTGTGTGTTGGTGGATCACCGTTGTCAATGGCTACCATCCATCCTTCCAGTGAAAAGGGTCCAAAT
>NC_029786.2:81294270-81294821 GCF_000816755.2 Arachis ipaensis | reverse complement strand
GAGGTACAAGACAAGTCTCTAAAAGTTGTTTAAATACTAAACTAGTAACCTAGGTTTACAGAAAATGAACAAACTATGATAGATGGTGCAGAAATCCACTTCTGGGGCCCACTTCGTGTGTGCTGGGGCTGAGACTTAAGCTAATCACGTGCATAGGGCTGTTTTGGGCGTTCAACGCCAGCTTTGGATCCTTTTCTGGCATTGAACTCCACTTTGTAACTTGTTTTTGGCGCTGGACGCCAAACTGCAGCATGGAACTGGCGTTGAATGCCAGTTTACGTCGTCTATTCTTGAGAAAAGTATGGACTATTATATATTGCTGGAAAGCCCTAGATGTCTACTTTCTAATGCAATTGGAAGCGCGCCATTTGGAGTTCTGTAGCTCCAGAAACTCCACTTTGAGTGCAGGGAGGTCAGAATCCAACAGCATCAGCAGTCCTTTTTCAGCCTGAATCAGATTTCTGCTCAGCTCCCTTAATTTCAGCCAGAAAATACCTGAAATTACAAAAAAATACACAAACTCATAGTAAAGTCCAGAATTATGAATTTTT
>NC_029786.2:81288968-81294253 GCF_000816755.2 Arachis ipaensis | reverse complement strand
CTAATTACTACTATATGACTCCTAAGGTAAAACTAAAATAAGAACAGTTATCACAGAGTTAAGGCTAAGATTGGAATTTAACAACTTTTGTTCTGGGAAGTGGATGTTCCTCTAATCTGCGGGGTGCTTGGTCCTTCAAGAGATAATTTCTGGCGCTTCAATTCCCTTAAATCACACCCTTGCTCCTCCTGTTCTTTAAGCAAATAGCAAAGAATGCTACTTTGTTCCTTTTGTTCTTTCTGTATTTGTTCCATAGCTTCTTGCATCTTGGAGAATTTCCTGTGTTCTCTTCTTGATGGGGTCATCCTATGCTTGTTGTTTTTCCATTGATGCTTTGGTGATTGGCTTCTCAACTGAGATATACTCAGTTATTCCCATCCTTACTCCAGCGTCCTTGCAGAGCATAGAAATCAAGCTTGGATAAGCCAACCTGGCATCTTTGGAATTTTTATTTGCAATTTTGTAGAATTCAGTTGAAATCAGTTGATGAACTTCCACTTCTTTTCCCATCATGATGCAATGGATCATCACTGCTCTTCTAATAGTGACTTCAGAACGGTTGCTAGTGGGCAGCAGAGAATGCCCAATAAAGTCTAGCCATCCTCTGGCGACTGGTTTGAGATACGCCCAAATGCTGCCTCTCCTGGGCGTTCAACGCCCAGCTGTTGCTTCTTTCTGGCGTTGAATGCCAGGAACTCCTTTGTCACTGGGTGTTTTTTTGAATGCCTAGGACGCTGCAAATCTGGCGTTAAACGCCCAGAAGGAGCTTCTTTCTGGCGTTCAACGCCCAGAAGATGCTTCTTTCTGGCATTTAACACCCAGATGGCTATCCTTACTGACGTTCAACGTCCAGTGGATGCTTCTTTTGGGCGTTGAACGCCCAAAACAGATTTTTACTGGCGTTTTCTTGCCAGTGAGCTCTTTTTCTCTGTTTTGTGTGCAGAATCTTTATATAACCCTGTGAACTTATATAATTGAATCTTTACCTTAGCATCAGTGAACTTTATATAAATAAATAAAATCAAGAATAGGGCAAAATGCTTAGAGGAAGTGATGCCCCATGGCTGGGTTGCCTCCCAGCAAGCGCTTCTTTATTGTCTTTAGCTGGACCTTGCTGAGCTTTTAATCTAGCTTCAGCCTTGAGCACTCTTGCTCAACATTGCCTTCAAGATAGTGCTTGATTCTCTGTCCATTAACAATGAACTTCTTGTTAGAGTCAATATCTTGAAGCTCCACATAACCATATGGTGATACACTTGTAATCACATATGGTCCCTGATGAGCGGATAATTTATACGCTTTTTGGCACTGTTTTTAGTATGTTTTTAGTAGAATCTAGTTACTTTTAGGGATATTTTCATTAGTTTTTATGTTAAATTCACATTTCTGGACTTTACAATGAGTTTGTGTGTTTTTTCTGTGATTTCAGGTATTTTCTGGCTGAAATTGAGGGACTTGAGCAAAAATCAGATTCAGAGGTTGAAGAAGGACTGCTGATGCTGTTAGATTCTGACCTCCCTGCACTCAAAATGGCTTTTCTGGAGCTACAGAACTCAAAATGGCGCGCTTCCAATTGCGTTGGAAAGTAGACATCCAGGGCTTTCCAGCAATATATAATAGTTTATACTTTGCCCAAGTTTAGATGATGCAAACTGGCGTTCAACGCCAGCTCTCTGCCCAATTCTGCCGTCCAGCGCCAGAAACAAGTTGCAAAGTGGATTTCAACGCCCAAACTGGCACAAAAGCTGGCGTTCAACTCCAAGAATGACCTCTCCACGTGTAGACTTCAAGCTCAGCCCAAGCACACACCAAGTGGGCCCCGGAAGTGGATTGCCAGCCATAGAAAGGAGTAAGACGGATTGGATGAAGACAGTAGGAAAGCAGAGGTTCAGAGGAATGAATGCATCTCCATACACTTATCTGAAATTCTCACCAATGATTTACATAAGTATTTCTATCCTTATTTTAGTATTAATTTCGAAAACTCCATAACTATTTTATATCCGCTTGACTGAGATTTACAAGGTGACCATAGCTTGCTTCATACCAACAATCTCCGAGGGATCGACCCTTACTCACGTAAGGCTTATTACTTGGACGACCCAGTGCACTTGCTGGTTAGTTATGCGAAGTTGTGAAGATATGTTTAGACCATGGTTCTGTGCATCCGTTCTTGGTGCCATCGCCAGGGAATCAATTTCGAACAATAATTCACAACCTGAGTAACAATTTCGCATACCAAGTTTTTGGCGCCGTTGCCGGGGATTGTTCGAGTTTGGACAACTGACGGTTCATCTTGTTGCTCAGATTAGGTAACTTTCTTTTTGTTTTCCTTTCAAAAAGTTTTCAAAAATCTTTCAAAAATTTCTCCTTTGTTTTCGAAAAAAAAATGTTTTCAAAAATATATTTTTCTTCAAAATTTTTAAGAATGAATTCTAGTGTTTCATGAAGCATGTTGTAGCCTGACTAGCTATAAAGCCATGTCTAAATTCTTTTGGACTGAGGCTTCCCAACCATCAGCATAGAGGCAAGTTACTTTGATAAGTAATGAGCAGTATATGCTCTGATGTTATATGCTAAAGCTTGGCTGGCTATTAAGCCATGCCTAACCCTCAGATTGGAGCTTTAGACTAAGAATGCTAGATTCCTGGAATTCATATTAAAAATTTTGGAATCCTTATTTTTTTTTCAAATAATTTTCGAAAAAATACAAAAAAAAATTAGAAAATCATAAAAATCAAAAATATTTTGTGTTTCTTGTTTGAGTCTTGAGTCATGTTATAAGTTTGGTGTCAATTGCATGTTCATCTTGCATTTTTCGAAAAAAATTCATGCATTTATAGTGTTCTTCATGATCTTCAAGTTGTTCTTGGTAAGTCTTCTTGTTTGATCTTTGCATTTGCATGTTTTGTGTCTTTTCTTATTTTTCATATGCATTCCTGAATTCTTTATGTCTAAGCATTAAAGAATTCTAAGTTTGGTGTCTTGCATGTTTTCTTTGCATTAAATTTTTTTCAAAAATGTGTTCTTGATGTTCATCATGATCTTCATAGTGTTCTCACTACAAGAAAAACACCCATTCAGGTACACTTGAAAAGTGTAGCCAAAAGTGAAAAAAAATGATGCCTTAGGCTACAGCTACGCTTTTTGGGCTACGGCTACGCTTTTTGGGGTGATTCCTATTCGGCCGTTGCCTATTCTCAAAGGCTACGCTTTTCTGCATCAAGGGCTACGCTTTTGGCGTTTGGGAATAGGCTACACTTTTCAAGTGATGCTGTCCAAGACCAAAGGCTACGCTTTTCAGCTTTCATTTTTCCAGAATAGGCTACGCTTTTCGCCGCTACTGCATCACTTGTAAAGCGTAGCCACATTGTATACCATCAAACATATAATAACGACAAAACTATTAAATTAAAAGAAGACAGCGTCTTTGTTTTTTTAATGTAACATTGTACAAGATAAGCAACTTCTACCAAAAAATTTTCGAGATTCCAGGGAGCATAAACATTGAACTTCAGCTTCCTTGATAAATTCACTGCATATGAAATCTTAGCTAACTGACAATTGTGCATATAACTCTTCTAATAGTCCCTTTTAGCTTCATAACAAAGCCACTGTCAAAGGCTTCAGTTCAAACAGAAAGGTGCTGGAAGCTTAAGGGCACGCTTGTAATTTAACTTGGTCTTCAGTGATTATTGTGTAGAAGTGGAATTTCCATCAACAACCCAATACTGCTTTACAGCAATTAGTATCTTCTCAGGAACAAGAGGACCATCTTCATGGTCAACCATTTTGGTATCCCATCTCATTCCTGCAACTATTTTCTTTACCTTTATTAAGGTATCGACTTCATCGCGGAATATGACGGCGCTTTCTGGCCGCAAGATCCGGTCCATCTCCAGAAGAATGTCTTCTGCATTACATCTGCATTTCATCAAACAAATATGCTTGAGGCTTACGAATGGACGCAAAAAGAGGAAAATCAGAACCAAGTAATTGATCAAAACATTCAGAAAACTCTGTTTTTTGAACCTTATGATCAAGAGTCATCTTTGAAGGTCATATAAGGAAAACTATAATTGCAAGATAAGAAGATGCAGGAGAGGATTTAGAATTGAATTAGATAATTAGTTGAATAGTGGTTTGACCAAACAAACACTTACTTATCCTTGTACAGACTAAAGAGGCCATTGGCATGAATGAGATCATATGTCCTTGGATATGTTGAAAAGGCTTCACACCTGAATTTGAAAAATACAAACATAAATAAGGAATCCAACTAATAGTATAAGATTCGTACAGCTACATCATATATTTCAACATTAAACGAAAAGATGCCATAAATATAACCCAAGAAAGAAGCTAGAAAGCGATACCAATCATGATAAATGCCAATCAAGCCGTGCTCATATATGACCCCCAGGGTACTTTTCTCAGCTGTGGTAGGCACAACGTTCATGACCCATAACTTGGGAGATTGAATAGCTGCAGCAAAACTACCCAACCCAGCATTCATATCCATAATGTTTCGATATCTTCCGGTATCCAACAGTCTATTAATTTTCTTGTCATTGAAGAAAATTAGTTCCACTCTTCTTGTCATACAATATTGTTCACGAAATAGTCTGATTCCAGCAGCCAAAACACAAACATTTGTGGATTAGAGATTCTTACTAATTAAAGTAATTTACCCATCAATATATAAGATTAAATTACAATGTGTCAAACTTTCAAAGTTGACTCTTTGTGCTACTAAAGTACTTGTTTTCTATTTTCTTTCTTTTCCTTTTGAATTCAGGCATTATCATATTGAAATTGGTACAGTAGCTCAGTAGCACATGTTTGAAAGTGCCATTTGAAACTTGAAGTAGATTCACAAAAACCAGGACTGAGAATTATTAGATAAACATTACCAATCAAGAACACATAACACAACATAAGGAACCAAAAAAAGATAAACATTACCAGACACTTAACATCGATAACACGACATAAGATCTTCGACGGAAGATCGTATTTGGGAGATTTCTGGTTCTTCATCTGCCTCAAATCTTGTTCTGTAGGTTCTGGAAACTACAAAAGAAAAAAATTAAAATTATATAACACTTACTAAATCCCTTAAGGCTTAAATTTGAAAGCATACATAGCACAAAAATGGAAAAAAATGAAATTCACAAACAAAATCAAAAACAAGGTAAAGAAGTGTATATCATACCAATTCAATGTGACCCTGAGGGAAATAGAAAACTCTGTCTTGAACACAAGGAACATCCATTAATGGCCCT
>NC_029786.2:81285312-81288552 GCF_000816755.2 Arachis ipaensis | reverse complement strand
AAATTAGTTCCACTCTTCTTGTCATACAATATTGTTCACGAAATAGTCTGATTCCAGCACCCAAAACACGAACATTTGTGGATCAAATATTCTTACTAATTAAAGTAATTTACCCATCAATATAAGATTAAATTATAATGTGTCAAACTTTTAAAGTTGACTCTTTGTGCTACTAAAGTACTTGTTTTCTATTTTCTTTCTTTTCCTTTTGAATTCAGGCATTATCATATTGAAATTGGTACAGTAGCTCAGTAGCACATGTTTGAAAGTGCCATTTGAAACTTGAAGTAGATTCACAAAAACCAGGACTGAGAATTATTAGATAAACATTACCAATCAAGAACACATAACACAACATAAGGAACCAAAAAAAGATAAACATTACCAGACACTTAACATCGATAACACGACATAAGATCTTCGACGGAAGATCGTATGAGAGAGAGAGAGAGAGAGAGAGAGAGAGACTACCTGGCACCAGGGAAAAGAGGACGAAGAGAGAACAGTTCAGCCATTATAGCGCCCACTGCCCACATGTCTAAATGAGTGACAGAAAATTCAGTAAATAAAATGGTACTTATAAACTGCACAACACACAACTGAACAATTTACATACAAAAGTTGAAAGCACTTACCACCATGTGGAGACATACTCAGTGTAGGGTGGTTGTGAACTGGTCTCACGTGCTAGGCCAAAATCAGCAATTTTTATGATATCCTTGGTAACCAGCAAGTTCTCTGCAAAAAAATGAGTATACATTGTGTCAAAACAAAACTTGCAATGAAGTGATAAAATTAATCAGAATAGACCATAGTATAAATCTCCATTTGCTGCACAATAACAACTTCATTAAAATGTCAACCTAAATGATTCATAATTGATAGAAAAGCTAGGTAATTCTTGAGAAGTTTGAAAAAAAAAATCAGCAACAATATCAACTCAGCCAGAGCATTCCAAATTTCAAATATTCACAAACAAACCAACAAATCATGAAACAGAAACTTTAGATATTCAATTAGAGCACCTAAATCTGGAGGAAACAATCCTCAGCAATTTGATCAAGACACATAGTCTAATCACAATTAAGACACAAAAGCACATAGTCTAATCCAAATAGAAACCGGAACCTGAAGAAGAGATCTGGGGAGATTGCAGCAGAACTTTTCAAAGGAGAGAATTGCATCCGCACCCTTGGCATCGAAAACGGCACCGATGAAACGCCTGCAGAGACATCGAAATTGAAACTGAAATTGAAATGAGAATGAAATGAAAGTTGGAGAGAGAGAGAGGTTGGGAGTATGAACAGGAAGTAATCGTAGAAGCCGAAAGTGAGGACAGGAGCACAGCAAGCCCTAGCAGCGGCGGCGGCTTCAATTGACCCCAGGAGTGACGACAGTGCACGGCGGAACAGCCTCTTTCTCTCTCGCATCGCGTCTTCGTCCTCTCTTTCCATCTCGTCTGCGAATCGTCTTTCTCTCTCTCTCCTCCGAACTCCCTCCTCCACGACGGCGATGGCGGCAGCTGCAGCGGCGTTGCGGCGGTGACCCCCTCTCACTCTCTATTCTCTCGGTCGCGCTCTCATCTTTGTTTTCCTCCTCTCCTCCCTCTGGTTCACTCATTCTCTCGGATCTGGGTGTGTGTGTGTGTGAAAGGGTGCGTGAGTTAGGGTTAGGCATTTGAACAATTAATTGGAAGGTGAGTTAGGGTTAATCGATCGAATTGAAAGGGGAAGGACGATTAGAAGCGCAGAGATAACAATGGTGAGATCGGCGCAGCGACAAGGAGGAGGGCGAAGAGGAGCGACGGTGAGTGGTCATGGTGAGTGTGCAGCGAGAGGGTTTCTTCTTTGATGGTGAGAGGGTTTCTGAAGGTTTCTGAAGGCTACTAAGTGTGAGTTTGGAAGGGACAAAAATTTTACTAAGTGTGTGAGTTTGCTTTTGGGAAACTGAGGAAAAAAATTTATCAAGCGTAAGTTTTTGGCTTTAGATACATTAGGCATCACTTTTAAAGTGCACCCAAAACTTAATAAATAGGCTACTCTTTAAAAGCGCTCTCTTTAATACAAAAAGTGAACCCATAGATATCAACATACGGCTACGCTTTATAAGTGATTTCTATAATACCTAAGGCTACACTTTTTAAATGATGCCAGAATTGTGTTTTCTTTTCTTTTATAAAAAGACAACACTGAGAAAAGCGTAACCTATTATAGAATAGGCTACGCTTTTCAAATGTAGCTTAAAAAAAGTGTGGCTGAATGGGTATTTTTCTTGTAGTGTCTTGGTGTTCATCTTGACATTCATAGCATTCTTGCATGCATTCATTGTTTTGATCCATGACTTTCATGCATTGCATCATTTTTCTTGTTTTTCTCTCTCATCATAAAAATTCAAAAATCAAAAAAATATCTTTCCCTTTTTCTCTCTTAAAATTTTGAAAATTAGATTTGACTTTTTCAAAAAAATTTTAAATCTAGTTGTTTTTATGAGTCAAATCAAATTTTCAAATTAAAAAAAAATCTTATCTTTTTCAAAAATCAAATCTTTTTTCAATTTTTTTAGTTATTTTCGAAAATAACATCATCAATTAATGTTTTGATTCAAAAATTTCAAGTTTGTTACTTACTTGTTAAGAAAGATTCAAACTTTAAGTTCTAGAATCATATCTTGTGATTTCTGGTGAATCAAGTCATTAATTGAGATTTTAAAAATCAAATCTTTTTCAAAAACTAATTTCTATCATATCTTTTCAAAAATATCTTCTTATCTTACCTTTTTCAAAAAAGTGATTGCAAAATATTTCCCTTTTGCTGTAAGAGACAGAGCTAGAATATGGTTGGACTCTCAACCCAAAGACAGCCTGAACTCTTGGGATAAGCTGGTCACGGCTTTCTTAGCCAAGTTCTTTCCTCCTCAAAAGCTGAGCAAGCTTAGAGCTGATGTTCAAACCTTCAGACAGAAAGAAGGTGAATCCCTCTATGAAGCTTGGGAAAGATACAAGCAGCTGCCCAAAAAGTGTCCTTCTGACATGCTTTCAGAATGGACCATCCTGGATATATTCTATGATGGTTTATCTGAGCTATCAAAGATGTCATTGGATACTTCTGCAGGTGATCCATTCACCTAAAGAAAACGCCTGCAAAAGCTCAAGAACTCATTGACATGGTTGCTAATAACCAATTCATGTACACTTCTGAGAGGAATCCTGTAAGTAATGGGACGCCTATGAAGAAGGGAGTT
>NC_029786.2:81283788-81285275 GCF_000816755.2 Arachis ipaensis | reverse complement strand
CTCACTCTCTTCTCTCTTCTCAATCATCCTCTATTCCCAATAAACACTCTTCCCCAAAACCCTTCACCTATCACCTCTATCCCTTCACCACTCACATCCACCCACTCTTCCCCATAAACCTACCCAATAAACTCCACCTACCTTCAAAATTCAAAATCAATTTCCCACCCAAACCCACCCATATGGCCAAACCTTAACCCCCCCTCCCTTCCCTATATAAAGCTTTCCATTCTTCTTCATTTTCACACAACACAACCCTCTCCTTCCCTTCTTGGCCGAAACACACCTCCCCCCTCTTCTCCATATTTTCTTCTTCTTCTTCATCTAATTCTTTTCTTTTCTTGCTCGAGGGCGAGCAATATTCTAAGTTTGGTGTGGTAAAAGCATAAGCTTTTTATTTTTCCATTACCATTGATGGCACTTAAGACCGGAGAATCCTCTAGAAAAGGGAAAGGGAAGACAAAAGCTTCCACCTCCGAGTCATGGGAGATGGAAAGGTTCATCTCCAAAAATGTCACTGAAGAGCAAGCTGCCAAGTTTCTTGGTGCAATCATGAAGCTAAATGCCAAATTATTTGGTATTGAAACTTGGGAAGATGAACCTCCCTTGTTCACCAATGAACTAAGTGATCTGGATCAACTGACATTGCCTCAGAAGAGACAGGATCCTAGAAAGTTCATAATACCTTGTACCATAGGCACCATGATCTTTAAGGCTCTGTGCGACCTTGGTTCAGGAATAAACCTCATGCCCCTCTCTGTAATAGAGAAACTAGGAATCTATGGTGTGCAAGCCGCTAAAATCTCATTAGAGATGGCAGACAATTCAAGAAAACAGGCTTATGGACAAGTAGAGGACGTGTTAGTAAAGGTTGAAGGCCTTTACATCCCTGCTGATTTCATAGTCCTGGATATTGGAAAGGAAGAGGATGAATCCATCATCCTAGGAAGACCTTTCCTAGCCACAGCAAGAGCTGATTGATGTGGACAGAGGAAAATTGATCCTTCAATTAAATAAGGACAACCTTGTGTTTACAACTCAAGGATCTCTCTCTGCACCCATGGAGAGGAAGCAGAAAAAGCTTCTCTCAAAGTAGAGTCAACCAAAGCCCCCACAGTCAAACTCTAAGTTTGGTGTTGGGAGGCCACAACCAAACTCTAAGTTTGGTGTCAAACCCCCATATCCAAACTCTAAGTTTGGTGTTGGGAGGTCTCAACAAAGCTTTGCACATCTGTGAGGCTCCATGAGAGCCCATTGTCAAGCTATTGACATTAAAGAAGCGCTTGTTGGGAGGCAACCCAATGTTTATTTATCTAATTCTATTTTTGTTTTTCATGTTTTCTTAGGTTCATGATCATGTGGAGTCACAAAATAAACGAAAAATTTAGAGACAGAATCAAAAACAGCGGAAGAAAAATCACACCCTGGAGGAAGCACCTGTCTGGCGTTCAACGCCAGAACAGAGCATGGTTCTGGCGCTGAACGCC
>NC_029786.2:81283454-81283692 GCF_000816755.2 Arachis ipaensis | reverse complement strand
AAGAAGGACTGCTGATGCTGTTGGATTCTGACCTCCCTGCACTCAAAATGGATTTTTTGGAGCTACAGAACTCAAAATGGAACGCTTCCAATTGCGTTGGAAAGTAGACATCCAGGGCTTTGCAGAAATATATAATAGTCCATACTTTGCCCAAGTTTAGATGATGTAAACTGGCGTTCAACGCCAGCTCTCTGCCCAATTCTGGCGTCCAGCGCCAAAAACAAGTTGCAAAGTGGAT
>NC_029786.2:81281371-81283382 GCF_000816755.2 Arachis ipaensis | reverse complement strand
GCCTACCCTCTATTCACTTATGTATTTTCATACGGTAGAGTTTCTACACTCCATAGATTAAGGTGTGGAGCTCTGCTGTTTCTCAAAGATTAATGCAAAGTACTACTGTTTTCTATTCAATTCATCTTATTTCGCTTCTAAGACATTCATTCGCACTTCAACCTGAATGTGATGAACGTGACAATCATCATCATTCCCTATGAACGCGTGCCTGACAACCACTTCCGTTCTACATTAGATTGAATGAGTATCTCTTAGACTAAGTATTTCTATCCTTATTTTAGTATTAATTTCGAAAACTCCATAACTATTTTATATCCGCCTGACTGAGATTTACAAGGTGACCATAGCTTGCTTCATACCAACAATCTCCGTGGGATCGACCCTTACTCACGTAAGGTTTATTACTTGGACGACCCAGTGCACTTGCTGGTTAGTTATGCGAAGTTGTGAAGATATGTTTAGACCATGGTTCTGTGCATCCGTTCTTGGTGCCATCGCCAGGGAATCAATTTCGAACAATAATTCACAACCTGAGTAACAATTTCGCATACCAGTCCCCTCCACTGGGACTTCAGTTTCCCGGGGAATAGCCTGAGCCTAGAGTTAAACAACAGAACCTTTTGTCCTGGTTCAAAGATTCTAGATGACAGCTTTCTGTCATGCCACTTTTTTTTTCTTTATAAAGCTTGGCATTTTCGAAAGCAGTGAATCTGAATTCCTCTAGCTCATTTAGCTGGAGCAATCTTTTTTCTCCAGCTAATTTGGCATCAAAGTTTAGGAATCTGGTTGCCCAGTAGGCTTTGTGTTCCAGTTCCACGGGCAGGTGGCATGCCTTACCATACACAAGTTGGTATGGAGGGGTCCCTATAGGAGTCTTGAATGCTGTTCTGTAAGCCCACAGAGCATCATCCAAGCTTCGTACCCAATCCTTTCTATGGGTACTTACAGTCCGTTCCAAGATTCTTTTTAGTTCTCTGTTAGAGACTTCAGCTTGCCCATTTGTCTGTGGATGATATGGAGTTGCCACCTTGTGGCGAATCCCATACAGGACCATGGCAGAGTAAAGCTGTTTGTTGCAGAAGTGAGTGCCCCCATCACTGATTAGTACCCTGGGGACACCAAACCTGCTGAATATATGTTTCTGGAGGAATTTCAGCACTGTTTTAGTATCATTGCTGGGTGTGGCAATGGCCTCAACCCATTTTGATACATAGTCAACTGCCACCAGAATGTAAGTGTTTGAGTATGATGGTGGGAAAGGCCCCATGAAATCAATACCCCATACATCAAACAACTCAATCTCCAAGATTCCTTGTTGAGACATGGCGTAACTGTGAGGCAAATTACCAGCTCTCTGGCAACTGTCACAGTTACGTACAAACTCTCAGGAATTAGCTTCTGATTGCCTTAAACATTGGTAGGTGGTGGTAATTTTTCAATTACCTCTATTTTTGCTTGATCCACCTCTATTCCCTTGTTTGAAATTTTATGTCCAAGGACAATCCCTTCAGTCACCATAAAGTGACATTTTTCCCAGTTTAAAACCAGGTTGGTCTCTTGGCATCTTTTCAGAACTAGTTTTAGGTGATCAAGACAGGAACTGAATGAGTCTCCATATACTGAGAAGTCATCCATGAAGACTTCCAGAAATTTTTCCACCATATCAGAGAAAATAAAGAGCATGCATCTCTGGAAGGTTGCAGGCGCATTACACAGCCCAAATGGCATCCTTCTATAAGCAAACACTCCAGATGGACATGTGAATGCTGTTTTCTCTTGATCCTGGGGATCTACTACAATCTGGTTATAGCCTGAGTAGCCATCCAAAAAGCAGTAATAATCATGACCTGCCAATCTTTCTAGCATCTGGTCTATGAATGGTAAAGGAAAATGATCCTTTCTGGTAGCTGTATTGAGCCTTCTGTAGTCAATACACATGCGCCACCCTGTAAATGTTCTTGTAGGAACCAGTTCATTCTTTTCATTATGAACCACTGTCATGCCTCCT
>NC_029786.2:81280336-81280787 GCF_000816755.2 Arachis ipaensis | reverse complement strand
TGGTAATGGTTTGAGCTCGGGTTTAGGAGGTTTTTCCTCTTCCAGAGGAAATTTCAGAGGCTCTTTCATTTCCTCTGAATCCTCCAAATCAGGCTGAGCATCTTTGAAGATGTCTTCCAACTCTGATTCGAGACTCACAGCTATGTTGATCTCTTCCACCAAAGAGTCAATAAGATCAACTTTCATGCAGTCTTTTGATGTGTCTGGATGCTGCATGGCTTTGACAGCATTCAACTTAAACTCATCATCATTGACTCTCAGGGTTATTTCCCCCTGTTGGACATCAATGAGAGTTTATCCAGTTGCTAGGAAGGATCTTCCTAGAATGAGAGTGGCACTCTTGTGCTCCTCCATTTTCAGCACTACAAAGTCAGTGGGAAAGGCGAATGGCCCAACTCTGACAATCATGTCTTCAATCACGCCTGATGGGTATTTAATGGAGCCATCAGCA
>NC_029786.2:81279214-81280313 GCF_000816755.2 Arachis ipaensis | reverse complement strand
CTTTCTGTAAGCTCATAATAGAAGATGTCTAACTGAACCCACTCTGAAAACATTTCAGAGGGGCATTTTCGTAGCATCTCTCTGTATCTCTCCCAGGCATCATAAAGAGATTCATTATCTCCTTGTTTGAAGCCTTGGATGTCCAGCCTTAGCTGTGTCATCCGTTTTGGAGGAAAGTATTGATTCAGGAATTTTTCTGTCAACTGTTTCCATGTCCTTATGCTAGCCTTTGGTTGGTTATTCAACCACCTCTTGGCTTGGTCTTTTACAGCAAATGGAAACAGTAATAATCTGTAGACATCCTGATCTACTTCCTTATCATGTACTGTGTCAGCAATTTGTAAAAACTGTGCCAGAAACTCTGTAGGTTCTTCCTGTGAAAGACCGGAATACTGGCAGCTTTGTTGCACCATGATAATGAGCTGAGGATTCAACTCAAAGCTACTGACTCCAATGGAGGGTATACAGATACTACTCCCATATGAAGTAGTAGAGGGGTTAGCATATGACCCCAGAGTCCTCCTGGACTGTTCATTTCCACTTAGATCCATGATGGAGAAAGGGAGATGATGTAAAATAAAAATTTTATTTTTATTTATTTATTTATTTATTTAATTATTTCGAAAACAAAATAAATTAAAATAAATAAAAATAGGTGAAGATTTTTGTAAAAATGAGGAGGGAGAAAGTGGTCAGGAAGTTTTGAAAAAGATATGATTTGAAAAAGATTTTAAATTTTTTTTTTAAAAAATCTGAATTTTAAAAATAAATTTCGAAAATTTGTTTTAAAAATAGAGAGAAAAGATATTTTTGAATTTAAAGAGGAAAGAGAGAAATAATAAGATAGCACAAGATTTAAAATTTTTAGATCTAATGCTCCTTGTTTTCGAAAATTTGGGAGGGAAAACACCAAGGAACACCAAACTTAAAAATTTTAAGATCAAGACACAAGGAAAACTCAAGAACACTTTGAGGACTCACAAGAACACAAGAACATGAAGAAAGAACACCAAACTTAAAATTTTTAGAAAACCGAATAAAATTTTCGAAAAACAAAGGAAAATCAACAAGAAAACACCAAACTTAAAGTTTGGCACGA
>NC_029786.2:81275172-81277890 GCF_000816755.2 Arachis ipaensis | reverse complement strand
GGAATGATGATGATTGTCACGTTCATCACATTCATATTGAAGTGCGAATGGATATCTTAGATAGGAACACGCATGTTTGAATGGAAAACAGAAATACTTGCATTAATTCATCGAGACACAGCAGAGCTCCTCACCCCCAACAATGGAGTTTAGAGACTCATGCCGTCAAAAGATACAAAGTTCAGATCTAAAAATGTCATGAGGGGCGAAATAAACCTCTAAAAGTTGTTTAAATACTAAACTAGTAACCTAGGTTTACAGAAAATGAACAAACTATGATAGATGGTGCAGAAATCCACTTCTGGGTCCCACTTGGTGTGTGATGGGGCTGAGACTTAAGCTAATCACGTGCATAGGGCTGTTTTGGGCGTTCAACGCCAGCTTTGGATCCTTTTCTGGCGTTGAACTCCACTTTGTAACTTGTTTCTGGCGCTGGACGCCAAACTGCAACATGGAACTGGCATTGAACGCCAGTTTACGTCGTCTATCCTTGAACACCAGAAATCAGCATCGAATATTGCAACGTATTCACAGTGTTTGACATAGCTACTCTTTAAACCTTCTTTAAATGCACCTGCTTTGTATCCTAGTCTGTTCTCTCTTATTTGGTATGTTATATTTATGCCTTTACTTTCCCATCTCTGGCATTCCATCTCCACCATTTGCTGCATTATTTTTCATTTCTTATTAACAACACATATTTCCTAAGATTCATTACTTTTTACTAAAAAATCACACAATTTCTAATAAAAGTATTTTACTATATCAATAATAAGAGTACATTGATTACAGGCTCAGTAGAATCATCAAGAACATGGATGACAAGACGATCAGCAGGCTACGAAAGATTACAAGATGCACCAATTGACACCTTGTATACCTATATATACACACAGAAAAAAAAACTCAAAAAAACCAACCAAATTTCACAGAAATAAAATAAAGGAGGCAGAGAAAAACAAAGAATAGAGATAAGCAAATGCAAGCAAATTAGGAAGACCTCTTTCTCATTGAACATTGGAATCTGGATGAAAACCACAGGGAAATTGGAGCTTCCAAGTTCAAGATCATCCTGGATGGATTCATACTTGTAACGCTGCTTTGGTTTCTTCCAGAAGAGCTTGACCAAGATGATAATGATTCCCACGTACGGTCTCTCTAGATGCAGCTGCTCCATTCTTCCTTGGTGCAGCTTCAGTACCTAGTTAAACAAAAACAAGATCGCATTAACGAAATGATAATTGACGGAAAACACAAATACTGAAGATCTGAATAGATCATGGACGTACCTTCTCTGAAGCAGCTCTGGAATCGGCGAGGCACGTGGCAGAGGTACCTCATCCTGCTAGTGCCGGTGGGTCTTTCTGTGAATGGCCTTCACGCTCCAGTTATCTGTAATGGTTCATTTGGCAAAATAGTACTAGAATCGTGAGAACTAAAACTAAAATGTGCAGAATCAGAAATCGTGAATGAAAATGGAAGAAATTAGGGTTTACATTTCCTCTTACGTGCAGTGGGAGAAGCACAGACAGAGCAACGACTCTTCTGGAGGTGAAAGCTGCGGTGGCCGCACTTCACACAGAGGGTGTGAGTCTTGTTCCTCCTCTTACCAAAGCTCCCTGTTCCCTTACCCTATGTTACATTCACACATACTAAAATTTAATTCATCATAGATACACAGTAAGTTGTGTATGTGTGTGTGTGTATGAGAGAGAGAGAGAGAGAGAGAGAGAGAGAGAGTACCATTAAAGCAGATCCAGAAGATACGATAGATTGGTGGCACAGAGGAAGGAAAGGCGACCTCTGTTGGCTGACCGATGCGGTGAGTAGTGAGCACCGAGGGAGTGCGAGCGCTAGCAGAGACGGGCTAGGGGAGACGATGGAGGAAGAGCTGGCAGAGAAGGGGATCAGCAACAGATTCTGAGTTTTAGGGTTTTCAAACTTCAGAGCATTAGTAATAGGGTTAGGGGAGAAGAGTAAAAGAGTCTGACGAGTTAGGGACTTTAATTTAGGGTTTTTTCTTTTCTTTAGTGAAACCTTTTCGCCACGCTTTTTTAAGGGTGCCAATAGAGTTATTGGAAATGGGGACGATTTAAAAACGTGCCAATATTAAAAATTTTTTGCCACGTTTTACAAGCGTCTCTGTTTAGCGTGGCAAAAAAAAAGCATAGCCAAATCTCTAATCAATTGCCATCCTCATAAAAATGTGGCCATAGACCTCTTTCGTCATGCTTTTTAAGCGTAGCAAGAAAAAACATAGCCAAATCTCTAATGAATCGCCATCCTCATAAAAGCGTAGCCATTGACCACTTTTAACCACGCTTTTAAATCGTAGCAAGAAAAAAACGTGACCATAGACCTTTTTCTTGTAGTGATAAAATTATGAATATTGAATTAATTAAATTATCTTTGTGTTATTATATCTTTAACCTTAATAATTTTATTATTCGGTCCAACGTAAAACAAGCCAAATTATAAGTTGTATTTGACAGGCCATCTCACGTTTACTCTTAATTGTTATTGTTATTAGAATTATTCTCATTGTCATTGGGATTGGGGTTCAATTTGGAGATGTATTGTGTTTTTTTGTCAAAAAGTAATGATTTATTGGACTTAACCTCCAAAATAATTTTTGAAATTGAAAATATGTACTAAATTATTTTTAAAATTTTAATTGTATTAATTATATTTTTGATATTGATAAAATTGTGCTATATT
>NC_029786.2:81272994-81275160 GCF_000816755.2 Arachis ipaensis | reverse complement strand
CTCCACTGGCGACGACGCCTTCTTCTCCTCGCGCGGCTCTCTCTCTCGGTTCTGAGCTTCCTCACAATGGTGACGAATGGCACAGTGTTGGCTCAAGCTGAATGGTGGCAGTGCAGGCAGCAGGACGCGGTGGCGGTGGCGCAGCTGCAGCGGCGGTCTCCCTTTCCTCCTGCGCGAGTCTTCCTTCTTCTCCCTTTCTCTTCCTCAAGTCCTCTCTTCCCTCTTCTGCTCTCTCTCTCAGATCTCATAATATATATAAATAATCAAATGCAACTACTAAGCCAGTAAAATTCATCAAAATCCTTCCACAATAAAAGCTTTCATCGTCATCATCACAAGCACCAACAGCAACACCAAATTTAGTGCGTGTGGGTGCGACTGGATGGAGTACTCCTATATAATAATGATGATGATGATGATGATGATGATGATGATGATGATGATGATGATTAAATCAATGGTGCAAGAAGGCTATTAACAAAGCATGTTTCAAAAGCTACGGATAATGTCTATATAGCTAGGAGATCTGAGGGTTTAGAATTAGGGTAGTTTAGGTAATTTTAATAAAATTAGAGGTATAGAGTATTAATTAAAAATCTAATTTAATTTATTAAAATTATTTTGAAAATGTTATTTGATTATTAGTTTGCTAATTGACTTTTAATCAAATATTTTAATTTAAAATTGAAGATAATATAATTAATTTTCTTTGTTTATAAAATTAAAGTATTAAATTCTAAAATCTCTATTATTTAACTAAATTGTATAAAATTCTTATTCTTTTACAACTGTTAAGCTTTAAAATTTAAATATAGAAAATTATTCAATAATTATAAAATTAAGTAAAATTTCTAATTTAATTGTCAAAACTTGATTTAATTATGTTTTGAATTGGGATTGTTAATGGACGGAATGGAAGGAAGGATGATGAGGATTTTCTTTGAAATATGGTTTTTGAATGAATTTGGAAATGAGATTTGGATTGATAAATAATTATGATGTTGAGAATGTTGAGAATGTTGAGATATCGATTGAGAATGTTGAGATATGATCTTTGAATTATTCATATGGCTTATGAATTTGAATTATCTGAGATACGAGGTTCCCTGGATAAAGTACTATGGCTTGCCATCACGTGTACCAGGTTGAAAACTCGATACTCTGTTGACCATATGACGTAAGTGTGACCGGGCACTATATAAATTCCCAGGAATGTAACCCCCATTGAGCAATATTGATTATTTGAGAAAAAGCTATGCATAGACTCTTGGGGATGCACGTCGGGGACAGTCTAAGTATTTTCAGACTTGTCGGGTTGGCTGGATAACAAACAGATGAGCCTCATCAGCCATAGGACAGGCATGCATCATATGCATTTGTATGTTTTGTTTGGGTTTGAACTTGTTTTGGTTTGCCTAATTGCTAAACTGTTCTTAACTGCTATTTGAGCTATTTGCTGTAACTGTTACCTAAACCTGTGCTTTCCTTGTCTGTCTTGCCTGTGTTTGTCCTGGCATGCTACATTTGAGAATGAACTTTGGTGCTGAATTAATGATTGTGTTGTTTGATTGCGTGGTTGGTTTCTGATTGAGATTTTCTTATAAGAAAGGAAAGGTTTCAGATTTCTGAAAGATTAAACATTGTTTCTTTGAAAAGGTTTTGGACGATTACCTATTGGTTTTTAAAAGATTCATAAGGCAATGATAATTACTGAGTTTGAAAATAGTTTTCTTATTAAATATCTTCTTATGACAACTTTGAAACTCCGTGGTGAGACCGTGTGGTTAGGTTCTCACCCCCCTATAGCTTTACCTTTTTAGGAACCGGATAAAGAAGCATTAAGAAGAGTTATACTATGTTTGGTTTATATGTTGTTGTATTAATTAGATTATTTTCTTCCCTCGTTATTGCTATTACAAGTTTGTAAGAGACCACGTATAATAGTATAGTGAAGAGTCAGTCAGTAACATGTGGCATATTGACATAGATAATTGTACCACATGCTACAATACTATTTGTCTACATGTCATCTTATACAATAATGTATCTTAATATTGTTTGTCAACGTGTTCTCTGTTATGTCATTATTGCATATGCACTAAATTAGTTCTTAAACATGTATTAAGTGACTCATTTTAGTTTTCGAAATTGAATACTATGTACTAA
>NC_029786.2:81270131-81271741 GCF_000816755.2 Arachis ipaensis | reverse complement strand
ATATTTTTACATATTGTTTAAATACAAGTGCTTTGATAAATAGTTTTAAAATTATAATTTTAATCATACATTTTTTATAATATTTTAATATTGATAACTATACAAGGTGGGATAATTAACATCCCATGCAATAAGAGAAGAAACCGCACACTCAGTTTAGATAAGATCATTAACTCATATGACTAAGTTATCATCTCTCTTTATAAATACCTAACAAACTCAGGTATTTTTCAACCCAATTCTCATTTAAATCAGCTTAAACTCTTGCTAACTTAGATATCACAGTCCCTTGTAGGTACCTCCAACTACCGTCTTGGAGCTAATGCGAAAGCACTTTAAGTATCCTCACTGTCATCTCTGATCTCTTTTGTCTAGTCCATTAACACACAATCAGTTTTAGGTACAACTCATAACAACAATTATGTTATTTAATAAAAAAATAAAATGATTGATTAAAAAATATATATTTTAAGTCCAAAAAATGCATACTCCATAGTAAATGAAAAATAAAAAGATATGTATTTTGATTTTGGATTTCTTGTTAAAAACATCTGTTTTTGGACAAAAATAAAAAAGTAAAGTGACAATTAAGTCTTTGAGAATTTGCACTTTGGACAGAATAGATGATAAACTCCTATTTTATGATAATTTTTTGCTTGAAAAGAGTGGATTTTATCAATTTTATCTTG
Organism: Arachis ipaensis; assembly: GCF_000816755.2. Classification (NCBI taxonomy): domain Eukaryota; kingdom Viridiplantae; phylum Streptophyta; class Magnoliopsida; order Fabales; family Fabaceae; genus Arachis; species Arachis ipaensis. Next base: position 81,271,052 of record NC_029786.2, on the reverse strand, counting down.
CATTTATTCATAGAAAATGCATAATTTTGTAAATTTCTCCTAATTGTGCTTAAATTATGAAAAACATGCTTTTCATGCTTTAAAAAAGCTAAATTTAATTCACTTTTATCTCATTCGATGCCTTGATATGTTTGTTTAAGTGATTTAAGGTTTAGAAGGTAAGAATGGCTTGAAGAAATGGAGAAAAAGCATGCAAAAGTGGAAAAAGCATGAAGAAATGAAGTTTGAAAATCTGCCTAGTTGTGTGTACGCATGACAGATGCGTACGCATCTCCTTGGATTTGTGCGTACGCATGGCAGATACGTATGCATGAGTTACGGCAAGTGATTTACCTAAGTAAACACGTTGCTAGCAATTGCAGGCCAATTTTGGTCCAATTCAACTCATTTCTAATGCATATGAAGGCAAGAATCAAGGGGGATCAACCAAAAGAGGGTAGAAGTACAGTAGTAGTAGTTTAAAATTATGTTTTAGATTAATTCCTAGAGAGAGAAGCTCCAACTTCTCTCTAGGAATTTAGGATTTTTAGTTTAATTTCTCCTTAAATTTACGTTTAATTTTATTTTAATTTAGTTTTGTTTACGTTTTATTGTTCTAGCATCTTAGTTTGTTTAGTTTTACTTGTTAATTTCTTTATTTTGTTAATTTTAGTTTATGAACAATTGTTAATTTATATTTTTCTTTAATGCAATTAATGTTTTCCATGTTCATTGTTGCTTATTTGAATTATTGTTACTGTTTTCTTGCAATGGTTAGCTATAAATTTTAGGGGTAAGTATTGTTTGGTCCCTAAGGTTTAAGGTCAAAATCAAATTCGTCCCCAACGTTATTTTTTATTTAAAATCGTCCCAAACATTTTATTTAGTATTAAAATCGTCTTTTTTAATAAAATTTTAATTTTATTACTAAATTACCCCTAC
>NC_029786.2:81250691-81269937 GCF_000816755.2 Arachis ipaensis | reverse complement strand
ATGGTGCCAGCGAAGCTTGGAGCTGCCGTCACCGTCAGGAATCAGAACTAGAGGGAGAGAGAGCTTGCGAGGGAGAGAGGAGACATGAGCTAGGGAGTCACGCTCTGCCACCGCCACCACTGCTACCAACTTCGCCGCCACTTCGCATCCTCGCCGTTGCACATCACCAATTCGGCTTCTGCTTCTGCTTCTGCATCTACATCTACTTCTTCTTCTGCTTCTGCATCTGTGTCTGTTTTTGCCTCTGCTTTGTTTCTGCTTTGCTTATGTTATGCTTCTGCTTATGCTTCTATTTCTGATTCTGCTTCTAATTCTACTTCTGATTCTGATTTTGATTTGTTATTTTTCTTATTTCATTATTGTTGTGTGTTGATTTTGTTGTTGAATTTGATGTTGTTAGTTTCTGAATTTGAATAATGTGTTATTATTGGTGTTATTATCAAAAGGATGATTTTGATACCAAATAAAATGTTAGGGACGATTTTAAATCCAAAATAAGAATAGAGACGAATTTGATTTTGACCCTAAACTTTAGAGACCAAAACAATACTTACCCCTAAATTTTATTATTTCTTGCAATTTATGATGTTTTTCTTTTATGCATTCCAAGTGGTTGTTAAAATGTCTTTCTTAGTTTTAGAGTAGATTTTGCACTCTTGACTTGAAATTTAGGACTTAGGTAACATTGAGTCATTGATGTCCAATATTGATTGGCGATTCAAGGTTGTTGGTTGGTTTTGTTTCCACTGTCGCTAGTCTTTTACTAAGCTAATTAATGAGTTGGCTAGGACTTGTGGATTAAGATCAATTATGCATATTTGACTTTTCCCCAATGTTAAGGGATGACAAAGTGGGATTAACTCTTCTTAATTACCATGTTTGGGGTCAATAACTTTGATAGGAACCTTTGACTCTCAATCCTTGTCAAGGTGCTTTTTTAGCACTTGAATTTTCTTGTTTGATCTTCACTTTTTTTGTCATTTAATTTCTTGTCTTTTGCATTCAACCACTTTTTCTCATAACCAATGATACGCACACCTCACTGCAATTCCTTTGAAAAATGACCTAAGATTTAAAACTCTCAGTTTTTATTGATTTGAATTGTGACACAATCTAAAATCTGATTTCGGCTATTAGTTGGTTTGGAACTATACTATTGACAAAGCAATTCTTTTGAGAAAATTCTGAACCGACATTTGCCCTGCGTCAAGTTTTTGGCGCCATTGTCGAGAATTGCAATGCGTGCTTGTTATTGGTTATTGTTAATATGTTAATATTGTGAATAGTTTGCTTTTTATTTGTTTTCTTATTTTTGTCAGTAGTTAGGAGTGTATTTTTCTTTATTTATTGATAGCTTTTATTTTTATTTTCTCTTTTTTCTATGAGTTCTCACTCTTTTAGTTTTGAGTTTGGTTGTAACTATGTTGTAGAAAATGGAAACTTAAATGATGGTTCGCATTATGGATCGAAAATCAATTGCAGGAGGAGCCACATTCCTATGGACAACTTTCATGGCAACAACCTCCTCCGCCTCGTTATGAACACAATCAACCCCATAATGTATACCAATACAATGTATATGGTGGCCCTCCTTGTGGTTATAAACCTCAACTACCATATGCCTATGAACCACCTCATCAACATTGCCCTCAACTATCATACTCACAAGCCCCATCTTTTCACCAAACACCTCCATATGATCCTAATCCATATCCACCACCACATCACCAACCTTATGTGCCTCAAGAACAACCATATGAACCATACTTAGAACCACCACTATTCTAATACAAATACTCCCAAGAACCTATTGAACCATCATCTTTATATACACCACCTCAATATTCCCACTCTTATGAACCACCTCCCATATATGAAGACTTTCTCCCACACTTTGAGTCCTCTATTTTACCACAACCCTCTATAGATGATACTCTCTGCTCCTTTTTTCAAGAACAAAATGAGGCGAAAAAGGAAAAGCAAGAATCAATCGAACATCAAAATGCTATCATGGCTACCTTAGATGAAATCTTAACCCACTTAGCCTCACTACATTCATACAATCAAGGCACTCCTGTTGATAAATGTGGAGAATCAACCAAAGAGCATAGTGTGGAAGAGAGCTTGGAGCTTTAAGAGAAAAAAGAGGAGCCCAAGTGTGAATTACAACAAGTGGAAAAGGTTGAATGCATTGAATTTGAAGAAGTGATTGAAGAGTTAGGAGGAGTTGAGTGGATTCCAAGATTGAAGGCATTTCCACTCTAACTAATGATCTTGTTGAGATTGTTGAACCTTCCTCCACAGAGTGTGAAATTGATGTTGACGAGGACTGTGCACAACCTCCGAGACATGAATTGAGTAATGAGAAAGAATTAGAAGAAGTTGGTGAGAAAGAAATATATAGAATTTGAGAAAGCTTGTCAAGAGGTGGAGGTTATCCAAGAAGAGAATAAGGGAGTGGAGATCACATCGCTAAAGCTGTTGGAAGCCTCTCTTCCTAAGTCACCACCATCCATGACATCATTTGCGTGGGTAAGAATCTTGTCCTTTAGTTTTATTAGTCCACTTGAATACAATTTACTAGAAGTAGATGGTCAACTTAGAGCTCTTTATGGATTAAAGAGCAAGAGAGAGATGGTTAGTAGTTGGCAACATAAATCAAAGCTCACTAGGGTTGAAACCTCAGGGTTGGAGTTCCGATGATAGTGCAATGCTCAATTCAATGGATCTCAGAGGATGATTTGGAATCCAAGGGAGAATTATAAAGTCTTGTCACCCAGATGGAACAATGAGAATCAATTAGAAGACAGATGCAAAAACAAGGTTTGGGAGTTCTTTACTTGTTTGAATGGTGTTGAAAGCTTGGTGCACTTAATTGAAAATTTTGGAGATCATTTGAAGTCCAAGCATTGGTGGAGGTTTAAAGATGAATTCAAGTATAAGCCTCCATGACAAGAGCTCACCAAATATCCAACTTAAGGACTTTAAATAAAAGTGCTAGGTGGGAGATACCCTACCATGATAAGATCTTCTAGTTTTTCCTCTTTGTATATAGTTTTTTACTAGTTTTCCATTTCTTCTTAACTGAATTTCTTGAATTTGCTTATTAGAATCAAGGTTTGGATGTGTTTGAAATTATTTTGGTTGTTTGTTATGTGCTTACAAGGTTTAATTAATCAAAAGGAGCCAAAATTGCTGTTTGCAATCTTGTGTACGCATAACTTATGCGTACATATCGTTCTCCAAAACTTGTCATATCATGCGTACGCATGGAGCATGCGCACTGTAACACCCTAACTACCAAAGCTCACACTTTCGGCTGCGCGACTCTGATAGCTCAGATATTACGACGACACTTATACTATTTAATACTAAAATATGAGCCTGTTTAAAACTTTAAACCGCAATACCGCTCCCAAAAATACTTTCGTTTGATAACGTACATTCACAGAATACCATACAACATACAAAAGTTCATAAAGAGTACATCCATATATATACACATATATATATAAATAATATTACAAGCATTAGACAATATAGTTCCTATCCCTCTTACAGAATATCTCAAGATAAAGGCGAGGGTACAAATAATAGTCTGAAGCAATACAGAGCATTTCAACAACAACTAAATAAACTCTTCGTGACTTCTGCGCCCATATCCTGAAAGGGGAAAAATGTAGGGGGGTGAGAACATCATCCTCGAAAGGGTTCTCAGTAGAGGGTTTTTGGGAATTACTGTAATAGGATACGTGAAGATAAACCGTACCAGTGATTAATAACTGTCTTATGCCTCTTTTCAAAAATAACGGTTTACAATAAATAGAAATCTGAAATCTTTTCTGAAAGAGGAACAGTTCAATTCTCAAAAACTCAAAAGCCTTTCAAAACAGTTTATCTATGCTGAACCAAAATAGCCTTTCATATTCTTCCAAACCAGAACACAACCAAAACCAACCATCGGTCCATCTCATTTCAACCACGGCCCTAGGCCAAACAATCCAACCATCAACCAATCACCACAATCCAACAGAGTCCCAGTCGCAAACACAGATAGGAAGTCAAGCACAAACAAACAGTTACAGCAAGTAGAACAAATAGCAGTTAATCACAAGTAATCATAAGGGCAAACCAAGTACAATATGTACACTCAAATAATGTCACATAGATGCATATGATGCATGCCTGTCCCTAGTGGCTGATGATATCATCTGTCGATTATAGAGCCAACCCGACAAGTCCTGGTAGCTAACCATTGAACTGTCCCTCTGTCGCGCATCCCCAACTCGAGTTATACTCAACATAATCATGATCATAATCATGATCCATATCCATCACCCTCACTGGTGAATATTCACGGGGGCGAGCTCATCCGGGGCTTTCACAGTGTCCGGCCACACTTACGACATAGGGTCAACAGAGTATCAAGTCTCAACTTGGAGCACGTGGTGGCTAGCCACTGCTACTACCCAGGAAAACTCGTATCTCAGATAGTGGAAGTGCAAAAATCACAATTATCAATATCTCAGCATATATGCATTCATTCTCAGCCATGGATCAACATCCATCTCAGCCATCCGGCTCACGGTTCAATCCAGAACCAGCCAATATTAATAATCATACACAGCCATTCCGACTCACGGTTCAATCCAGAACCAGCCAACATTCATAAATCATACACGACCATTTCGGCTCACAATAAAACAGCACTTCCACCATTCAACATCATTAAATTCATAAAGTCGGCATTTAAGCCATAAATCATTTTCTCAATTCATTTCACTTTGAAATCGAGTTTCAACTCTTTTCAGCCTTGGCTTTAAAGATCTCATTTCTCAAATCATCTCAGGCTCATAAGCCACTTTTACTCAAGGTAAATTCCCCTTTGAAAACAATGCCACTCTCGGCATCCTCTTTCCAAACTTCCATAACCATGGCAAGTTAAAGATTTATTTTGAAACATTCAAAATCACCCATTCAACAATGGGATTTTATAACAATTTCCTTGGCAGAGTCCCAAGTCTTTAGGGGAGGATAACATAACTCATTTCGCCAAATTCATTTAAAATCATTAAAACCTTGGCTTTCCGATTTGAGTAATAAAATATGATCTAAACCAAACCGAGTCACGTAATCATTTACTTCTTTCAAAGCCGTTTCCTTTACTTAGGCAAAACCAGCTTTAACCCCCATGATAAATTCTAAGCGTTTCAACTGTTCAAAATTGTTTTAGTCTTGCAAAAATTCAGAATTCAAAGAATACTTAAAACCTTTCGCAAAACATTTCAAAATGAAACTTGTCAATAGACATTCAGGTTCTTTCAAAGTCATTGAAACTTCTTTAATTGAAATCCCCAAGTCAAATTCAAAGGCATAAACCCTTTTCACATTCAAACAGCTTTAAAACACAAGTTTCATCTAAATAACTTTCTCCTGAAAGAGATACAATGCCTTTCTTAAGAAGCAAGACTAAATCACAATTTCCTCTTTACTAATTCATTTTGAAAACATGAATCATACTTTTCTTGATAATTCAAATAAAATAGTAGAAGTCTTTAACTCATCATTCTTCATAGGTGTAGGCATCCGTTTCTTCTTTTCTCAAACTGCATCCACTCGTGCTTCTTGCCTTTGGTTCTCCATCTACCTTTGCTCTGCCTCTGCGTATCCTGGTTTGTCATCACCGTCGTGGTCGTCGTGCTTGGGCTAGCCGTCTGCCTCTCCTTCTCCTCTGAATCAACTTCTACGTGTGCCAGAAAGCTTCGGGTCCGGTATATTGTGTTCAGTCCAGTGAGCATTTTTTCTTTCTTTCGTATTTATTTTTTCTTTCTTTTGTATTTATTTTTTTTCTAATTTGATGTTGAATTTGTTGCATGAGATTGGACCACTTATATTAAATTTTGAAAATGCAAAAACCTTCAGATTATGGTATTCTTAGTGTTGAGTCCAGGTGCTCAGTTTCTACCTTAGCTTACCGATGCATTTGCCGTAGGAAAGGCCTGTGGTGGTTTGGTATCTTGCTTCAGGTGTTGATTTTTTTATGATTTGGTGTTGTACTATCTTCTGTATTTCTTAGATGTGGATCATAGCTGATGTTTTACTTAGGTTAAATATTGTTTTTAGGTGTATGTTTTGGAACCTTTTTTACCTTAAATCTCCCCTGTTTCAAGTTGAGAACACATAAAACTAATGGGAAAAAATAAAAACAGTTAGTTGATAATTAGTTTACTGGCTTTGGTAAAGATGTAGAACAAGAATCATAAAGCTTGGAAGGGGAAAATATATTTTAGGTATAAGAACCATGTCTGTAATAAAAGTGAAAAAATATTTCTTTTTGCTGTGAGTCCTTTTCTATTGTAGTGAGTCTTATATATACATAAACATAATTAATTTTTATAATTGATCGGTGATTAATGATCCAATAGTATGACCGGTTCAATTGTCTGTTTGTTTCTGATAACTATGCTTTTTGCATCTTACTTTGTTAGGGTTTGTTATTTTGCATTATTTATTTTGATTTTTGAAAATCAGTTCACTAGTTCTTCCGAGTGACTAAATTTTTAGCTTCAATCGTTATATCAGATGTACCGGAACAATCTTTAAGTACAAGTTATCAATAAGTTTTGCAACCAATTTATAATTGATATTTGCCTTTAAAATACAACATAGTGAAAGGCTTGTAAAACATACCTTAAATAGATTTCACGTTCTAAATTTAGCTAGTTTATGTCTGAACATACATTCAAATTCTATTGGTTTTGGGATGGTAAGCTAGTTTTTACCTTCTCGTTTATAGAAAAATTCTTGTGGAAAGAATAAGCTCTGTGTTCTGGGCAGACTTGCAGCTGTTGCTTTTGCTGGTATTACATCAACTTTTGTAACTAATTTATTAAGTAAATGGTCAACTTAGCCCTTAAAAAATTACTCATTCTTCAAATTGGTCCTTGAAAGAATTTTTTAAACAAATTCGTTCTTTAAAGATTTTAAATTAGTCATGTTAGTCCTTCCGTCACTTTGTTTGTTAATGGTGTCAAAATTTGCTAATATAAGACATCAAGTGACACCCCAACATACTTCTAGGAGTCTTATTTGACTATTAATATGATTAGTTTAAGAAATTAGATCAAATCAAAACCTAATTGAAGAGATAACTTGAGACATTGGAATCCCTTAATTTGGGATTGATTTGATCTAATTTCATAAACTAATCATGTTAATAGTCAATTAAGACTCCTAAATGTATGTTGGAGTGTCACTTAACATGTTACATTAGCAAATTTTGACACCATCAACAAACAAAGTGACGAAAGAACTAACACTACTAATTTAAAATCTTTCAAGGACCAATTTAAAGAATGAGTAATCTTTTAGGAACTAATTTGACAATTTACTCGTAATTTATTCTTATTCAGTTTGGTGGCAATGGCAATGCATGTTTTAATAAGTTCTTTAATTAATGTTGATATATATGTCTAACTTATATAAGAATCTCCTCCTTGGTTACTAAGGACATGTGGATTAAGATGTTTCATGGTATATTGGTATGGCTTCTCAATGAAGCTTGATCTATGGGCTATCTTAGTAATTCACATTATCAAATGGGAAAACAATTTGGATTTTTGCATTTTACCCTATCTAAGGCACGGTATGGTAAGTAGAACAATGATAGTTACCTGTGCCTGCTGAAATTTCAGCTTTATTCCGTGGTTTAATTATTTTGTCGGTTTCTATAGTTTCACTAACTTTTCAATTAGGTCCCTGTACTTTTTTTTTCTTTTCAATTGAGTTTCTATATCATATCAGATTTTGTAATTAAGTCTAGCATGACAAAAACATTAAAATTAACAGAATATTTCATTAAATAAAACGAATATGTCTAACACTTGATCGAATATCCTGTACAATTTAACAGAATATTCTGTTAATTTTAACGTTTTGTTACTGTAGGGACTTAGTTGCAAATTCTGTTATGATATAGGGACTTAATTGAAAAGAAAAATAAAGTAGTGGAACCTAATTGAAAATTCGGTAAAACTGTACGAGAATAATTAAACCTTATTCCGTGCATTGGCACTTTTCTTTCAGTCAAATTGAACAACCTTCATGTTTGATGAAAATACTCATCTTATCTTTATATGACAATTTGAAATTATGGTACATTTGTTTGATCTTCATTTTGGATAGAATAGAACTGGTGTTAACACGCTGCATCAGGACTGTTGTTTTTACAAAATATGAATTTTCTTTTTTCAAAGCTTTAAAAAAATCACTTTTATTAGAATCTACTCAACAACCCATCTTAAATTTTTCAAAAGCTAAAAGAAACTAATGTTTCTTGTCAAAATAAGCTGAAATAGATACCTTCTATAATCTATACTATATCCAAGGCAGCTAAAGTTGCACTTTATAAGTTTACCTTCTACGATGGTAAAGGAGGTGAATATTCTATTTGATCATCAAATTCTAGAGTATTAAAATTGATTTCTTAATAAAGACTAATGAAGTCTACATAATAAGTTGCTTATGCTAATATCATGTGGATACATTAGATTTGTTTGGCATTTAGTTTTGCATACTCTCATCATTGTCTTAGATTGACAAAACATTTCTACTCTCTTATTTGGTTTAAATGCACACACAATTTAATATGACTTGATGATTTCTTATTGATAAAAGAGGGAACAATGCTACCTTCATATTTATTGTTACATATTGATAAGTAAGGAGCACTATATTCTCTTGTCTTTATTTAATATGACTTTATTTTGAACCTAACTGTGTTGATATTGGAATTGAACCCCATTCTCTCGGTTATACTTCTCTTAGCTTGATTAGCGAAAGAATCCATGTTTTGGTGTTCATGTTTATGGTTGTTGTCATCTTATTATCTGCGTTGTTGTTATGGTTGTTGTCATCTTCCATGATTTTTTTATCTCTTCATGTAAGAAAGTTAATTAGATGTATTTTGGATGATGTTTTTGTGTCTTTAATGACTTAAAACTTAAGCATGTACGAATTAGAATTAAGAAATGGAAATGGAAATGGAAATGAAAAGAGTACGATTTTTTTGAGAGATAATGATAGAATTTGGATTGGTTCAAACGAAGAGGAAGAGAGTAGAACCAAAACCAGAAGTATTTACCATGATCACATTTTTTCAACAAGCATACAACAATGGTAATCCTAGATGCGATAAAAAAAACGTGACCTAAAGACAAATCTGATAATAGTTAATGGTTATGGTTAAATATTGTAATATGAATAGTCTTTTACCCATAAAAATTATAAATAATAGCATTGGACGTGATAATTGTTAGAAAATAGTAAAAATTTTGGACAATAAGAAAGACATTTGTTACCCTTATTACATGTTATACGTAAACTTTTTCTTATATTTAAATTTTTTTTTGGTGACTTTTCTTATATTTAAATTAATGTATCATGTATATATCCTGATTAGGTAGATAAGCTATAATGCATGCACTCTTGATGTATTTAGTATGTACATGTGAAATAATTATCCTAATCCTAAAAATATTGGCTTTCACTCATTCATTTTGCTTGAATTATACCAATATTATGCTTAAATTTTTTGTTTTGTGGATTAAAGAGACTTTAAGATATCTTCCAAATTTAGATTTTGTTTTACATTCCAAAAAAATTCTTAGTTTCATCATTAAATGAAAAAATCCAATTTTAGTTGGATATAATGGATAACGGATAATGGATAGATAATAGAAAGATATCATGCCATAATAATAAATGTTTAATATAGGGATTTAAAATTTATATAATCTACTAAGTTAAAATTTGAGTTTAACCATAAAAAATTCTCAAGTGCTAAACTTCATAAATAAAATTTTATTACTTCTCAAGGAAGTAAACTAGGTAATAAAAATGTTTGTCGGGCATTATTGATAACCAAATATCAATTTTTGTAATATTTTTCAAAACCTTCAAAACAAGTTCAATCTAACCAGTTCAATGTCAAGGCTTTCTCAAAAACTCAAAAATCATTTACTCATAGATCAATCACTTTAAATCATTATTTTTTTTTAAAGTCATTAAAGTCCTTAAATCATAATTTTTTTAATTTGAATCCATTTTTGATAAGTTAAATTAAAAACCAAACTCACAAACCAACAAAATCATAAAATAGATTTCACTTTTTCTGTAAACCATATCATTTAAACCAAAGATTCCAAACCAAATTTCAAAATCATTCTAAACTTTAAAATTTTTTCAACATGATTTAAGGTCATACCGATTAGAAATTGGAAATCCTAATTAAAAATCGCAAAAGCATCATCCTCATTCTGTAGCTGCATCAGTCGGCACTTCCCCTGCCACCAGGGCTGGACCTCACCCATCAACTGATATGCCGCAACTCCACAAACTGGTTTTCTAGAACATGTTGAACTCGTAACGCATAGGCCAGGTTAATCATCCTCACTATCTCTCCGTTAACGTGATTGACCTAGTCCGTGAGTTACTATTCGGGGTCTCGTCTACACCAAACAATCGATATCGAGGTGATCAGTCTCAATATCTCAAGCCTAGTACTTCAATTACCCTAAAAAGCACTCACAAACAAGCATGCTATGCATATCAAGCAGATAACCCAAATAGCATGAAATAAAAATTAACCCAAGTATGCAATGAAGCACAATCGATAGCTCCAGGATACACAAGGTGATAATTAAAATAAACAAGATATGTATAAGTATGATATACAAAAGGGGACTAGTCACGGCCTGCGAGTTTAGGCCGGCTAGTCAAACTAAATGCAACAGAATTTTGAAGTTTAAAACAGCAATAACCTATCTCTCAAAGATTTTCAGAAATAAAGTCTCTAAGGTAATAAAGTTAAATATACAAAAGGTGAGAGAATAACTACAACAAAAGTAAAGTGAAATAAAACATAAGAAAGATCATCCTCCGCTCTGTCACCATATCCGCAAACTTACCGTGGTGGGTTGCGACCTGCATCTGAAAAACAACAACAATATATGGTATGAGAACCGGAGGTTCTCAGTATGGTAACAGTGCCCAATATATAAGATGTAAGGTTCTGGGACGCCAAAGGCAATCCTAGAACTTCACATCGATACCGATATTCAAGCTTAAAACAAAAGAAATAACTTAAACCATAAACCATAAAACAGGGTTATCTAAACTTAGGGGTTTTCTAACTAAAACTAGTCACACCGTTGTATTCCACAGCCTTCGCCAACCTAACCTTTGTGCGATCCCATCGCCACCGCCTACCTGACCTCCTCAGCACCAGACAGTCACAAGTAATGCAGACCAGTAAAGCACAAGTAATATACATATACAGCATGTAAACAAATAGCAATTGGGCATGTGATTCATTTAGGCATAACTGAAGTTAAACAAAGCAAACAAGCATAAAGAAGATGCATATGATGAATGTCTGTTCTATTGGCTGTGATATCACATGTCGGTTATAGTGCCAAATGATGCGTGAGCATCTTTCATATCTTTTTCTAGTGAATTTGCATTTAATTTGTTGAGTTTAATAAAGAATTAATTATCTTTTAGCCACTATGGATGCTACTTTGAGTCTTGTGCAATTCTGTTTATTTTAGGTAGCATTCGGCTGGATCTGATGGAGTTTCTGCAACACAAGAATTAAAGGAGATGACAGCGAGGAGCAACACGTGCGCGTGATCTGGAGCTTTCCATGGCGACGCGTGCGCGTACCTGATGCGTACGCATGACACGCAAAGAAGACCATCGACACGTACGCATGACTGACGCGTATGCGTGACATGCGCCACGTGTAGAAAACACAGAAAATGCTAGGGCAATTTCTGGGCTATTTTTGACCCAGTTTTTGACCCAGGAAACACAAATTAGAGGCTGCAGAATGAAGGAACACTTCCCGTTACTTCCCAAGTTAAGCATGGACCCTACGAAGCAAGTGGTCCCCATCCATCAATTGAAGACTTGCTAATTATTTAATTAATTTCTCTCTGAGTCATGAGCAACTAAACCTCCACTGTTAAGGTTAGGAGCTCTGTCTATTGTATGGATTGATTCTATTGTTTTTGTCTATTTTAATTCATGTCCTGATTTATAATTCAAGAATTGTTTTCATCCTTTATTTTATGAATTTGGGTGGAACGGAAGTATGACCCTCTTTCTAATTGAGTTCTTGTATAACTTGGAAAAACTCTTTACTTGAACAACAGCTTGAAAACAATTTCGCCTAAATTCTAATTATCTGGACTTAACGGGATACGTGACATATAATCCTCTTATATTTGGATAATTAGGATTTTTGTGGCATATAAACTAGAATTGAACTTCACCCTCTAATTGGAATTAATTGACCAAGGAATTGGTGGTTGATGAATTTTAGAGGAGACTAAAAAGGTCTAAGAAATTATGGTTTAGTCATATATAGTTTGCCAGGAATTAAATCTTGCATGATTAAAATAAATTAATAAGAAAAGTCAATCCGGAAAATAAATAACTCTGAAGCCTTAACTGCTTTCTCCATATTTTATTCCCAACTTATTTACTTGCCTGTCTTCTGATATTCTGAATTTAATATTCAATGCTTTTTGGACTCTCAACACTATTCTCTTCTTGTCTGACTAAGCGAATCACTCAACCATTGTTGCTTGATCCATCAATCCTCGTGGGATCGACCCTCACTCACCTGAGGTATTACTTGGTACGACCCGGTGCACTTGTCGGTTAGTTTGTGGACTATAAATTCCGCACCAAGTTTTTGGCGCCGTTGCCAGAGATTGATAGTGATTAACAACTATTAGTTGTTTGATTGCTTAGATTAGGCATTTTAGTTTTAATTTTATTTAAATTTTGCTTTAGTATTTTCGAAAAAAATAAATAAATAAATAAATAAATAGCACTAATATTTTTCCTTAATTTCTGAAATTAAGTTTGGTGTCCCCTAGTTATTTTTATTTCAATTTTTCCTGTTTATTTTCCTTGTTAATTTCGAATTTTTCTTTCCTAATTTTGCCTACAAATTTCAAAATTTATTTATTTATTCTATTTAGTATTTTTATTTTATTTCTTTTACACAAGTTACCTCACTGGGAATTCTCTACACTCTGACGTAGAGATTCCCATCTTTTCTTGTTTTCTGTCTGTTTATGCACAGGAACAAAGACAAGGAACCTCTTTTAGACTTTGATCCTGAACCTGAAAGGACTTGTAGACGACGTTTACAACAAGCAAGACTTTACAAGGCTGTAAAATCCACTATGGATCCTAACAATGGTGCTAATGCCAATGTGGCAAATCCAAATGGGGATGAGCAACAAAGGAGAATGCTTGGCTCTTATTCTGCCCCTACTGCGGATCTTTATGGAAAAAGCATTGTGGTGCCTCCTATAGCTGCAAACAACTTTGAGTTGAAGCCACAATTAGTCACCCTGGTGCAACAAAATTGCCAGTATCATGGACTTCCTCATGAAGATCCAAATCAGTTTATATCTGATTTTCTGCAGATTTGTGATACTGTGAAGACAAATGGAGTGAACCCTAAGGTGTACAAACTCAAGCTCTTCCCGTTTGCTCTGAGGGATAAAGCAAAGCTATGGCTAGATTTCCAATCCAAGGAGAGTTTGGATAATTGGGATAAGGTTGTTACTGAGTTTCTTACTAAATTTTTCCCACCAAAGAAGCTGACTAAGCTTAGGTTGGAGGTTCAGACTTTCAGGCAGAAGGATGGTGAAACTCTTTATGAAGCTTGGGAGAGATACAAGCTACTAACTAGGCAATGCCCTCCGGACATTGATAAACCACTATTTTATGGTTTATATTGTGTGTAATTGTGTGGTTTTATCATGATCCTTACCCACTTATTCATTAATTTAGCATGCATTTATATTTCCTTCCTGAAACTATTACATGATTGAAAACTGCTTCCTAGGGACTTTTAATTATGCATTTTAATTCTCTTTTATTCCATTCGATGCCGTGATCTGTGTGTTAAGCGTTTCAGGCTTTATAGGGCATGAATGAGTTGCAAATTGGAAGGGAAGCTAGCAAAAATGGAAGGAACACAAGAAATTGAGGAGATAACCAGTGAGAAGTGACGCGGTCGCATGGCTCACGCGACCTTGTGAAAGAGGAGAAATCGCAGTGACGCGGCCGCATGGCTCACGCGACCGCGCGGAATGGAAAAGCACAAGCGACGCGGAGGCGTGGACGACGCGATCGCGTGGCAGGGAAAAACGCGAATGACGCGTCTGCATGGATGACGCGATCGCGTGACATGCGCGATCTGTAAAATTCGCTGGGGGTGATTTTGGACCCTATTTTGACCCAGTTTTCGGCCCAAAACAGCAGACTAGAGCCAGAGAACATGCAGAAACCAACAACATCATTCATTCTACACAGTTTTAGTTTTAGATCTAGTTTTCTACTCCTTCCCTAGGTTTTCTCTCTACACATTCATAGTTCTTAGGATTTTAATTTTCTTTTGCTTTTTGCATTGGGATATTGACAAGAGCTATTACCTTATCAAGACTTCGTCATTCTAGTTCGTTTTCTTTACTTGTCTTTACTCTTCCATGTCCCTTGCTTTGTTTAATTTTACCATTAGAATATTTTTAGGATTATTTAATACAAGGATCACTTTTATTTTTAATTGACTATTTCAATTTTTATTTACAATGTCTTTCTTTAATTCCTTTTCATATGCTATGAATTTTATATTCACAATGAGCGAGTAGTTCCCTAACTTGATGGGGAGTTGATTGAAAGGAACCTTTGAGCTGGAAAGCTTAAAAGAAAGATTGTAATTGGGTTTATGGTTGGATTGCCTTCTAGTCACTAACACCAATCTCTTTTAATTAAGTGGATTGCAACTTGTGAACAGACGCAGCATTCCAACTTGTTTGACTTTCCCTTACCTAGTAAAGGATAACTAAACAGGACAACCTTTAATTGTCAATTAATCTTGAGAGTATTCCAACAATAATAGGAATTCCAACTAATCAACTCCCAATCAAGGCTTTTATTTACATTATTCAAATTCTCCAATTTAATTCCCTGTTTACTCAACTCAAACCTTTTTGAAAACCTCTGATTAATAAAATAGCACACTTTTTTGCAACTCCTTGGGAGACGACCTGGGATTCATACTCCCAGTATTTTAATTTCAATTTTCTGTGACACCTTTCTAAATTGATAGGCAGATTTCTGCGAGTTAAGAACTATACTTGCAACGTATATAAATTAACAATTTCTAATTCGCCAATTTCTATCCGCATCAATTTTTGGCGCCGTTGCCGGGGAGTTGCAATAGAGTGCTAAAGTTATTAATTAGAATTTATTTATTTGCATTTTATTTTACTTTGCTACTATGAGCTGCATGTTTCTTTCGTCAAAGGACGCGTTCACTTCCTGATCCAAGCTTGCCAATATTCGATCCTGAAATTGAAAGGACTATTTCACGAATAAGGCGAGCTCGGCGTCGGTTAGTCCTCTCTGAGGGCGGATTTGAAACGCCATTTGAAGAAAAAACCAGCTCCCATTCTACTGATTCGGTTGATTTACGTACAGGTAACATGGCGGCAGCCAGAAAAGTTACTATCCAGGAGGAAGGAGCCCCTGATTTTACAATGCAACCGTTTCAAGCGCATCACCCAGTGGTGGCTACAGATTTTGAAATAAAGACCGTACTGTTCAATTTGATGCCCAAGTTTCATGGCTTACCTGCTCAAGAGCCTATCAAGCACCTGAGAGATTTCCAAGCAGCCTGTTCTACTGTCAGGCGTGATGGTGCAGATGAAACTTCAATTTTGCTGAAAGCTTTTCCGTTTTCTCTTGAGGGAAAAGCAAGAGAGTGGTACTACACTCAACCCCTAGCAAATGTATCCAACTAGGATACACTCAGAAAAGAACTTTTGGAAAAATTCTTTTCATCTGAAGTTACTGAAAAACTGAGGAAAGACATTTCCACGATTGTTCAAGATGACAACGAGACTCTCTTTGAATACTGGGAGAGCTTCAATAATCTTCTGGAAGCATGCCCCCACCACAGGATTGACAAGATAGTGTTACTTAGCTATATCACACATGGCATGAGACCCCAAGATAAGACCACATTGGAAAGTGCTAGCAATGGGTCTATGAAGAAGTACAAGACCACTGATGAGGCATGGCAATTGATCAGCGACTTAGCTGAATCTACTAGGAACCACAGGCAGAAACAAGGCCGTTCAAAAGCCGTTGCAGAAGTATCCTCTAGCAGAGAGACTACTGCTCTAGCTCAGAGTATCTGTGAAATGACCAACTTGCTGAAGCAGATGCAATTGAATCAACAACAAGTTCAGCAAGCTCAACCTTCTCCAGCACAGCAAAGCCAACAGTTAGTCCCAAAGAGAGTCTGCGAAATTTGTGCTGATTATAGCCATTATACTGATAAATATCCGCAGCTCCAGCAGGAAGACAACATGGTGGCATCCACTCATAACTTCTATGACCGCCCCAACCAAGGGTACAATCAAGGTGGAAATCATAACCATGGATGGCAGGACAATTCTAACCAGAATTAGAAGGACAACAATAACAGAGGAGGCAAAGACAATCAGGGAAATCAGAGGTGCAATAATAACAATAACAGGCAGCAGAACCAACCTTATAGAGCACCTCACCTGAGGCAATCCCAAGGACCATAGAATACCCAACAGCAGCCCTCTCAAATCACTTATCCTTCTTCATCTCCTAATGATGAGTTACTACATTCTATTGATATGAGACAACAGGCCATGGAAAACAACCTTAGTGCCACCCTAAATGGTCTGACCTCTGCTGTACAAGCTCTCGCCTCACAGATTGGATCAATGAATAACTCCAGTAACCAACCTTTGAGCTCCACTGGAATTCCCTCTCAACCATTACCCAATCCAAAGGGAGGCATTAATGCCATCACCCTAAGGTCCGGAACCACACTGCAAGAGAGGAATCAGGAGGAGCCAAGCCCACCAGAACATGCCTCAGCTGAAGAGGTAGTAGAAATAGAAGATGTTGAAGAGGAAGAGGACATACAGGACATAGCTGAAAAAGAAGAAGCCCAACCGCAGGAGGAAGCACCAAATGGCGCAGACACTGCAGAAAACACCTCTCCCATTTCATTTCCACAACTTGCAAGGAAGCCCAGGAAGCAGCTGGAACCCGATCCCAAAATGGTAGAAATATTCAAAAAGGTTGAGGTAACTGTTCCTCTTTTTGATGTTATTCAACAGGTACCTAAATATGCAAAGTTTCTAAAAGATTTATGTATACATAAAGACAAAATTAATGAATTAGAAACTATTCCTTTAGGTAGTTCCATATCTGCTTTAATGGGAGGATTACCTGAAAAGTGTAGTGACCCAGGTCCTTGTATAGTTAGTTGTACTATTGGTGGAGTAGTAATTTATGATTGCATGTGTGATTTAGGAGCATGTGTTAGTATAATGCCTTTGTCTATATATAATATTTTGAGGCTCCCTCCCTTAAAAAGGTCGGCAGCTCGTTTTGTGTTAGCAGATAAAAGCATTATTACAGTAGCTGGAGTTGCTGAAGATGTTTTGGTGAACATTAAAGGGCTTACATTTCCCACTGATTTTTATATCTTGGAGATGCCCCCATCATGACTCAGATAAGCCATCATCAATCCTACTTGGAAGACCATTCCTGAAGACATCAAAATTCAAATTGGATGCTTTTTTAGGAACATACTCTTTTGAAATAGATGGCCGAATAGTAATCTTCAATCTGAATGGAGTCATAAACAACCCTCCAGAAGATCATTCTATCTTCCAGTGTGATGTCATAGATGAAACTGTAGCTGAAGTTCACAAAGAAGAGTTAGAAGAGAGGCACACTGGACAAGGTCCAAGTGTGGGGACCCTCTTAACTGACAATGAGGGCACTTCGGCATTTTCACAAGCTCCAGACAATCCAGAACCTGCCCATGATCAGAAGTTGGAATTAAAACCTCTTCCTCTACATCTCAAATATGCTTATCTTGAAGATGAGCAGAAGTTTCCAGTTATCATTGCAAGGGAACTCACTTCACAACAAGAAGAGCAGTTACTTGATTTACTGAGGAGGCATAAGAAGGCAATTGGGTGGAGTTTGGCAGACATAGTAGGCATCAACCCTCAAGTATGTGAGCACAGAATATTTTTAGAAGAGGGAGCGAGACCTGTCCGTCAACCCCAAAGAAGATTGAATCCCACTATCCTGGAAGTCGTCAAAAAGAAAGTGACCAGACTGTTGGAAGCAGGTATCATCTATCCTATTTCAGACAGTGAATGGGTTAGCCCAGTACAAGTGGTGCCAAGAAGTCTGGAGTCACTACAGTGAAGAATGAGCATGGAGAGCTCATAGCAACTAGAGTTCAGAACGCTTGGAGAGTCTGCATTGATTACAGGCGTCTCAACCAAGCCACCCGTAAGGAACACTACTGATGAGCGGATAATTTATACGCTTTTTGGCATTGTTTTTAGTATGTTTTTAGTAGGATCTAGTTACTTTTAGGGATGTTTTCATTAGTTTTTATGTTAAATTCATATTTCTAGACTTTACTATGAGTTTGTGTATTTTTCTGTGATTTCAGGTATTTTCTGGCTGAAATTGAGGGACTTGAGCAAAAATCAGATTCAGAGGTTGAAAAAGGACTGCTGATGTTGTTGGATTCTGACCTCCCTGCACTCAAAGTGGATTTTCTGGAGCTACAGAACTCGAAATGGCGCGCTTCCAATTGCGTTGGAAAGTAGACATCCAGGGCTTTCCAGAAATATATAATAGTCCATACTTTGGCTACGAATAGACGACGTAAACTGGCGTTCAATGCCAGCTTTCTACCCAAATCTGGCGTCCAGCGCCAGAAAAGGAGCCAAAACCAGAGTTGAACGCCCAAATTGGCACAAAAGCTGGCGTTCAACTCCACAAAAGGCCTCTGTACGTGGAACACTTAAGCTCAGCCCAAACACACACTAAGTGGGCCCCGGAAGTGGATTTATGCATCAATTACTTACTCATGTAAACCCTAGTAGCTAGTTTATTATAAATAGGACCTCTTACTATTGTATTAGGCATCTTTGGATGCCTGGTTCTTAGATCAGAGGGGCTGGCCATTCGGCCATGCCTGGACCTTTCACTTATGTATTTTTAACGGTAGAGTTTCTACACTCCATAGATTAAGGTGTGGAGCTCCGCTGTCCCTCAAAGATTAATGCAAAGTACTACT
>NC_029786.2:81226808-81250302 GCF_000816755.2 Arachis ipaensis | reverse complement strand
TATCTCTTAGATCTCCTAACCAGAATCTTTGTGGCGTAAGCTAGAATGATGGTGGCATTCAAGAGAATCCGGAAGGTCTAAACCTTGTCTGTGGTATTCCAAGTAGGATTCAATGATTGAATGACTGTGACGAGCTCCGAACTCGCGCTTGCAGGGCGTTAGTGACAGACGCAAAAGGATAGTAAATCCTATTCCGGCATGATCGAGAACCGACAGATGAATAGCCGTGCCGTGACAGGGTGCGTGAGCATATTATTCACTGAGAGGATAAGATGAAGCCATTGACAAGGGTGATGCCTCCAGACGATTAGCCGTGCCGTGACAGGGCATTGGATCATTTTCCCGTGAGATGACCGAAAGTAGCCATTGACAGTGGTGATGTATCACATAAAGCCATCCATGGAAAGGAATGAGACTGATTGGATGAAGATAGCAGGAAAGCAGAGGTTCAGAAGAACGAAAAGCATCTCCATTCGCTTATCTGAAATTCCTACCAATGAATTACATAAGTATCTCTATCCCTATTTTATTATATAATATTCGGAAACACCATTATCACTTTATATCTGCCTGACTGAGATTTACAAGGTGACCATAGCTTGCTTCATACCAACAATCTCCGTGGGATTCGACCCTTACTCACGTAAGGTATTACTTGGACAACCCAGTGCACTTGCTGGTTAGTTGTATCGAAGTTGTGACATATTATGAATGTGTAATCACGATTACGCGTACCAATGTGCAATGCACCAGCTACTTTTCAAAGGTGCATGATGAGTCTTTTCTCTGATCTTATTGAGGACTGTATGGAGGTTTTTATGGATGATTTTAGCGTTTATGGTGATTCTTTTAGCCTTTGCTTAGATGGATTATCTAGAGTATTAGATAGATATGTTAATACAAACCTTGTATTAAATTTTGAAAAATGTCATTTTATGGTAAAACAAGGGATTGTATTAGGACATGTGGTATCTAATAATGGCATTTTTGTAGACCCAGCAAAGGTGAATGTTATTTATAGTTTACCTTACCCCTCCTCTATGAGGGAAGTCCGTTCGTTCCTTGGCCATGCAGGTTTTTACAGGAGATTTATTAAGGACTTTAGTAAGGTAGCACTTCCCTTATCCAAATTACTGCATAAGGATATTGAGTTCGAGTTCAGTGAGGATTGTAAACAAGCATTTGATAAGCTGAAGGCCGCCCTGACTCAAGCCCCAATTGTGAGAGGACCAGACTGGAGCTAGCCATTTGAAATCATGTGCGATGCTTCCAACCATGCAGTAGGAGCAGCGCTGGCTCATCGTGAAGGTAGGGATCCTTTTGTTATTGCTTATGCGTCTAAGACTTTAGACGCTGCCCAGTCCAATTATACTACTACTGAGAAAGAGATTCTTGCTATTGTTTTTGCTCGGGATAAATTCCGAGCTTATTTACTTGGTACTAGAGTAGTGGTGTATTCGGACCATGCAGCTTTAAAGTATCTATTATCTAAAAAGGAGTCCAAACCAAGGCTTATACGTTGGATACTGCTATTACAAGAATTTGATTTAGAAATAAAGGATAGGAGTGGTAACCAGAATTTAGTGGCCGACCACTTGAGTCGCCTTGAGCACATTAAGGATGATTCTACTCCTATAGATGATAATTTTCCGTTTGATAACTTGCAAGCAATATCTGAGGTATTCCCTTGGTATGCACCTGTAGCTAATTATCTAGTTAGCCGCACATTTCCTCCAAACTTTTCTAAGCATCAAAGAGACAAGCTGAAAAGCGAGTCTAAATATTATATATGGGATGACCCATATTTATGGATATGTGGCGCTGATTAGGTAATTAGACGTTGTGTGTCTCAATCAGAATTCCAGCCCATTTTAGAGGCCTGTCACTCATCTGAGAGTGGAGGGCATTTTGGCCCTCAACGAACAGCTAGAAAGATCTTAGACTGTGGATTCTGGTGGCCTACTCTTTTTAGAGACGCTGCTGAATTTTGTAAATCTTGTCTCCCATGCCAAAAATTTGGTAATATATCCAGGAGGGATGAGATGCCTCAACAAATTATGCTTTTCTGTGAAATTTTTTATGTTTGGGGCATTGACTTCATGGGTCCATTTCCAAATTCTAATGGTTATTTTTATATATTGTTAGCTGTGGTTTACGTTTCCAAATGGGTGAAAGCAATTCCTACCCGCACTGATGATGCTAACACTGTTGTTTCCTTTGTGAGAAACCATATTATTTGTCGCTTTGGATCACCACGGACAATCGTGAGCGATCAAGGCACCCATTTTTGTAACAGGAGACTAACAGGATTGATGAAGAAGCATGGAATAATTCATAAGGTTGCGATAGCATACCATCCTCAGACCAATGGGCAAGCCGAGGTGTCAAACAGAGAAATAAAGCGTATCTTGCAGAAGATAGTCAAACCTCATAGAAAAGACTGGAGCACCAGGCTACAAGATGCACTCTGGGCATATAGAACAGCATACAAAACACCCATTAGGATGAGTCATTTCCGCTTAGTTTATGCAAAAGCTTGTCATCTCCCATTTGAAGTAGAGCACAGAGCCTTTTGGGCAGTCAAGGAGTGCAACATGGGAATGGAGAAAGCCGGAGCTGAAAGGAAGTTGCAACTGCAAGAACTGGAGAGCCTTCGCCTAGAAGCTTATGAGAACTCAAGAATATACAAGGAGAAGATGAAGGCTGCACATGATCAGCACATCAAGAGGAAAGAGTTCCAACCTGGGGATTTAGTTCTCCTTTACAAATCTCGACTGAGGCTCATGCCGGGTAAGTTGAGATCAAGATGGGAAGGTCCATACAGAGTAGAGAAGGCCGAACCGTACGGAGTTTATCACCTAAGTCATCCTTCAAGTTCTGAACTTATCAAAGTTAATGGACAACGCCTGAAGCTATACCATGGCGAGAAGATGCAGAAAAACAAGGAGCTTGAGATCTTCCTCTTGGAAGATCCCCACATAGCAGAAGATTGAGCTAGTGGAGCGTCCAACTTACGGACGTTAAAGCAAAGTGCTAAGTGGGAGACAACCCACCATGGTATGATCGCTCTTTTCTTTATTTTTAGTTTTTCTATTCAATAACTCTTCTCTTTATCAGTACATTTCGTGCATTTGCATTTGCATATTCTTATTATTAAAAAAAAACGCCACGCGACGCGTCCGCGTCGCAAGGAGAGCGGAGAAAAATAAAAACGAACAGAGAGTCATGCTGGAGCGTGGCTGGAGGCGTGCTAGTGGCACAAATCGACCCACGCGACCGCGTCGCTGACGCTTCCGCGTCGTATGGGCATAATGGCCTCCCACGCGGCCGCGTGCCCTGATTTTCGACGTAAAAAGGGTGCACAACGAATTATTGTGCGAGAGTGGTGCTGGATTGGTGCTGAACGCACAATTCTATCCATGCGGATGCATGGCTCACGCGTCCGCGTCGTTCCCTTCTGAAGCCCACTCACGCGATCGCATGCCTCACGCGATCGCGTCACCCCAAATTTGGCAAATATATCAATTTGAACAGAGAGTTGTGCAAGCGCGAAGCTGCACTCGCGCCAGAAGCACAACATGGGTCACGCGACCGCGTCACCTTACTTGAAGCGCAATCCTCGAACGCGTGCTCCACGCGGCCGCGTCACCTGCGCCGCACAACTCAAACTTAATTGCCAAAATATCTTATCTTCCTCTTCTCCAAATCCTAATTTCTCCTTTCCCTCCTTATTTCTTCCTCCCTTCTTCCTTCTATCTCCCCTTTCTCTCTCTCTCTCTCTCTCTTTCACCTCCATTAACAAGGTTTTATTTTCTTCTTCCCTCTTTCCTTTTCTATCATTCTTCTTATTTTATATGTTATTTTCTTTTCTTTCCTTTTTCTTTTCATTATCCATATTTTCTTTCTTCTTCTTTCCTTTTTACATGGTGTTAGAATTTTATTTGAGTCATTATTCCTCATTATATGCTTGTGGATTATTGCACTTGTTTGACAATTATATATTAATTTTTAAGGGATTGCTTGCATGTTCACTTTAATACTTTCTATACTTTATCTACCATGCATGCTATGTGTTTGTGAAAAAGCCCATATGGCATTATGCACTTCTCTATGTTATTCTACTATTCAATGCTACCTTTCATAAACTCCCTTTACTATTGTATTAATTGAAAATAATTGTCAATACAAACTTGATGGTTTGTTACGAGTGATGCTTGATCTATGCTACTCATGCCGCTTTCCGGCATGCCAATAAACACCTTGCATTCACTTGTCGTTATACGCACTAGCTATTTTCCATTGATGACTTTTCACATGTACTCATGAGAATGTGTTAATGTCAGTTACCACCTAATGTGCATCCATCACCACCTTTTCTGTTCTCTTCCTTGCTATATATCTCTTTGAATTTAATTTACTTTCTCTTCCCTTTTCAGGATGGCCACCAAGAAAGGAAAAGAGAAAGCTACTCCCAAACCACCAGCAAGAAGAGGAACTAAAAGAGCACTAGTGGCAGAGCCTTCTTCAACTGCTGTCAAGCCCTCAACAAAAAGAGTTAAGAGGATCATAAAGGTTGATGAAAAGGAGAAAGCCTTTCAAGCAAAGGACGCTGCGCGATTTCCCAATCGCTACTGTGAGCAGATGTTCCCTATTCTAGCTGAAAGGAGTTACAACAACGAACACCTTCTTATCCTCCCGCCCAATATTGCTACTTTTTTTGAGCCGTAAATTGCACGAAGACAATGGGGTTTCCTACAGAGACAACCAAGGCAGGTCAATCTTTCTTGGGTAGTCGAGTTCTACTCTAACTTCTACCTGCCTACCCTGCAGTCTGTCTTTGTCCGTCAGAAGCAAGTCCCCATTACAGAAGAGGCCATTCAAAAAGCTTTAGGTCTCCCCCCTATTCCAGAAGGAATGGATGCCTTTCAAGAAGCCGCACTCAAGCGCCAGAAATACCAATTTGACTGGGACGCCGTTCTCAGAGTTATCGCATTACCTAGCAGCCGTTGGATCTACAGATACCATCGTACCCGCCCTAAGGGAATATCGGCTTCAGCACTTACCTTGGAGGCTCGCGTATGGGCACAGATCATGTCCCATTACGTCTTTCTGAGCACTAACGAGTCCTCCTTCACTACGGACATGGCCGTTCTACTATGGTGCATCCTTACAGACCAACCTCTGAATCTACCAAATCATATCCGGAATGCCATGGGATACGTCCAAATCGCAGGCAACTTACCTTTTCTCGCCTTGATCTCCGATCTTGTCTCAGCAGCCGGAGTCTCTTACAGATCTGGGGACACCAAAGCCATGCTTCCATGGGATGATCAGTATGTCCCTAACGGGAAATACCTCAAACCTCCAGCAGCCACTACAAACCTTCCTACTGCACCGGTTGAAGACATTCCTTCTTCAACACCATAAGCACCTACAACAGACGAACTGCTCCAGCAGATAATCGAAAGGTTGGATCGGCAAGAACAGAAAGCGAAGCTAAGAGAGCGCCGTAACGAGCGCCGATTTAAACACCTCAAGGAGCTACTCAAGGGACACTTCAAGGACTCAGACACCCCGGACTCCACTTTTTTTACCAGCACAGGGAGCCATGATGGTCCCGACTGTGGAGATACTGCTACTAGCCCACCCCTGTTCCTGACAGATGGCACCGAGGACGGTGCAAAGCCTTAAGTATAGGGAGGTCGGTCAGTACCTGACTTCCGGAGGTAATTTCTCTTCCCTAGCACCAATAAATTAGGATATTTTAGTTAGATTTTTTTTTCTTTTATAGAATAGGATAAATTGCATAGTAATAGGTTAGTTGCATGCATGTTCTACTTGATTGAAAAGACAATAAGTTTCTTCTAAGACTCTATCTTTGGAACAAAATTTCACTAATTTTTAAAAAAAAAATTTATGATAAATCTGCTTGAAGTTGTATTTGGAACATGATTTTTGAGCTAAAGAACACACAACCTGTGAAGATTTGAGCCTTTATGCATGGTTATATTATTTAACCATAAATATTTTATTCTTGTGTGTTTACTTCTCTATGATTGTAATCTATATTTTGTTTCATCCTATATATCCAATATTTATTATATTTGTATGCTTGCATATGATTGAGGCCATTATTTGTTTAAACTCACTTATCCAAATTAAGCCTACCCTTTTCAATTACTTTTGTTAACCACTTTGAGCCTTTAAATCCCGTTTGTTCTATATTTCACCACATTACTAACCTTAAGCAGAAAAACAACTGTATATCCCAAATTGAATCTTTGGTTAGCTTAAGATAGAATTGTGTGTGCTAGTTAAATATAGGAAATTGTGGGAACAAAAGTTATTAAGGGAATGTATCATGATAATGCAATGGGAATTTGGATACCTACTCATGTGAAACTATAAGAATTAAAAATCTACGTGCATTGATAAGCTATGTTTATTTTTATGTCTATATAAAAAAAATCAATAAATAAATAAGGGGACAAAATTACCCCAATGCTAAATTAAGAATTCAAAGATCAATGCACATATGATAAAATTAAAATAAAAAGTTGATACATGAGTATGGAATGTAAAAGGGAATTCTGGGTAGCTAGGTATGAATTCTAAGGTTACACTAAATATATATAGGTTGGGTTAAAGCTTGGGTTAATTAAAGATTCAATTTATAAGCTCACTTAACCATATATGTATCCTTACCTCTACCTTGGCCCCATTACAACCTTGGAAAGACCTCATGATGTTTGCATTGGTATTGGGGAGGTTGATAAACCACTATTTTATGGTTTATATTGTGTTTAATTGTGTGGTTTTATCATGATCCTTACCCACTTATTCATTAATTTAGCATGCATTTATATTTCCTTCATGAAACTATTACATGATTGAAAACTGCTTCCTAGGGACTTTTAATTATGCATTTTAATTCTCTTTTATTCCATTCGATGATGTGATCTGTGTGTTAAGCGTTTCAGGCTTTATAGGGCATGAATGAGTTGCAAATTGGAAGGGAAGCTAGCAAAAATGGAAGGAACACAAGAAATTGAGGAGATAACCAGCGAGAAGTGACGCGGTCACATGGCTCACGCGACCATGCGAAAGACGAGAAATCGCAGTGACGCGGCCGCATGGCTCACGCGACCGCGCGGAATGGAAAAGCACAAGCGACGCGGAGGCATGGACGACGCGATCGCGTGGCAGGGAAAAATGCAAATGACGCGTCCGCATGGATGACGCGATCGCGTGACATGCGCGATCTGCATAATCTGCAGAATTCGCTGGGGGTGATTTTGGACCCTATTTTGACCCAGTTTTCAACCCAGAACAGCAGACTAGAGCCAGAGAACATGCAGAAACCAACAACATCATTCATTCTACACAGTTTTAGTTTTAGATCTTGTTTTCTACTCCTCCCCTAGGTTTTCTCTCTACACATTCATAGTTCTTAGGATTTTAATTTTCTTTTGCTTTTTGCATTGGGATATTGAGAAGAGCTATTACCTCATCAAGACTTCGTCATTCTAGTTCGTTTTCTTTACTTGTCTTTACTCTTCCATGTCCCTTGCTTTGTTTAATTTTACCATTGGAATATTTTTAGGATTATTTAATACAAGGATCACTTTTATTTTTAATTGACTATTTCAATTTTTATTTACAATGTCTTTCTTTAATTCCTTTTCATATGCTATGAATTTTATATTCACAATGAGCAAGTAGTTCCCTAACTTGATGGGGAGTTAATTGAAAGGAACCTTTGAGCTGGAAAGCTTAAAAGAAAGATTGTAATTGGGTTTATGGTTGGATTGCCTTCTAGTCACTAACACCAATCTCTTTTAATTAAGTGGATTGCAACTTGTGAACAGACGCAGCATTCCAACTTGTTTGACTTTCCCTTACCTAGTAAAGGATAACTAAACAGGACAACCTTTAATTGTCAATTAATCTTGAGAGGATTCCAACAATAATAGGGATTCCAACTAATCAACTCCCAATCAAGGCTTTTATTTACATTATTCAAATTCTCCAATTTAATTTCCTGTTTACTCAACTCAAACCTTTTTAAAAACCTCTGATTAATAAAATAGCACACTTTTCCGTAACTCGTTGGGAGACGACCTGGGATTCATACTCCCGGTATTTTAATTTCAATTTTCTGTGACACCTTTCTAAATTGATAGGCAGATTTCTGGCGAGTTAAGAACTATACTTGCAACGTATATAAATTAACAATTTTTAATTCGCCAATTTCTGCCCGCATCAGACATGTTCTCCAAATGGACCCAACTAGATATCTTTTATGAAGGTTTGGGTGAAATGTCCAAGATGAGCTTAGATACTTTTGCATGTGGTTCATTGCACAAAAAGAAGATACCAGAGGAGACTATTGAGCTTATTGAATTGGTAGCTAGCAACCAATATTTATACTCATCTAACAGGAATCCTGTGAACTCTGAGACCTCTCAGAAGAAAGGCGTGTTGGAAGTGGAAGCTGTTAATGCTCTTCTTGCTCAGAACAAGCTTATGTCTCAGCAAATAAATCTACTTACTCAGCAGATGGGTGGCATGCAAGTCTCAGCTATCAACACCCAAAATCCACCTCACGAGGTCTCTTATGACATGACAGGTAACTTTGTGCAAAATGATAATTATGATTATGCTCAATCCTCTTCTGAACAGGTCAATTAAAAACTGACAAAAGGGACATCAAACTTAAAAACTAACACAAGACTCAAACAAAAAACAAAGATTACTAAAGAGAAGAAAAGGTTTTGAAAAATTTTTAACAGAAAAAACAAGAAACACACATAAAAGAGCAAATAAATCATAAAGTACATAATCTAAGCAACAAGATAGTCTGGTCATTTGTCAATCTCGAAACAATCCCCGACAATGGTGTCAAAAACTTGGTGCACGAAAATTAGAACTCCGCACAGCTTGACCGGCAAGTGCACCGGGTCGTCCAAGTAATACCTTAGGTGAGTGAGGGTTGAATCCCAGGAAGATTGTCGGATTGAGCAAGCAATGGCTATCTTGTAAATCTTAGTCAGGCAATTAGAAAAAAGGGTTGTTGGTTGAAAACATAAAAGAAATAATAAGAACGGAATACCAGATAATTGTGAAAGCAGTGATAAAGGGTCAGTTAAGGCTTCAGAGATGTGTCATCTTTCCGGATTAACTTTTCTTACTGTCTACTTCAATAATGAATGATTCTTTCAATGACAGCCGTAATTGACTAACTCATGTAGCATCCTCATCAAGTTAGTCTCTTCTCTCTCTCTTTGGCAGTCCACCATATCCGAGTAACTCATGTAGCATCCTCATCAAGTTAACTCATGGCTTCTTACCACAGCCGAAGACAAAGCTCTAAGCAATCCACTCTCCTTCACGATCCTACTTAAAACACCACAGACAAGGTCGGATCTTCTGGATCAGAGAGTGCTGCTTTTTTTACTCTAGCCTTAGTGCCACAGAAACCTCAGTAACGCACGGTCAACGGGATTTCATGTCACGTATCCAAATTTGCCCAGGTACTCTCTTGGAATCCGCAATGCATTCTCTAGCTGTAGCTCAATACTATCGGGGTCAGGACTCACACGGAACCCATGTAGAACAAAGATGATTGTCACAGTTCATCCTCAATTCATAAGATGAAGAACGAGAATGCATAAGAGAATAGAATCAACATATTGAAATAGAATAGTAATATTATTAATCCATGAGAATCAACAGAATTTCTAACCCTAAATGAGGAGGTTTAGTTGCTCATAAGTTACAGAAAATAATCATGAAAGGTTCGAATGGGAAAAGATCCTAACAATGGTGATCTTTGCTGTATTTATACTAATCTAATAATGAAAGGAATACAGAAATATGACAGACTAGACTCTTAGTGCGAAAATCCACTTCCGAGCTTACTTGGTGAGTGTTTGGGCTGAGCTTGGGGTGAATCCACGTGCTTAGACTCCTCTTGAGGCGTTAGGATGCCAGTTTTGGTCCTTCTTGGGCGTTTGGATGCCAAGGTTACTCCTTCTTGGGCATTGAACGCTGGATAGGGGGTCAAATGGGCGTTTAACACCCATTTTGGACCTTCATATCCAGAGCAAAGTATAAACTATTATATATTTCTGGAAAGCACTGGATGTTATCTTTCCAAAGCCATTGAAAACGCTCCATTTGGACCTTTGTAGCTCCATATATACTCGTTTGAATGCACAGAGTTCAGAATCTGATAGCATCTGTAGCCCTTTCTCTGTCTATGAATCAGACTTTTTTCAAAACTTGCCAGAATTACCCAAAAATCATCTAAAAATATAGAAAAAGCACCAAAACTCAAATTATCATCCAAAAGGTGATTTATACACTAAAAACTACTAAAACTCAATGAAACTTAACTCAACATAACCAAAAACATAAGGAAAATAGTACTAAAAAGTGTATAAAATATCCGCTCATCACTGTCAAGCACTCATCGTTGAACCTGTCAAGGTATTTTCTTGTGGGTTCGTTTTGTCTTTGTGTGACTCCGAGTAGGCTGATCGGGTGTTTTGCTTTCGCAATCCGTGTGGTGAATTGCATCACGAATTTCTTGAAGATGTCATCAAAGCAGGATATCTAGCTGTTTAAGAGGGTGTTGAACCACTTGATGGCCAATCTAGCTAATGTAACCAGGAAGGGTTTACACCGGACTGCATCGGCTGCTCCCTCTAGGTTTATCTTAGCTTCGAAGGCCATTAAGTGTTCCTAAGGGTCCATAGTGTCGACGTATTTCATGTCAGTTGGTTTGTTGAAACCCTTTGGCAGCTTGACCTTTAGGACTTTTCGGTGAATAGGGTTGCTTCCATTATAACGGGTTCATTCCTCCTTTGTTTGGAATCTCTTTGTCGCTCAAATTCTCGCAATTTGCTACTATTCCGGCGCCTACCATGATGTTGGTTTGGCGATCTCTCATTCCTTTTCTCTTTTTGCGATACGATTCGGGAGATTGCTTCACTCGTGCGCTCCGGTTGGTAGTTGATCCGATCCTCCAAGGTCTGCATCCGATCTTGGAGCTCTTGGATGACCCAATTCGCTTGCTCTCCCAGACCGTCGAGCATTTTACTTTTGTTAAATCTGTTGTCTCCTTCTCGTAGTGGTTGTTTTTTATGATTGTGCTTTGGTTTAGTGTGGGTGGCACTGGCTATCCTTTCATGAGGTGGGGATTTTCGTCATTTCGCGGTTCACGCTCTAGTGAGTTTCCTTGATCATTGTGGCTTGAAAGTTGTTCCCCGCATTCCTCCGCCATGCCACCAAGTTCTGCAAGTCCCCACAGATAGCGCCAATGTACAGGAGGTTATCCGTACGGGTTGAGTAAGAGATCGAAAACTTGTGGGTCTTGATGATCGCATTATCCGAGCTCTGAAGTGGTAGAGGTGGTACCTACAAAGACACTCCGACGCTCAAGTCAGAATGGATCTAAGAGGTGTGTGTGTGAGGAATGAGTGAGTACCTGAGGGGGCCTCTGGCTCCCCTTTATATAGCTTGTGGTAGTTATCTTATCTTATCTTTGTTTAGCTAAGATAAGGAATGGATTTGAATTTGAATGTTGGGTTAGGATATTGGAAGTTATTGATCTGTTTTTGGGCCATGAAGATGACCCAATCTTAAAATTGTAGAGTTCGATAATCGTTTCGAGGAAGGACTCAAAGATTGGCTCCAAAACACCATCTAAATTAATCTTACATTATTTATTATTTTACAGATTTAATAAATAAAAATAAACTAATTAGTATATAAATATTGTTATACCTATTAGTATATAAATATTATATAATTATTGAACAGTTTTCGAAAGCTTTTCGAAAACCATCCTATCATGATTCAAGTTTTGTCACTGTTGTGCTTAAATATAGTAATTGACAAGACATTATAATGATACTAACATGTAATAGCGAAAGAAATAGTCGCACTAACCAAGATTTTTTGGTATTTACTTCAAAATGGTTATTTTTAAGTGAAATGATATAAAGAAATTAAATGGAATACAATATTTTATAAATATCATGAATGATTCTAAGTTATATGTATGAGTGAAATTAATTTTTCTGTATAAATCAAACCTACTAAGCTTGATTTTGATTATTTAATATTGGATTCGATTTATGTAAAATGAAGCTAATAATTTTGATTTAGTAAGAGTAATTTTTATGAAGGTAAATCAAAATTATAAGAGTTGAACCACTTAAGATAAATCGAATTTATTGTTCGATTTTTAATAGTTTTGATATCCATAGTAAATCAAAATCACTTAATTCGATTTATTGTATTTTGATACACGAATAAGTAAATTAAGTACATTGTAAATCTTTATAGTACTTGTTTCGAGGGTTATCTGAAACTTTAATTTGGGCCTAAACGTGAGGTCTAAATTTCTTTGGTGGCAGTGTCCGACTTGAGGATGCCGAGATGCTGCCTTTTCGAATTTCTTGTGAGGAGGTGGAGGTGGTACCTGCAAGAGATTCCGATACTTAACTTAGCAAGGATTTTAGGCAAGTTTTTAGTAGATTGGAGAGTGAGTTATACCTGGGGTGCCAGTGTATTTATAGAAGAGTTTGATGACCTCTTTGGTGGTGGTAGTTCCATCTTATCTTATCTTATATCTTGGGAGTTTGTTAGAGTCTATCTTTTGGAGAAGATAGAATTGGGGATTGGGGTCTATCTTTTGAAAAAGATAGAATTTGAGGCTTCTAGAAGCAACAACCTGCTGTGTGGAGTTGAGCCCCTTGGACGGTGTCTGACCTCTTCAGAGAGGTCAAGTAAGGGATAAAGGCCACCTTCCAAGGTTGGACCTTTTATCCTTATTGGGCCTAACTTCATGTTTGGGCCAGGGTATAAACAGTACCCACGACATCTTCTAAGTTATTTATAATAATTACAAAAAATTCTTATAATAAAAAATTTAAAATTTTATAAAAATACTTAATTTAAATAATAATTTTAAATTAAACATTTTTATAAAATTTTTTATTATAAACATTTTTTGTAATTATTGTAAACGACTTAGAAAATATTATGAGTGTATATCAAAATACAGTAAATCGATTTAAGTACTTTCAATTCACTATTGGCATCAAAACTATTAAATCGAAACCAATAAATTCGATTTATCTTGAGTGTAGTTCGACTCTTATTAGCTTCGTTTTACATGGAATAATCCAAATCAAGCTTAGTAGCTTCGATTTACTTGGAAAAGCTAGTTTTAGGATATGCATATAAAGTATAAACCTATGAACTACGAATTTAGATCCTCTAAATTTTAAATTTGTATTTTAGAGGGTAAAGTGTAATCTTCTACCCTTGAATGGTTTCTCTCTCATATTTATTATTGGTCTCACCTATAAAATAAATGGTGAGAGATCACACTTTATTCTCTAAAGTGAAATTCAAACTTTAGAGAATCCAAATCCATGAACTACTTCACTAAAATGATTTTTCATAGTAAATCAATTATAGTAAATTCAATTTACTAGTACACCTACTAATTCAAATCAATTGAATTCGATTTACATTAAAAGAGAATATTAATCAAATTAATTGAATTCAATTTATATAAATATACAATTAAGACATCTATATAACTTTTTTGCATTTAGAACATTCATGTAAATTTAGAATTCATTGCGTTTGTTTAGTAATTTATCCTAGTTTTTAACATGTAATTATATTCAATATACATATGATCATCTCCAATTACAGTTGAATTTAAAACGTTGAAAACAAGACTATACTTAATACCCTATTTTTCTTATTTTTTTCAACCTTTTTCTAAAATCTATTTTCAATTGGATAGGCGATTGCTCAACCCGATTTGATCCGAATTTAATTAGATCGGATTGATTAGATTCACTTAAATCTCTTTCCCAATATCTAACTTGAACCAATTAAATTTTATCAATTAAGTTCTTATTTCCTTCTAGACCCGAACTAACCCTTAAACACCTCCAATAGCACAAACCCTATAATTAATTACTCCTTCCATTTCATATTCAGTGTCTCTATTTAGTTGTATACAAGTATTAAGATAATCACTAAATTTTGTTGAAAATATAAGTAATCAAGAGAGAAAGACTAAAATATTCTTAATACTATTTTTTTCTATTAATTTTGTAGTCTTTTTAACTTTTTCTTTCTATTTAATAGTATAGCATATAATAGATAATAATTAATTAATATAAAATTAGAAAATTATACTTAATTTGCAACAAAAATAAAAATAAAAACAGACAGTTAATATGAACTAAAGAGAGTATATTTTAAGGTCCAAAACAAAAGAGAAAATTAACAATTCTATCATCAATTAATCACTTTCAATTTAGGTCCCCAAATTACTTTTACAAATAGTTGCACAATCACATCACAAATGATGACAAGCTAGGTCACTTGTTATTCTCATGGTTCTTACTTCAGTACGGTAAACATATCATCATCATAGTCACCAAAAAAAATATCATCATCATAAAACTGTCCATATTTATTGTTTTAAATAATGCTAAACACTGGACAAAAGTGAAACTGTGAAACTCAACGTCACAACTTACGGAGAACTCTCTCCAACAGTGCATGGCGTTGGAAGTTGGAACCATTAATTAACTACAGTACCTCAGCCTATGCAAGACGTAACATTAGTTGATTATTTAAAATAGAATTTGGTTCCTCTAATTTTAAATTTTTATTTTAAGAGATAAAGTGTAATTTTTTATTTTTAAATAATTTTTTTTATATTTTTTTTTGGTCTCAACTATGAAATAAATACTGAGAGATCACATTTTATCTTTTAAAGTGAGAATTTAAAATTTAGACTCGTTTAACTCGCCAAAAATGGTGGGTTGAATTAAAAATTTGATACTATTATAATAAAAAAAAAAACTCGCCTAATCTATGGATTTTGGCGGGGCGGGACGAGCTTACCCGACGAGTTTTTGGATTTAAGATGATAATTGAATTTTAAATGTTATTTTTGTACTTGTATTTGAAATCTTTATTCATTTTACTTTAAGGACTATATTTGATTGATTAGTGATTTGGATAATATTTAATTATATGTTTTGGACAATGTTTGCTTCATTATTTTATTTCAAAAGATTTAGTTGATAATTATGTTTATTAAATATTTAGAATTATAAAAATTTTAATGTTTATGAATTTAGAAATTATAATTTTTTTATGTATTTAGAAATTAGAAATTTGTTAAAATGTTTGTGAAATTATATATTCTTTTAATATTTAATTATTTAGAAATTAGAAAAGAAAAAAAAGATTTGATGGGTTTAGCTCGTCAACCCACCAATTCGTCATTAAGTAAGATGGAATAGAAATTTAAGACCCTCTCAATAGACGGGGCGGAGTGGGACAGGACGGATTAATTTGTTTGCCACCTCTATTTAAAAGGGTCTAGTTGTTATTATTCTAACTACCTCTTATGTGACTAACAATAGGGAGTGGTATCCACCAGGTTTAGTTCTGTCAAAGTATATCATTAAAGGAGTTTAACATACAAGAAGCTGCTTCCGCTAGTTTGTAGAGCATGGAGCATCTCATCCGACTTCTCTCTTCACAATCCCCTTCTTCTTCTTCTTCTTCTTCTCACGATAATCACTACCGCATCGATCTCAATAATGTGACAGCACAGAAATCACTGACTTCACAGTTTCAAAGTTCAAACAGGTTATTAACTTGTTAAATCGCACCGGTCATGCTCGCTTCTGTCGCGCACCTTCTCAACCTCAACCTCAGCTTGACGAATACAAGTTTAAAATAAGAGCATTTCATTTTTTGATAGGCCGCAAAGTTGACAAAAATTTTATAAACATTTAGTAATAACTTTTTAATGCAACTATAGTGTCTTTCTTCTTCAATAATTATATGAAAGATAAATTTTAGGGCAAAATTTTTAATATTGGATAACATAACTTAATTTATGTTAATATCAAATTATTTTGGTATACTATATTGATATGAATTATATTTTGAAAGAAAATAAATTGTATATCACAATTTCATTAAGAACAAATTTATACTTTGAGAAATTGTAAATAAGAATTTCACAACAGACCAAACTTTGAAAAGAAATTTGTGACCAAAGATTTCTTTTTTCCAAATTTTTCAATTTTTTTAAATTATAATCGTAGCTAAAGATTTTTTGTAAAAAAATTTGCCTATATATAGCAAATTTGTTACTTTGTTTATTTGCAACGTATCTCACTTTTCTACTTCTTGTTCATCTAGTTATATATTTATTCTTTCTCAACACAGTAACATTTTTTTTTGTTTTTGTGTGTTGAATGAGTTAGTAAAGATTTTTAAGGAGAAAATAGATAACAATATTAGTTTGAGAGCATATTATAATAAAATTTTATCACATACATTTAAAGGTGTGATATTTATGTATGATAATTCATGTACATTTATTTTTTTCTAACAATATTGTTCGAAGAGTTTAAGAATATTATTTTTCAAAGTACAGATTATCATATACTAAAGAGGGTGACAAATATTTTATATAGATATCTTATATGGTATTTAGTGGATTCATTCAATTTCAAACGATGTATAACACTGGTGATGCAAACTTCAATCTACTATCAATCTGAACCACAAGTGTCTATCATTGAGCTATATGTGAAATTTGAATAGTTACCTTATAATTCGACGAATCTGACCCGGATATCAATTGGAAAGTTATAATAGTGAAAGCGAAATGGAATATGCATGAAGGCAACTATATATGAAGTCACTGATCTAAATACAGATGAAGATCAAGATGACTGTACTATTGAATCAGATGTAGAGGATATGACAAATGTACTAGCAAGTCAACATTCATTTGGGAAGCCATCTTTCATGCGCACTTTAGTTTTTGATATTATGAATGTACCATAGTTTTCTTATCAGTATGCCAATTCAAGTACGTAATTGTAAGAATCATATTTATATTAGCTAGTAAGTTAAATATTTACTTTGTATACTAAGATGTTGTACTGTCTAAATATATTTCGTGGTATTGTTGCAGATTTATCTGTAATCACAGACAGTGAATTTGTCATCTGAATGAAATTTTATTCTAAAGATGTGGCGATAAAGGCAATAAATAAGATTCTACCATTTTTATTACCGGTGTATAAGTTTGAAGCGATTACATTTTACGCTAAAATGTTTACAATATGGTACTAGTTGTGATTGACTTATTAGGATTAACATGATGTGAAAAAAATATTGTTGGAAGATAAGACGGTAAAATAATAGTCACACTTATACCAAAACAGCTATTTCTCAAGATCGTTTCGAGATAGACTAACACAATTGTAAAAACAACTAAGCTGTTAATAGAGGCTAATCAATTTATAAAGATGTGATATGTGATTGTGGATGTCCAATCGAAATTCAACAACATAATTAGTTAGCGTATATATCACACACTCCTTTATTTTCCAACTTGATCTTACCAAAATTTCCAGTAGTATAGGAAGTGAAAAATTCACGCCTCAAAGTGATATGACATGAGGCACCAGAGTCCATAATCCAAGTGGAATCATCACAGACAAGATTTACATAATTTTCATCATATGTGATAAGAACATCTTCATAAACAATAGCAGCAGTTTCTTTATCACTATCTTTACCTTTGTCTTCGTTTCTTCCCCTTGATTGTTCTCTTTTCAAGAACCTACAATATCTCTTGATATGCTCCGACTTGCCACAATGGTGACAAGTGAACTCCTTTCTTAGCTTGTACTTTCCTCTTGACTTGCTTCGACTTTCTGACTTGTCAGAACTGTGAGGTTTTCTACTTTGACTTCTCCCCCGTGACTCTGAAACAAGTGCTTCTGACTGGGAGGAGGCATTAATCAAACCTAACTCTCTTCTTCTGGCTTCTTCATTCAACATGCTCTTTTTAACCATTGCTAACGTCCACTTTTCTTTTGGAGCTGAGTTACTCAGTGTCACAACCAGAACTTTCCAACTATCAGGCAAAGAGCTCAACAACAACAAGGCTTGAAACTCATCATTCAAAGTGATTTCATTATTTGTCAGTTGGTTCACCGTCTCTTGAAAAGTGCTCAAGTGCTCCGACATTGATTTACCTTCAATATACTTTATATTGACAAGCTTCCTAATCAAGAATGCCTTGTTTTGCACATTCTTCCTCTCATATAACTCCTTTAATTTCTTCCACATCTTCTAGGCATTCGTTTCGGTGTCAACATATGGATACACGCTAAGATCAAGCCATTGCCTAATCAAAGCAACTACCTTCCGATTCAACTTCTTCCATTCAGCATCGGATTTGGTACCTTTGGATTTATCCCCCTCCACAGGATCATACAAGTCCTTGCTATACAACATATCTTCCATGAGAGTCTTCCAAATTGAATAATTTTGGGAATTCAATTTGACCATATTTGGTCCATGAGTATTTTCCTCCATTTAATCAGTACAGAGATAAACAACCAAAGCTCTAGATATCACTTTGTTAGAAAAACTCAACAAAGGTTCAAACAAGAACCTGTCTAACAGCGGAAGCACCAAAAATAATTTTTTCACAACCCGTGCAATTAAATAAGCAAAACCAAAGATACTCCAAGCAGCAAATATAATGGCAAAAATTAAATAATCAGACACTAGAATTTTAACGTGGGAAAACTCCCAAAAGAGGGACAAAAAATCTACGGGACCTAGTCCAGTAAAATCTTCCACTATCAGAATAATGGGTACACAATCAGTCTTCCTAGTAGCACTAGGGCATCTCAACAATCAACAAGATACATCATCAAAACTGATGGAATCAACATAAACCCTCTACAAAGTGGGTATCTCAAATCAGACAAAAAGAGAAGGCAATACAACTAGCAAATTATATCCTAATGTTCATCTCTACACCAGAAATAACATACTAAAATTTCATAAGAAATGGAGCAAATTTACTGGTTCAATCGGATCAAAAATGGCTTGCCCTTTTTTCCCAATTTTCTTCTCCTCTTCGACGCCGAAAACATTCCCCACTCTCTCTGTTTTGTTTTGTTTCAAAAGTGAGGGCTTTTACAAAATCTCTCTCTCCCTCCTTACTGTTGATTAGCCATTTTCTTTTATTTTTTTGTTTTAACTTGTGGGCCCCACTTAGTTGGAGACCCACCAACACCCACGAATTATATTCAAATTCTTAGCTTTCATAATCTATTCTGGAATTTCGTAAATTACGTTTAAATGTATAATTTGTGAAATCTCCATAAATTATGTTTAAATGTATAATTTGTGAAAATTTTCGTAATTGTGAAAATCTCCAATCTATTCTATTGTATAAAAATAAGGTTTTTGCACTTAATGATGAAGCTAACATGGCATGCTTCTAAGAGTGTTTCTTAATTTTTTTTTAACTCATTAAATATAATTCTTTACGATGGCTTAATTATATCAACTAATTGATTTGATTAGATATTTAAGTATCACACAATTTAATATTATGTATATCAATTAATTGAATATAATTGTTAGGGTATAATTAGGATCAATTAGATTAATTTGCATTATTCAACATATCTGAATATTTATTATAGGATATTACGTCTTTATTATTTTGATTCTCTTATCACCTATAAATACCCTTCTATATTGTATCATTCTGCACAACTTGAACACTCACAAACATTTTTTCTATTGCTCCCTCTCCCCATTCTAACATGATATCAGAGTCATGGTATCCTCCTTGAGGATGATAAGTTGATTTTCTTTTGGTGAAATCACCATACTTTTCATAATTTTCTTCCGTGCCATTTTTTTCTTTTCTTTTTGACAATGCTTTGATGCTTTTCTGACCTCACCAATTAGTTCATCCACTACTTACTTATTCTCATGGAGAAACCATATGTTTTTCGTCAACTTCTGATAGTTTATCATCTATTTGCACTTTGTCACTTTTCAACAGTTTTTCGACAATTTGCCATCTTTTTAACAGTTTTTTGGCAGTTGGCCACTCTGTCGGCAGTTCCGTCTGTGTTTTCTTCCGGCAGTTCCATCTACACTTTCTTCTGGCATTTCCGTCTACGCTTTCTTCCGACAGTTCTGTCTGCGCTTTCTTCTGACAGTTCTGTCTGCGCTTTTTTCAGACAGTTCCATCTGCACCCGTTCTATCAGTTTATGCATTTTTTTTATTTAGTTGTTTCAAATAAGTTTCAAACTTAAATTGCCACTTGAGTTTGAGGAGGGATGTTAGAGTATAATTAGGATCAATTAGATCAATTAGCATTATTTAACATATCTGAATATTTATTATAGGATATTACGTTTTTATTATTTCGATTCTTTTAGTACCTATAAATCTCATTTTATATTGTATCATTCTACACAACTTGAATACACACAAACCTTTTTTCTACTACTGTCTCTCTTACCCTTTCTAATAATAATAAATACAATTTAATTTGGTTAGATGTTAATTGTTTTATAGTCTTCTATATATATAAACATGACAGAATAAAATTGTAAAAATAATCTCTTTATCACTTTGGATATTTTAACTCTTTTTTTCTCTTTACATGTAATTTTGTTTTGTATTAACTTTGTTTATTTAATGATGAAATATACTCATGTTAATTCTACCATATAATAGTTTATTTTTCTCCTATGTATTTTGATTTGTATAGTTACTATTGATCTTACTGTTTTCATTTTTTTGAATTGTTCTTTATTTTTTATGACTTGATAATTTAAATAAAAAAGCGAAAAAAGAAAAAAAAAATGATGGCCAAAGGCGGAGGCTAGAAACCTAAAGCAGCAACATCATTCCTCAGCATTATTATTATTAATACGAACTTTATTACTTCTTTTCTAACATTCTTTAATATGAGCTTTATTTCTTTTTTTTATTATTATTAATGCTTTTATTATTTTCTTCTCTAATTATAAATCTCTTTATAATAATTCTTTGATAGAATATTTTTTTGGTCTAATAGATTTTTTCTCCTATTTTTTGTCAAAAATAATTTATATTAGAAAAAAAAGAAGATACAAATTAAATTTTACAATTCAAATTTAAATAAGATGTGCAAAGGGTAACTATTGAATTTATTTGGTAGATTTAAACTCTTTGTATTATCGTCATTGAAAATTTCAATACTATTATAAAATTTTAGATTTTTTTTCTTATTATTCTTAAATTATACATTATATCGTCTATTTGAAGAGTTTCATCTTTTTTGAAATAAATGTGACATTATATACTTTTTTGGATACAGAGGAATGATGAAGTTGAAGTGAGTAACAAAATTAATTATATAATAAGATACAAATTTTTAGAATTTCTAGCACAATTTGCAAATTTTTAGTTTTAAAATAAATTTGTACTCTATTTTTTATCTTTTATTTGATTTTTTTTTATAATATATTTTGTATTTATTATTCTTAAATTATACATTATACCGTGTATTTGAAGAGTTTCATCTTTTTTGAAATAAGTGTGACATTATATACTTTTTTGGATACAAAAAAAAAATAAAGTTGAAGAAAATAACAAAATTGATTATATAATAAGATACAAATTTTTAGAATTTTTAGCACAATTGACAAATTTTTAGTTTCAAAATAAATTTTTACTCTATTTTTTATCTTTTATTCATTTTTTTATAAGTTTTTCTTGATTTTCTTAATTAATTATGATTGTAATAATTAATCACAAATTTATGTTTTGTAAAAAAAATTTATCAATCATAAAATTTAGAAAATGTTGATTAATCACAAAATAAAAAAATATGAATTATGCTTTAATTATGTTGTAAAATACAAATTGGGGTGATCATATTAATATAATTTAATTCAATAAAATTATTTATAATCATTTGATTGAATAAAAATTCTGTTTTATCTGAAAATTTTAGAATTTCTCAACCTTGTCCATGTTAAATCATTAAACAATATAACTGAGAGTGTAGAAGCATCCCTTCATTCGAGAGCATGATTGAGATCAGAGAGTTTGGCTCTTATGGTTCTTTGATCTTCGTCAACTAAAATATTTTGTATCCCTGATAGGGCTGAATCACAACTCTGCTGTGAGAAAAGAGCTACGGAGACGAGTTTGATGTGTTAGAGACTAAAATTCTGAAGTCGTTATTTTGAGTGTGACACTCATTAAATCCTAAAACTCAAATAAAATAGTATCTATGGTTTTAATCTCATTTATCCAAATCAAAAGTAATAATGACTTATTTAATTCAACATTTATGATAATAAATGAGATCACTGTTATATAAGTCATTTAATGTGAAATTACTTAATTTGTAATTATAATTAATATATGTATTGCCTATAAATATATTAAGAAATAATAATTTTCTAACAATCTTCTACTTGGGCTATACGCATATATTTTCCTGAGATAATCACATCTTATAAATGGTATGCGCACATCTGAATGTTATTTCCCTAATTACTTTAATAATCTGGTCTGTCTCATATATTAGTTATGAAATTACCGCAACTTTTATCACATTAGTGTCGCAATGAAACCACGATGATCGTCATACTAAAATACTCAACCACATAGATCAAATTTGGATGAGAAAATTCAGAAATTACATACAAAAATGATCTCATGCATGCCTATTTCCAACTGGTCCAACTTGAATAAAAAATTTATTTTATTTGGTGACATACTCAGATGAAACTATAACAGCAATGTCCGGGCTCATAGCGATGGCGACTAAGTGATGAATCTGTGAAAGAAGAAGAGAAAAACTTAACAGACTCACAATGAGAGAGAGAGAGAGAGAGAGAGAGAGAGAGAGAGAGAGAATAATTTACATAGAGAAAAGGGATTCGACAGGAGAAAGGTGGTGATGGACTCAACAACGACGGTAACGGGATAAACAGCAATGGCGACATGAGCTGTGAAGGAAGATGAGAGCTGTGAAGGGGTAGGAGGCGATGGGCTTACCAACAACGATGACAGGAGCTATAAGGTTTTTTGTGAAGAAGTCGAAAAGAAGAAGACTCTGGGTGAGGATGACTGGGTTTCTCTTACATGGCTATAGAGTATGGAGTGATGTTGTGAATCACTAAATCTGTGATGTGAGACAAATTCTAATTCCTAAAAAGTGTTTATATGTATATATCCGGGGTAGGTATACCATAAACCTGACCATGTCCTGTCCTAAGCAAAATTTGCCTCGACTCAAGTCAAGTTATTATCCTCCCTAACCGGGTATAGGCGGGTGGGTATCGCGTATTCGAATACTCCTGCCAAGTTTAACCACATATTGATGCTCCATTTATTAAGGGTTTACTGCTAGTCAATGAATTGCTACACACAAGGCGAGATTCTAATTTCTAATAGTTATTTAAGCGTACGAGTGAAATGATCACTCAACAAATTCAAATTGATTAAGACAAATACTAATTATTTTTAATATTTAAAATCCTTAGAGTTTGATTTTAATTATAACTTTGTAAAATATTTATAATAATT
>NC_029786.2:81212173-81226760 GCF_000816755.2 Arachis ipaensis | reverse complement strand
GTAGAATACATATTTTGTAGAATTTATAAAATTAATAGTAATTTATCTTTTATTTTATTATTTTATCAATTTTGTAAATCGGAATTTTATTAAGAATTTGTTACTAACCACTAAATTAACTTCAACTTGATTAAAAAGTCATTTTTTTAGTGACTTAAATAAACTAAAAAAATAAATAAGAAAAACAAAGGAACTGCTTAAATAGAGGGACAGTCCCGTTTAAAACTATTCTTAAATTCCTCCCAAAGAGAAGGAAGCTCCACATGATGAAGTTGTAAACTCATTGCCATCTTTGTCATGGTGTCTGCTACCGTGTTTGCATCTCTCATAATCAAATATAAGTCCACACGCCAATTCCAATGCATGATATTCCTTATTTTGAACACCAACGGATCAATAAACCCAGAACCATCTTGGTGATTAGTAACAAGATTAAACACTTCACACAATCCATCTTACAAATAACATCTCGTTGACCCACATCCCAAGCTAAGAGATATCCTCTCCAAATAGCAAACAATTCCCCCTGAAGAATATTATTACTCTCTACTAAGACAATGGGCAGAGAAAGAAAGATTAAAAAA
Organism: Arachis ipaensis; assembly: GCF_000816755.2. NCBI lineage: Eukaryota > Viridiplantae > Streptophyta > Magnoliopsida > Fabales > Fabaceae > Arachis > Arachis ipaensis. The sequence continues at coordinate 81,226,176 of NC_029786.2, read as the reverse complement.
CTGTGTATTGTGAATTTTTGTTGTGTATATCATTCTTCAGAATCATAGATATATATACAAAGAGAATTCTGTACACCTCACCATAATCCTAACAAACTTGTAAATATCACCAAAGATTCTTATTCTAACGGAATAATTTTGTATGATGAGTCACTACTTCTAGAAGAAAGAGAGGTGGGGAGATATAAAGATGATTTAATCTGGTTGGGCCTGATTTTGCTTCCATTGGGCCAATGAGGATGACTGGTCCAATATGCCCCCCGCAAGCTGGAGGATGGTATATGTCAAGAATCCCCAGCTTGGACAAATTAATGTGAAAAAGTTGAGTAGAGAGAGGCTTTGTGAAGATGTCTGCAAGTTGACCGGAAGAAGGAACAGGAAGTAACTTCATTACCCCAGCTTGAGCCTTTTGATGAACCAAATGACAATCTACTTCCAAGTGTTTAGTGTGCTCATGAAAAACTGGATTCGCCGCAATATGTAAAGCACTTTGATTGACACAAAACAAAAGAGGAGGACGAGCACAAGGAACATTAAGGAACTTCAGCAAATTGAGAATCCATAAGAGCTCGCAAGTGGTACTAGCAAGAGCACGATATTCAGCCTCGGTAGAAGAACGGGCTACAGTGGTTTATTTTTTAGCCTTCCATGATACTAAAGAATCTCCCAAGAAGAAATAATAGCCAGTTAAAGATCTACGTGTATCCGGGCAACCGGCCCAATCTGAATCACTAAAACCACAAATTTGGAGATTAGAACTCCGAGGAAAGAAAAGCCCCCTGTCAGGACTAGTCTTAAGATACCGAAGGACACGGACAGCTGCTTTGTAATGAGCTTGAGTTGGTGTAGCTAAAAATTGACTAAGCTGCTGAGTTGCATAAGTAATATCTGGGCGAGTAGTGGTTAAATAAATCAAGCAACCAACTAAGCGACGATAAACAAAGGGATCTGGAAGAAGAGGACTATCATCTTGAAAAAGTTTAGTTGCACTATCCATGGGAACACTAATGGGCTTAGCTCCCAAAAGACCAGAATCAATCAAAAGATCTAAGCAGTATTTATGCTGTGAAAGTGCAATCCCTTTACTAGAGTGAGCCACCTCAATACCCAAAAAATATTTTAAAGTCTCGAGATCTTTAATCCTAAAATGAGAGTCTAAGGTCCGCTTAATGGCTGTAATCTCAGCAATAGAATTTCCAGTAACCACAATATCATCAACATATATTAACAAGATACATACTTCTCTGCCCACAATCTTAATAAATAGACTATAATCAAAAACAGTCTGTTGATATCCACAAGAAAGAAGAAGAATGGAGAATTTTTCATACCACATTCGACTAGACTGGCACAACCCATACAAGGATTTGTGGAGATGGCAACATGATTTGAAAGACTAGAAGAAAGGCCCGGTGGCAGCTCCATGTGTACCGATTCAAATAAATCGCCATGGAGGAAGCCATTATTGACGTCTAGCTGCTGAATTGGCCATTGTTTAATTGAAGCTAAAGCCAAAACTATGCGGACAGTGGCTGGTTTGACAACTGGTGAAAATGTCTCCAAAAAATCAACCCCCTCAGTCTGTGTGAAACCTTTGGCCACCAAACGTGCTTTGTATCTTTCAATTGAGCCATCTAGACGACGTTTGATTTTATACACCCATCGACAACCTATGGGTTTCACCTTTGGGGGACACTCAACAAGAGACCAAGTTTTGTTTAATTCCAACGCAGCAAGCTCTTCTTTCATGGTAAGGCGCCAATGAAGAACCTGATTAGCCTCCCGGAAGGTTTTTGGTTCATGTTCAGAATGCAGTGATGAAATGTAAGTTCTGTGAGCAAAAGATAGTGAAGAAATTAAAAAAAAACAGAAGAGAGTGGATACCGACAACTTGAGGATGTAGAGGGTTGAGAAGTAAGAGAAGAATTGCAAACATAATCTGACAAGTGAATCGGAGGCCGAGGAAGGCGCTGGCTACGGTGAGGTGGTGGATTAGGCGAGGGTGTGATTATAGGTGATGAGGGGATAGAAGATATGGGTTGGGGATAAGGAGATGAAGAAGACTGAGGATCATGCATGGGAGAAGAAGAAACTTGAAGATCATTTGTAGGAGATGAGGGTTGGGGGTCGTCACGGAAGGTGTGTTTTCAGGGAAGGATGATTGGATGCCATGGGAAGGTGAGGTAAGGTCACGAAAGGGAAAAGGGGAAAAAAAGTTGGTAACGGGTCATTAGGTGAAGTGGAGGAGGCAGTACTGGGAATGAGTGGGTCAAGAGGCATTGGGTTTGAGTTAATGGGTAATGAAGGTTGATTATTGTGTGATGGATCAGAAGAAAGAATGGGCTTAGAAAGTGTGTGAGGACTAATGGATTCTGTGGATGATGAGCTATTTTTGACAAAAGGAAAAATAAATTCATAAAAAACTACATTTTTGGACACTAAAAATTTTTTCTCATTTAAAACATAAACAATATATCCTTTAAAACTATGTTGATAACCGAGAAAAATTGCTTTGTGTGCTCTAGGATCAAATTTAGAATGATTATTTGTCAAAGTAGAAACATAACACAAGAAACCAAAAACTCTAAAGTCATTGAAGTTAGGTGATTTATTAAACAAAACCTCAAAGGGAGTTTTGAATTTAAGAATTGATGATGGCACTCTATTTATCAAATAAACCGCATGGTTAATGGCATAAGACCAAAAATTAAGAGGAATATTTGATTGAAATAGAAGAGCACGAGCAACATTTAAAATATGTTGATGTTTTTGTTCAACTCTCTTGTTTTGTTGAGGTGTTTCAACACAACTTCTTTGATGTATAATACCTTTTGAGGAATAAAAATCATGCAAAAGAAATTCAGGACCATTATTAGAATGAATAATTTTAACCTTGGAATTAAATTGAGTATCCACCAAATTAACAAAATTTTTAACGTGTTGATGTATTTCACTTTTCGATTTTAACAGAATAACCCAAGTAAAATGACTAAAATCATCAACAATTATCAAAAAATATTTGTGATGGTGAACAGAATTTTTACGAAAAGGTCCCTAAATATCCAAATGTAACAATTCAAAACTTTGACTTGCTCTATTTGAACTAAGTGAAAAAGAGAGTTTTCTTTGCTTAGAAAGATGACATACATCACAAGCAATATCATGATGTAAAGAAATAAAATGATATTGTTTATGTAAAATATTAAGACGTTGTCCAGAAAGGTGTCCTAATCGGTAATGCCATAAGTTGGAAGAGGTAAGATGGTTAGAATGTGTGGAGTTTATTGAGTGTGATGGAGAGAAAACTTTATTGTTGGAACCAAACACTTTTTCTAGGACATACAATCCTTCTCTTAATCTACCCAAACCAATCATCTTCAAGTTGTTCGATTCCTGAAAAATACAAAAGAGTTGGGAAAAAGTGAGTTCACAAGACAGCATAGAAGTGAGTTTAGAAATAGAAATTAAATTGAAGTGAAATTGGGACAAATAAAGAATATCATAAAGGATTAAAGATGATGAAAATTTAATAATTCCTTTATAACGTGCAACAACTTGAGAACCATTTGGCATATAAACAATAATTGGCTTAATTTCTGAATATGAAATAAAATGTGACAAATTAGAAACAATATGATCAGTAGCACCCGAATCAATTATCCAAGCACCAGAAAAATATGATTGAGATGCAGCATTATTTAAAATAGAAAAAGTATACGATGAACAAAAGCAATGAGTACCCAAACTTGGGCTAGGAAGAAGCCCAGTTTGAGATGAAATAGAAACTTTTTCATCCCTGTTTTCTGAACAATGAACCTCAGCCCGTTTCAAAAAGGCCAACAAGGTGCTGTGCTGGGCAGGAGTTAAGCCCAAAACCGGTTATGAAGAAGCCCTTGAAGCTGCCCTATCTTGCTGCACCAGGGCATGAGAGGCAGAACTTGGAGAATGTGTAACGGCGCAATTAGAAGCTGAGACAAGGGTCCGGTCGTTGAACCGTGGCTGCCCCGGGTGGCGACGGTGGCCGGGTGGGTACCCGTGTTTGCTATAACAAACTTCCACGGTGTGACCCGCCCTTTCACAGTAGGTGCAAATCTTGGAGGAGGAAGAGGAGCCGCGCCCTGTTCCAGAACTAAAAGAGCGACCTCGCCCAGAAGAAGAATGGCGATTTTCTGCGGCGGCGGCGAGGATCCTTGGCTCTTCCAGAACGCCAAATGAAGCCTGGAGTTGCCGCTCATGTTGAATTACCATGGCAAAAACTTTGGTGACAGGAGGTATCGGATCTAAGAGGAGCAATTGAGAGCGAACAACAGAAAAATGCTCATCAAATCCCTTCAAAAAGCGAATGACAAAATCTTGAGTGCGGTGGTTCTTGGCTGGACAAGAACAAGAAGGAAGAGGTCTGGAATTTTCAAGCTCTTCCCACAAAATCTTTAAAGAAGTGTAGAATCAGTTACAGATTGTGTTCCTTGTTTTAGGGCATATACCTCCTCCTGAAGTTCAGCAATGCGCAGCAAGTCTGTCTGAGAGAAACACTCACGGAGATCATCCCAGACAGTAGAAGCAGTAGAGAGATAAATCACACTATTGGTGATAGATGGAGAAAGGGAATGGTAAATCCATGAGAGCACTAAGTTGTTGCAACGCTCCCATAGTGAAAACTGAGGATCATCAGAGGATGGAGAAGGTAAGCTTCCAGTAAGAAACCCAGATTTATTTTTGGATATGACAGCCATAGAAAAGACTCTGCTCCAGGAATGATAAATGTTTCCTGTGAGCATTGGAGATACAAGAACAGATGTAGGATTTTCACTAGGATGTATATAATATGGACTAGAAAAATCTTGAGAAAGACTCTGTATGGGTGTAGCCATTGAAATTGAGGATGATGAAGAAGACTGATTATTTGGGTTGGTGGTTTTCACCATTGTTGGATATCAACAGAGCTCTAAAAGCTCTGATACCATACTAAGACAATGGGCAGAGAAAGAAAGATTAATAAACTGTGTATTATGAATTTTTGTTGTGTATATCATTCTTCAGAATCATATATATATATATATATACAAAGAGAATTCTGTACACCTCACCATAATCCTAACAAACTTGTAAATATCACAAAAGATTCTTATTCTAACGGAATGATTTTGTGATGGTTTCAGTGGCTAAGAGAAGGGGGGGTTGAATCTTAGCCCCTTTTTTATATTGCTGACACTTGCTGAACTCAGAGGAGACTTTTCTATTTTGGCTCGTCTCTGGACACGAGACTTTTTGTTTTGTCTCGTCACTTGCCACGAGACTTTTTGTTTTGTCTCGTCACTTGGCACGAGACATTTTAGTTTTTGCTCCTGTGCAGTAGAAAATAGAAATGTAGTAGGAGAGAAGAAAGATTACACCCAGATATATCCTGGTTCAGCTGCTAAGTGCAGTGCAGCCTACATCCAGTCTCCATCACAACAATGATGGAATTTCACTATAATCAATCTGATTACAACTTGTAAAGTGCTAACCCAACTTACAAGGGGATTCCCACAGAATCATGAAACACAACATAGATGAACAAAGGAACTCTAAGACATCTATGGCTTTTTCTTTTAATTTTGCACTCTCTGCCTTTTTTTGCTCTATGGCTTTTTCATACAAACCTCACTGTTTGCCTTTTTTCCATGAGACTCAAGACATGACAAAATTAAACAGAAAAATACAAAACTGAATACATTGAAGGAGAAGAGAAAACTGTTAGCTCAGGTAGCTCTGAGAATACTGTGCCTTGCACTCTCAAATTTTCTCCTTGCTTCAAACAGTGGCTGTCCACCCTTATTATAGAAGAGGGGAGCCTCCACTTATTGAAGCCAAAACCGAACCAACTTCTTCCTCCTTCAACAAACAGAAACCGGTTCGGCCACATAGAGAGAGAAGAGATAACCATGCAAAGACAAGGAGCGAAAGAAGAAGAAGAAAGAGATGAGAGAGAATGTGAAGTTAAAGTAAAAGCAATTAAATGAAGATGAAACATATTGATAGATTGCTTTTACTTCCCTTGCTTTGAGTAGCGTATAGCATTAATCATAATGATTCCCATCAAATCAAAGTCAAGTTCTCTCTCATGTTTCCAATGCTAACATATTAGGATTTGAAATCCATTCTTAACAAGAGATGGAATCCATTGGAAAGCATGAAGCCATTTAGCTTTCATTTAAACTTGGTTTCGGACCAAGCTTGGAAACTTTCATCAAAATAATGTTGGGCTTGGTAGCATTAGGATTTAATCTGGCCCAAATGATAGCATTTGCTTTCTTGATGAATATTGGATTCGGATCATGCATGGAAACATTCATCAAAATTCAAATTGGGCTTGGTATTCAAATTAATAATTTTGTAATTAAATATTTAATAATGTTTAGTCATCACAAATATTAATTTAGAGTTTTCCAAACTCATCAATCTCCCCCTTGATGACAAACATTATTAAAATTGAAATGGAAAGAAATTTAATGATTGAGTAAAGAATACTCCCTTTGATTTTGAATTTCTCCCCCTTTCTAAATGTCACATTGCTCCCCCTTGATGTATGCTTATTTTACCAAGGGAAGCACTAACCTGTAACATTTAAATCAAGCTTCAAGTAACAATGTTATTTAGCATATTTTATGATGCTAAATGCTTGATTTATGAGCAGTTTTAATTGATAATCAAAACTCATTTGATATCATAAACTGATTTACTGCTCAAACTTTTTCAAACAAAAATTTATCAAATATTTTCCAAACATTTCCTGTTAGTATATCAGAGCAAAACAAAATGATGGAAAAATATTTGAAGTACACATGATCAAAACAAGGCAGTTTTAATACATTACACAATTTAAAGGAACTGCCAAAAATAAGTTTTTAATTCAATAAGTTTATCAATCAGGCATCAAAGATAAATCAAACATCATTATAAACCAAATGACAAATGAGTATTAACTAATCATGATAAACCAAATACAGCTTAAGCAGCAACCATAGTGAATGCAATAACAACATGCATTCTTTGAACAAGGGTGATCATGAATTTTCAATTTTGAAAATTTCATCCCCTGTTCCCCTGTTTTTCCAGCTCAGCCACTGTTTCTTCCAATTTCAATTTTGGAACCTAAATTTCCTCTCCCTTTTGTCATCATGGGGGCACCTGCACAAAACATGATCAAACATAGCAAAATATTCAAAACAAAGTAGCAAGAGTATATCACAGTATCCTAGAGATTATCCTAGAGCAGTGAGTATCAAGTCATGCTCATACAAAAAACAGATTGAGCCTAATGGAGCCAATATCAAACAGAGTAAAAAAAATTCACTAATCATCAGAGAAATTAATTTCTTCTTCTGCAGCATCTCCTTCATTGTCATCTCCCAAATCTTCTTTAAAATGTTCCATCATCAGATTGACCCTGTCTTTGCAATTTTTCCAAGCTTTCTCACTCTCATAAGCTTGCTTGCGGGCTTCTTTGTTTGACCGATACATCAAATCTGCCATGTTCGAAAATTCTCCCAAAATCTGTTTGATGGACTTGATTGTTTTGGAAGATTCTGGTCTGCCTTCATAGTCACTATCCGATGCAGCAGATTTTCGCCCTTTGGTTTCCTTAGTTGCTCCTCCTCCTCTGATTGAAGACACCTTGTTTTCTACAGCCTCATTCAACAAATCAACTTTAAAGTACTCAAATATTCTAGTTAAAAACATACCATAAGGCAGGTTAGCCTTTCTGGTGCTTCTAACAGAATCCCACATGTGCCTAATCATAATATAACCAAAGGATATAGGAGTAGAGGTAACCAAAGCGAATAAGATGAGACAGTCAGAAAATGTTACTCGGTTGTGTGAGCCGCTTTGGGGGTTAGAATATGAGTGATGATGCGGTGAAGCAGGGAATTAACCGGTCCTAGAGCTTTGTGCGTTGGAATGGTGCCATGCAATCCAGAAAGGTTCTCGCAAATGTGCTTGAGAACAGTCTTGTATGGAACTCCAACTTGTGTGTCCCATTTTTCCACCATATATGCTCGCGGTCCTTCATCCTTGAACCCAAGGGCTGCTCCAATTGTCTCAGCATCAAGGACTATTTGAACCCTTTTGACATAGGAATGAAGAGTGCCGTCGATGAGCCGCAGATTGGCATAAAACTCTCGAACAAGACCAGGGTAGACTGGTTTTTGGATGAGGAGCAGAGGCTTCCAGTTGAGGAGTTCAAATAGAGAGGAGATGTTGATGCCCTTGTTGGTGAGATTTTCAAGGCTAACAAGATAGGTTGTGCACAAATGACGCTTTTCCATAACCTCTTTATGAAACTCAAAAGAGGTGCAAGAGTTAAATCTGCTTGGATCAAAGTGGGAGTGAGTCTTGCCATACTTGTCTCTGAATTCCATGGATTCCAAGTTTGGAGGTTCAGTAGTGTCATTGAGTGCAAACTCCTGATTCTTCTGGGAGCTTTTTCCAGGAGTAGTCCGCTTCAGTGATGAGGGTGGAGGTGAAGGAATGGGAGAAGTATAAGATTCTTGCTCTTCTTCCTCTTGGGGCTCCTTGTTCTTCCTGTTTCGTCCTCTTCCGGAACTCTTTTGTGCCACTACCTTTCTTCTCATGGCTTCGGTTTGTTTGGTTGGGGGTGAGGGAGAGGATGAGGAAGTAGAATGTATGTGGATGTGAGTGTGAGTTCGGGGTGTTGATGGTTTTTGAGAAAGAAGAATTCTTTCACTCTTTCTTGGCGCGGTCTTCTTTTTCATGGTAATGGGAAATGAAATATGAAAGGTTGGGGGTGATAACCGAATTGAGAGGGAGAGAGAGAGAGACAAGGTGGGTGAACACATTTAATGGGTTTTGGAAAGAGAATATGGAGAGTAATGACCATTAGTGGACGGTTAATGACCATAATGGGTGGTTATTATCCAAAAAAATGATTTCCCTCTTAACTTTTGAAATCTAAAACTGAAAAGTTGTTGCCTTAAATCAAGGGATTAGATGGGGAGAGGAGTTTGATTTGACAATAACCACTTCCAAGAAGATTTGATGACACAAGAGGAAGATTCTTATTTGTAGAGAGATAACTACCATAACTGTTAAGGTGGGGTCAAGGAATTTTTGGTGGGGCCCATAAATTTTGAATTCTGCGTTGCCTCCCCCTTGACCACAGCTCTTCCATCATGCCATTATTTTTATCTCGTCCAAACCTACGAGCAAAACTGAAGAGAGTCACAAATTCACAGATTTTCAATAAAACTTAAATCACACATTCCCAAACTTTTTCTTAAGGTACAGAATCTGTCTTCATAGAGGGGTTTTGTAAAAATATCAGCAATTTGGTCTTCAGATTTTACAAATTGAATATCAATAGTTCCCTTTTGCACATGTTCTCTAATGAAATGATATTTAATTTCAATGTGCTTTGTTCTTGAATGCAAAACAGGATTTTTTGAAATGTTTATAGCACTCATATTATCACAAAATAAGGGTATACTATTGATTTTTAATTTGTAATCTTCTAATTGTGTTTTTAACCAAATTAATTGAGTGCAACATGCAGATGTGGAAATGTATTCTGCTTCAGCTGTGGATAAAGCTACTGTGCCTTGTTTCTTGACTTGATGTTTGGGATTCCTCTAACCAAATTTCTTTTGACTAGCTTAGAAATTTGATACATGCTAGCATGTCCCAACTTTCTATGCCAAAGCCATTTTTCAGATTCATAAGATGTGAAGCATGTTACATTTTGTTCCTTTAAATTCTCAAGAGTTAATCCATACACATTGTTACATCTTTTAGCTTCAAGAAGAACATCCCCAGTTTTCTCACACACAACTAAACAAACAAATTTCTTAAAGATAACTTCAAATCCCAAATCACAAAGTTGACTAACACTAAGCAAATTATGTTTCAAGCCATGTACAAGGAGAACATCATTTATACAAGAAGAAAAATTTTTACTAACTTTCCCAACAGTCACAATTTTTCCTTTTGCATCATCACCGAAAGTGACAAGTCCTCCATCATAGTCATCAAGTTTTATGAAGAAGGTTGCCTTTCCGGTCATATGCCTAGAGCATCCGCTGTCCATATACCACATATTTTCCTTCTTTTTGGATGCTAGGCACACCTACAAAACAAGCTCAAGTAACCTTAGGTATCCAAATCTTTTTGGATCCTTTTACGTTAAACCATCTTCTATGTCCTAAGCCATTGTAATCAAAAACAATTTTATAAACTTTGTCACCAACCATTCTTTCACCGAAAAAGCATTGAATGGGAAAGTGTCCATTCCGATTGCATAGTCTACAAAACCTTGGAGTTGCTGTTTTGTTAAAGTAGGTGGGATCTTGAAATCTTGTATCATTAGAAGATGAAGCAATATTTTCAAAATGTGAATTTTCAGATTTATAGAATCCCAACCCAGCTTTATCATAAAGAGGTTTTTGACTAGCCAAGATGTGATTTAAACTTTCAGAACTTTGTGTAAACTTGGCCAAGTCTTCCTTAAGTCTTTTAACCTCTTTAAGCAACTCTTCATTTTGCTTAAAACAATCCACATATGCAAGAACACAATGGTTACTTTCACAGCTCCTAACTTGGGCTCTTAACTGCTTATTCTCTTCAACAAGATCACAAGCAGTTTTGGCCTCTCTCACTTTCTCTTTTAGAAAACTGTTTTCAGCCTTAAGAATGGTGTTTTGTTGTTCAAGTTCTTGATTTTCCAGCAAAAAACATCTTATTTTTTCAGAAAGGTGGTCTATCATAAGATGAAGATCTTCAGTGTTAGGGTTATGAAAGACTACCTGATCTATGTGGTCTGTTATGAGACATGTTTGTGACTTGGTCTCGGTTTCTTCATCATCATCATCAGAGTCATTCTCCAAGTCTTCCCATGTGGCCATCAGTCCTTTCTTCTTTCCTCTTTTCGGCTTTTCCTCCTTCTTCAGCTTGGGACAATCAGATTTGAAATGCCCCATTTCCTTACAATTGTAGCAAGTTACTTTGCTAAGGTCTTTCTTCACTCTCCTTGTGCTGCTGCCTTGCCTTTGAGCTTAGCCATTTTCCTGAATTTTTTTGCAAATAACACAAACTCATTTTCAGAAGAGTTATCACTGGATTCATCATCCAAAGGGTTAGTCACAGAAGAAAATGCAATTCTAGCTTATAGCACAGTTGAGCAGATTTATTGCCTTGGCATTTAACTCTACCTTCTTCCTATCTTCTTCTGTCCATCTTGCTTCTGGTTTGAGAGAAACAACTCCTTCGGCACTTGTAACAGTTGGATATTGTGGTCCTTCCAAGATGATTTTCCATAGTCTGTAATCCACTGCTTGTACAAATATCTTCATCCTCTCCTTCCAATAGGTATAATTTTTCCTATTGAAAAGAGGGGGTCTGTTGCTTGATTGACCTTCAGTTAGATTATAAGACACCACATTTGCGCCACTGTTTTCTGCCATGAGGATCTTTGCTCCAAGCTGCAAAGCTTGATCTCTTTGAGACCAAGCTCTGATACCAATTGATGGTTTCAGTGGCTAAGAGAAGGGGGGGTTGAATCTTAGCCCTTTTTTTATGTTGCTGACACTTGCTGAACTCAGAGGAGACTTTTCTGTTTTGGCTCGTCTCTGGACACGAGACTTTTTGTTTTGTCTCGTCACTTGCCACGAGACTTTTTGTTTTGTCTCGTCACTTGGCACGAGACATTTTAGTTTTTGCTCCTGTGCAGTAGAAAACAGAAATGTAGTAGGAGAGAAGAAAGATTACACCCAGATATATCCTGGTTCAGCTGCTAAGTGCAGTGCAGCCTACATCCAGTCTCCATCACAACAATGATGGAATTTCACTATAATCAATCTGATTACAACTTGTAAAGTGCTAACCCAACTTACAAGGGGATTCCCACAGAATCATGAAACACAACATAGATGAACAAAGGAACTCTAAGACATCGATAGCTTTTTCTTTTAATTTTGCACTCTCTGCCTTTTTCCGCTCTATGGCTTTTTCATACAAACCTCACTGTTTGCCTTTTTTCATGAGACTCAAGACATGACAAAATTAAACAGCTTCATCAATCCGAGCTCTCCATCCTTGGCTTGCTCTCCAAGATGGATTTCTGGCCCTTGATGCTTCATGATGATAATGACTTCATCTGCTTCAATCTCTGCCTCAACCATCACTTCGCCACTCTAGCTACTCCCTGTGGTGGTTAACCAGAATCAAAGACAAGCCATGCTTCAAGAATCTCCTCCATGCTGGCCGAATCTTCTTCATCCATTTTTGAGCATGAAAGGCTCAAGATACATCACCAAATCTAACCAAATATAGTGAATATCTCAGCCACAGCTCATTTTTATTTTAGTATGTTTTCTTGCCATCATTAGCTTGATGGTCTTGATGCATGCAACTTCTTCTTTTTGATAGTTGATGAACATTGCTTCCATTGTTTCCTGGACAAGGAGCGAAAGAAGAAGAAGAAAGAGATGAGAGAGAATGTGAAGTTAAAGTAAAAGCAATTAAATGAAGATGAAACATATTGATAGATTGCTTTTACTTCCCTTGCTTTGAGTAGCGTATAGCATTAATCATAATGATTCCCATCAAATCAAAGTCAAGTTCTCTCTCATGTTTCCAATGCTAACATATTAGGATTTGAAATCCATTCTTAACAAGAGATGGAATCCGTTGGAAAGCATGAAGCCATTTAGCTTTTATTTAAACTTTGTTTCGGACCAAGCTTGAAAACTTTCATCAAAATAATGTTGGGCTTGGTAGCATTAGGATTTAATCTGGCCCAAATGATAACATTTGCTTTCTTGATGAATATTGGATTCGGATCATGCATGGAAACATTCATCAAAATTCAAATTGGGCTTGGTAGCAATAAAGCTTAATCTGACCCAATAAAATTTTGATTCCTTCAAACTAATTGGGCTTTTGAGTTCTGGCCCAATTAATTACAACAATTCAGCCACATAATGTAGAGAACATATAGCAAGGTCTGATTGTGTATTTTGATTTGGGCCTGCTGCAGATTTTATTTTTCGGCCCAAATTAAAACCTGCATCACAAAATTATTAATTAACATATGTTAAATGAGAATCAAATTAATAATTTTGTAATTAAATATTTAATAATGTTTAGTCATCACAAATATTAATTTAGAGTTTTCCAAACTCATCATTTTGTATGATGAGTCACTACTTCTAGAAGAAAGAGAGGTGGGGAGATATAAAGATGATTTAATCTGGTTGGGCCTGATTTTGCTTCCGTTGGGCCAATGAGGATGACTGGTCCACACCCCATCTGCCAACTCTCATTACAATCTCTAATAACGTAAACAAAACCAACACTGTCACCTGAACCAGGATAACTAACATCACAATTAATCTTGAAAGTACCAATGAATGAGAAATTCTAAAAACCATTTAGAACAGAGGAAATGGATATACTTTGTAATTCAAAAATATTCCTAAACTCCTTTTCTGAAGTTAATGTCAGACAAATTACTTTTTTCAGAGACCAAGTCTTATAAGGATTAAAGATGTCATTATTCCTTGCTTGTCATATTCACCAAAGTCTTGAAAAGAACTTAAATGGATATTCTCTGCTATGATGCAACAACCAATTCTTCAAATAATTCGGAGGATGACAAAAAATATTCAATTTATGTCACACAAATTGAATTTTTGGACAATCTCAAATATAATATAAAACTAATTTCTGGCTAAAAAGATATCTTGATGTCATTAAAAAGCCATATATAATCATAGAACTGTCCATATTTATTTGTATTCAAAATAGCCAAGCACGGGACAAAACACAAAAGTGTAGCTCAACATCACAACGTACGGAGACTCTCATCGACACTGCATGGTACGGCGTTGGAAATTGGAACCATTATTAAATCAAACTACACCTCAGCCTATGCAAGACGTAGCATTAGTTGTAAACTACTAATCTGGCTACCTCTCCCACAGTCCCACTATTAATTGGAGAAGTAAAAT
>NC_029786.2:81192663-81212030 GCF_000816755.2 Arachis ipaensis | reverse complement strand
GTACATTATATATAATTTGAAAACCCAAAATTCTTACAGAAATCTTGGTTGACTAGTAGTTTTTCATGTAATAATCATTTAAAAGACAAAAAATTCAAGTATCTTTTTATTTTTGATAGAAATAGTGATTTTTTTTAATTCGGATTTTATTTCAGTCTGAAAACAAAAATTTTATGCCAAAAACATAAAGCATATCCTCAAAAACAACAGAACACTATAGTAACAGATGATTGTATCACATCTGTTGGCACATCCTTTACTTTTCAAAACGACAAGGAGGAATGGGGTTTAAGAACTTTCAAACGGTCAATATATATAACTTTTCTGCTTAAGATTATAGAAATTCATGACAGAATCCTCTGCCCTTTGGATGCAAGTGATGAAAAGCAAGTATAGTAGACACAATACAAGAAGGTTTGAAGTCAAGATGAAGCCTTTGAACTCTCTTTTCTGTTGAGTTTAAAGTAAAACAATAATAATTATTAGATGATGATAAAATATTATTAGTTGAATTAAAAGCCTAAATATTTTTGTAATGTGTGTAGTTATTATGCAGAAAGATAAAATACAATCAAACAAGTCTAAATTTCATTGCAAACAAATTATTATCTCTTGAAACCCATAACCCACGTTAAATACCTTTAAAACAAGGATGTTTCAAGAGCAAAATGGCATGTTTAGAAGTGGATTCAAGTAAAGTGAAAAAGTGATTCACCAAGTTTAAGCATTGAAAGGGAAAAAAGGAAAGATCAAAGTTGGAGGAAAAAGAAAAATCAAAATCGGATTTGGTGCAGAGGCTAATCAAAGAAGTTGAGTTATCATCTTTATGCAACTACTATAGTTTGTTGAAACTACTACTTTTTTTGCTGTACATTTTTTGGCAAGAAGAAGAAAATTGAGGTTATATTTCTCTGCTGCAAATCAAAGACCAAAATTAAAACTTAAAGCTAAAGAATAATCAATGGTGCAAATCTTTGAAGTCAAAAGAAAAGGGAGAAAGAGAAATAGCTAGGTCAGATTCTAAGACAAACTTTACTAGCCATGAAACTTTGTTGCAGTCTTATCTCTTCTCTGCGTCTCTTCTCTGATTTTTAGGGAAGAAGACAAAGTCAAAGGTGTTTTATTAATTGATATCCTCACCAAACTCAAGTTTTAGAAGCTTTACTCTTATAAAATAAACAACTAGAAATTAAAGTACGGAAAGAGAGCACACTGTTTGGGTATTCATAGCACTTTAGCTATACCTTCTTTTCCTTCATGGTTTTACATTGAAATTTTTGTTTTTCAGTTTTATCTTTCTTTGTTTCAAATCAATGGAAAAAGACAAATCTATAAGGTATCAGTAAAAGTCATTAAGAGAAAAGATAAAGAGAGTAACCTTGGAGAAAAGACAGAAATTATGTCAATCTCTTTTGTTATCATTTCTATTTTGTATTCATGAAAACGAGAGATTTTCTTTGCTAATTTGGGTGAGCACTTAGTGTTGAGAGTTTAGAGAGTGAACCTAGCCAAATAAAGCATGATTAGAAATTTGGTTTATCCCTGATAGGATTAGGTAGAATCCTTTAGAATTGGTGTTTATAAATCTTTGAAAAAGATAGTGAAATTTTCACCATAGTTGTAGTGGAGACTGGATGTAGACCACATTGCACATGGTGATTGAACCAGGATATATAGCTGTGTTATTTTCTCTTCTCTATTCTTTCTGATTTGTTCATTATGAGACAAAATGAAATTGTCTCATGCATAATCAACTTTATTGTCGTCACAGTAACACATAGAGTTAATTTCTCTTTTTTGCTCTGTTCCTGTTTTATTTGTTGACAGACAAAATAAAGTTATCTCCTGCATAATCAACAATACAGACTTTACAGCAACTTAGTCTTAAATCCTGATTTGAAGTTTAAAGTGTACAAAATTAAAAGAGGCCATAAATTCAGCCCCTTTCTTTAAGCCATTGAGAACTTTCACTCTCCAACATAACATCCTTAACTATTTGAATAGACCTTAGGAAGTACAGGTTTAACACACTTTTAGAAAGGCAAACAAGTGTGCTGACTGCTTATCGAGACAAAGTCAAAAACGCAATTCAGGATTCAAGGTTTTAGACATTCCTCTTGGGTTGATCTAGGTCCCTTGCTTATTGATCATAGAAATAGGGCCTCTTTGTTCCTTCGTTTTCTATAGTATTTTCCAATTTGACATTTAATTATTAATCTATCATGGATTTAAGCTCAGTTTAAGGGTCTGTTATTGGCTAATGGGTCACTCTATATACAAGACAAAATCCGAACCCCAACACTTACTTAAATGGATGAGTAAGCTAACTATTCAATCAAGCCAAATTAATTGAAATGACCTCTATATCTCGCATAATTGCCTTTGTGTTATCCTTTCTCTTCATGCTTAGGCTCCTTTTAATTGCCTAAAAAAAACATTAGCCTGTCAAGTTAGTCTACCTTATCCGTCAAAACTCACCAATTAAATAAGTTTAGCGTGCGGGCATATTTATTTTTTTGATTATGTTAGTATATACTAAAATTAACTATTAAAATTAGTTATTTAGTATAAAACATATGTTAGAATATAAATATACATTAAAAATAAATTAAACCATATATATAAATATATTAGTAACTGATTTTAGTGACTGATTTTAGTGTACGAATAATATTTTTATTATTTTTTTATGTAGACTTTATTTCTTAGCCGAACTCGTCTCTTTTGACAAGTTAGACATGCTAGACGCGTATTGTTACGTGAGCTAATGAGTCATGTGTAATAGTTAGCAAGCTAACCAGTTAGGAGTTGCAGATATAAGCAGATTCTGTTAGTGAGTAATTAGGAAATAAGTTTGTTAGAGTGCTGACTAGATAGTTAGTTATGCAGCTCACTAAGTTGCTGCTATTTATTAGCTAAGAAAGGTGAATTGAGTTAGTTTTTTTGTGCAATCAGAAAATAAATTCAAGTGGGGCAGAGTTGTGACAACAAAACACACTCTCCTCTGTTTTCAAGCTTCGTGAAGTTCTTCCTTCATCTCCCCTGAACTCACCATTTCAACATGGTGCAGTGAGCGTGGAGGGGAATGATGATAAAAGGTTGAGGAACTTCAAAAGAAGTCTGCAGCACATTTCTTCATTCTTTGTCTTCTTCTTCTTACAAAATCAATTTTCTCTCATTTTTCTCATCTAATTCTTCTCCTCTTCCCTTAAACTTAATCGATAGAGACTGATGAGATTTGCGTTGTCGTGCATCAATTCGGCACTGTCAAACATTTCCGATCAGCGAGATTGAGGGAAGAAGTTCAGAATCTGCATCAACAAGATTCATTGATTCGATTATGAAATTAGGGTTTGCGAACAAGAGGCGATGGAACATGAAGGCATTCCATCGGTTCCTTCAGTAGACATTCATGCACTTGCTGCGTTGGTGAATCAGATCAACATGATGAACCAATCAAGCACGAATAAAGGTCAATCAAATCCAGCATTGGATCCGGTGAGTCCTTATTTCTTGCATCCTGGAGAAAATCCAGGATCAGCCATAGTTGCTGTTAAATTGGTAGGGAGTAACTTTCAACAGTGGGAAAGAGACATGTGGAGAGCATTGAAGTCCAAGAACAAGCTGAAATTTGTGGATGGATCGATTCAAAGACCATCAGAGGATGATGTATTGTTTGAGGCATGGGACCATTGCAACACATACATTGCTTCTTGGATCAATCACTCTCTAAGCCCTGAAATTGCTCAAAGCGTCATGTGGATTAACTCAGCCGAAGAATTATGGAAGGAATTGAAGCATAGGTACAGTCATGGTGACATGTATAGAATAGCAGAATTGGAAGAAGAATTATTTGCAACCAAGCAAGGAGATGCATCAGTAACTGCCTACTATACTAAGCTAAAATCGATTTGGGAGGAATTGAAAAATTTACGTCCAATTCCAAACTGTTCAAGATGTGTGGAGAAGTGCACTTGTGAGGTGAACATAATGAGAGGTTACAAGGAAAAATCTAGAACAGTTAGGCTTTTGAGAGGTCTTAACGAACAATTTTCAACTGTGAGATCTCAGATTATGCTGATGGAGCCGTTACCTATGGTGGATGTAGCCTTTGCGTCCTTGTTGCAACAAGAGCGGTAGCTGAACCTGAATGAAGTAATGGAAGAAAAGGCATTGTTAATTGATGAGTGGATATTTTATACGCTTTTTGGGGTTAATTTCATATAGATTTTAGTATGTTTTAGTTGGTTTTTAGTTTATTTTCATTAGTTTCTAGGAAAAATCCACATTTCTGGACTTTACTATGAGTTCGTGTATTTTTCTATAATTTCAGGTATTTTCTGGCTGAAATTGAGGGAGCTGAGCAAAAATCTGATTCAGGCTGAAAAAGGACTGCTGATGCTGTTGGATTCTGACCTCCCTGCACTCAAAATGGATTTTCTGGAGCTACAGGACTCCAAATGGCGTGCTTCCAATTGCGTTGGAAAGTAGACATCCAGGGCTTTCCAGAAATATATAATAGTCCATACTTTTCTCAAGGATAGACGACGTAAACTGGCGTTCAACGCCAGCTCTCTGCCCAATTCTGGCGTCCAGCGCCAGAAACAAGTTGCAAGTTGGAGTTCAACGCCAGAAAAGGATCCAAAGCTGGCGTTGAACGCCTAAAACAGCCCCAGGCACGTGAGAAGCTTTAGTCTTAGCCCCAGCACACACCAAGTGGGCCCCAGAAGTGGATTTCTGCACTATCTGTTATAGTTTACTCATTTTCTGTAAACCTAGGTTACGAGTTTAGTATTTAAATAACTTTTAGAGATTCATTTTGTATCTCATGACATTTTAGACCTGAACTTTGTACTCTTTGACGGCATGAGTCTCTAAACTCCATTGTTGGGGGTGAGGAGCTCTGCTGTGTCTCGATGAATTAATGCAAGTACTTCTGTTTTCCATTCAAACATGCGTGTTCCTATCTAAGATATCCATTCGCGCCTAACTATGGAGATGGTGATGATCAGTGACACTCATCACCTTCCTCAATACATGAACGCGTGTCTGACAATCACCTCCGTTCTACATCAGATTGAATGAATATCTCTTAGATTCCTTAATCAGAATCTCCGTGGTATAAGCTAGATTGATGGCGGCATTCATGAGAATCCGGAAAGTCTAAACCTTGTATGTGGTATTCCGAGTAGGATTCTGGGATTGGATGGCTGTGACGAACTTCAAACTCGCGAGTGCTGGGCGTAGTGACAGACGCAAAAGGATAGTAAATCCTATTCCGGTACGACTGAGAACCTGCAGATGATTAGCCGTGCGGTGACAGCGCACCTGGACCCTTTTCACTGGAAGGATGGATGGTAGCCATTGACAACGGTGATCCACCTACACACAGCTTGCCATAGGAGGATGTGCGTGCGTGAATCAGAAGACAGAGGAAAGCAGAGATTCTGAAGACAAAGCATCTCCAAAACTCCAACATATTCTCCATTACTGCATAACAAGTAACCTTTAATCCATGCTCTCTTGTTTATTCGCAATTCAACTGATAAATATAATTAACTTCCTGACTAAGAATTGCAAGATAACCAGAGATTGCTTCAAACCAACAATCTCCGTGGGATTCGACCCTTACTCACGTAAGGTATTACTTGGACGACCCAGTGCACTTGCTGGTTAGTGGTACGAGTGTGAAAAGTGTGATTCACAATTCGTGCACCAAGTTTTTGGCGCCGTTGCCGGGGATTGTTTGAGTTTGGACAACTGATGGCTTATTTTGTTGCTTAGATTAGGAAAAAATTTTCTTTTTGGTTTAGAGTCTTTTATTATTTATACATTGTTAAAACACTTTAAATTTATAGCTCAATTAGTTAGAGCGTGGTGCTTATGTTCTTGGTAATTGGCTATCCTATTTTTAAAATCTTTTTCAAAAATAATTTTTCTTTGAACAAATCTTGTGCCAAACTCTAAGTTTGGTGTTTTCTTGTTGATTTTTCTTTGTTTTTCGAAAATTTTAGTTTGGTTTTCTAAAAATTTTAAGTTTGGTGTTCTTTCTTCATGTTCTTGTGTTCTTGTGAGTCTTCAAAGTGTTCTTGAGTTTTCCTTGTGTCTTGATCTTAAAATTTTAAGTTTGGTGTTCCTTGGTGTTTTTCTGTAAAACAAGCTGCTGAATTCAATCAGCAATTGGACTTTCTAACAAAGCAGTTAGCCGAATTCAAGAATAAACTACAAGAGACAAGGATGGCTAATATAAATATGGAAGAACAATCGAAGCAAACAAAGCAGCAGCTGTCAAGAAAAATAACAGAAGAATGCCAAGCAGTTCAATTAAGAAGTGGGAAAACATTAAATACCCCACCTCAAGGCAGCAAAGAGTTAAGGAATGAGCAAACCACCCAAAATTCACATGAGAACAGTAAGAGCCCAGGAAAAAGTAATTCTGGCGTTAAAACGCCAGCAATCTGGTGGAAGGCTGGCGCTGAACGCCCAGACCATGCCCAAGACTGGCGTTCAACGCCAGTAACAAGCAAAGACTGGCGTTCAACGCTAGAAACAAGCAAGGATCTGGCGTTGAACGCCCAAAATGGGCAAGATCTGGCGCTAAACGCCCAAAATGGGCACGGTTCTGGCGTTCAGATGCCAGGAACAGACAAGGAGTTGGCATCTCACATCACTCCAGCTTCTAACTCTGGCACTCAATTGCTAGTGAAGGATCAGACACACACAAGTGCTGATGACAACCCCTCTAAAAAGGCTTCTTCAGCCACTTCTGTAGGCAATAAACCTACAGCAACTAAGGTTGAGGAATATAAAGCCAAGATACCTTATCCTCAAAAACTCCGGAAAGAGGAACAGGATAAGCAATTTGCTCGCTTTGCAGATTATCTCAGGACTCTTGAAATAAAGATTCCATTTGCAGAGGCACTTGAGCAAATACCTTCTTATGCCAAGTTCATGAAAGAGATCTTGAGTCATAAAAAGGATTGGAGAGAAACAGAAAGAGTTCTCCTCACTGAAGAATG
This sequence comes from Arachis ipaensis, assembly GCF_000816755.2. Classification (NCBI taxonomy): domain Eukaryota; kingdom Viridiplantae; phylum Streptophyta; class Magnoliopsida; order Fabales; family Fabaceae; genus Arachis; species Arachis ipaensis. The sequence goes on along the minus strand of NC_029786.2, from coordinate 81,205,011 downwards.
CAGTGCAGTCATTCTAAAAAGCTTTCCTGAAAAGCTTAAAGACCCTGGGAGTTTTCTGATACCATGCATATTAGACGGTAACTGCACCAAGATCTCGAATCAGAGTTGGAAGACATCTTCAAAGATGTTCAGCCTGATTTGGAGGATTCAGAGGAGATTAAAGAGCCTCTGAAATTTCCTCTGGAAGAGGAAAAACCTCCTAAACCCGAGCTCAAACCACTACCACCATCCCTGAAATATGTATTTCTGAGAGAAGGTGACACTTTTCCAGTGATCATAAGCTCTGCTTTAAATCCACAGGAAGAGGAAGCACTTATTCAAGTGCTAAGGACACACAAGACAGCTCTTGGGTGGTCCATAGGTGACCTTAAGGGCATAAGCCCAGCTAAATGCATGCACAAAATCTTATTGGAGGATAATGCTAAACTAGTGGTTCAACCACAGAGGCAGCTAAATCCAGCCATGAAGGAAGTGGTGCAGAAAGAGGTCACCAAATTACTAGAGGCTGAGATTATTTATCCTATTTCTGATAGCCCCTGGGTGAGCCCTGTCCAAGTCGTCCCAAAAAAGGGAGGCATGACAGTGATTCATAATGAAAAAAATGAACTGGTTCCTACAAGAACAGTTACAGGGTGGCGCATGTGTATTGACTACAGAAGGCTCAATACAGCCACCAGAAAGGATCATTTTCCTTTACCATTTATAGACCAGATGTTAGAAAGACTGGCAGGGCATGATTATTACTACTTTCTGGATGGCTACTCAGGCTATAACCAGATTGCAGTAGATCCCCAGGATCAAGAGAAAACAGCATTCACATGTCCATCTGGAGTGTTTGCTTATAGAAGGATGCCATTTGGGCTGTGTAATGCGCCTGCAACCTTCCAGAGATGCATGCTCTCTATTTTCTCTGATATGGTGGAAAAATTTCTGGAAGTCTTCATGGGTGACTTCTCAGTATATGGAGACTCATTCAGCTCCTGTCTTGATCACCTGAAACTTGTTCTGAAGAGATGCTAAGAGACCAACCTAGTTTTAAACTGGGAAACATGTCACTTCATGGTGACTGAAGGGTTGGGCATAAAATCTCAAACAAGGGAATAGAGGTGGATCAAGCAAAAATAGAGGTAATTGAAAAATTACCACCACCTGCCAATGTTAAGGTAATCAGAAGCTTTCTGGGGCATGCAAGATTCTATAGGAGGTTTATAAAGGATTTTTCAAAAATCGCAAAACCTCTGAGTAATCTGCTAGCTGCTGACACGCTATTTGTGTTTGACACAGAGTGTCTGCAGGCGTTTGAAATGCTGAAAGCTAAGTTAGTCACAGCACCAGTTATTTCCGCACCAGACTGGACATTACCATTTGAGCTAATGTGTGATGCCAGTGATCACGCCATTGGTGCAGTATTGGGAAAGAGGCATGACAAGCTTCTGCACGTCATTTATTATGCTAGTCGCGTTTTAAATGATGCCTAGAAAAATTACACAACCACAGAAAAAGAATTACTTGCAGTGGTTTATGCCATTGACAAGTTCAGATCATACTTAGTATACTCTGCCATGGTCCGGTATGGGATTCGCCACAAGGTGGCGACTCCATATCATCCACAGACTAATGGACAAGCTGAAGTCTTTAACAGAGAGCTAAAAAGAATCCTAGAACGGACTGTAAATACCCGTAGAAAGGACTGGGCAAGAAGCTTGGATGATGCTCTGTGGGCATACAGAACAGCATTCAAGACTCCTATAGGGACCTCTCCATACCAACTGGTCTATGGTAAGGCATGTCACCTGCCCGTGGAACTGGAACATAAAGCCTACTGGGCAACCAGATTCCTGAACTTTGATGCCAAATTAGCTGGAGAAAAAAGATTGCTCTAGCTAAATGAGCTAGAGGAATTCAGATTCACTGCTTTCAAAAATGGCAAGCTTTATAAAGAAAAATAAAAAAAGTGGCATGACAGAAAGCTATCATCTAGAATCTTTGAACCAGGACAAAAGGTTCTATTGTTCAACTCCAGGCTCAGGCTATTCCCCGGGAAACTGAAGTCCCGGTGGAGGGGACCATATGTGATTACAAGTGTATCACCATATGGTTATGTGGAGCTTCAAGATATTGATTCTGATAAGAAGTTCATTGTCAATGGACAGAGAATCAAGCATTATCTTGAAGGCAATGTTGAGCAAGAGTGCTCAAGGCTGAAGCTAGACTAAAAGCTCAGCAAGGTCTAGCTAAAGACAATAAAGAAGCGCTTGCTGGGAGGCAACCCAGCCATGGGGAATCAATCCTCTAAGCATTTTGCCCTATTTTTATTTTTATTTTTATTTTTTTATATAAAGTTCACTGATCCTAAGGTAAAGAGTCAATTGTATAAGTTCACAGGGTTACAGAAGGATTCTGCACACAAAACAGAGAAAAAGAGCTCACTGGCAAGAAAACGCCAGTAAAAATCTGTTTTGGGCGTTCAACGCCCAACAGAAGCATCCACTGAGCGTTGAACGCCAGTGAGGATAGCCATCTGGGCGTTAAACGCCAGAAAGAAGCTCTTTCTAGGCGTTTAATGCCAGATTTACAGCATTCTGGGCGTTCAGAAAAACGCCCAGTAACAAAGGACTTCCTGGTGTTCAACGCCAGAAAGAAGCAGCAGCTGGGCGTTGAATGCCCAGGAGAGGCAGCATTTGGGCGCTGAACGCCCAAAACATGCAGCGTTTGGGCGTTCAAACGCCAGGATGGTGGGGAGGAGGTAAATTCATTTTTTCTTCATATTTTTTCATTCTAATCTTAATTTTCATGTTTCAATTCATGATTTCTTGCATAAACATGTTAAGAACCCTGATTTCTAAAAACCCTACCTTAAAAATATCAAATGTATCTTAATCCATAAGCACAAACCCTCTTTTTCAATTCAATTCAACTCTTTTTCAAATTTTCAAAACAAATCTATCTTTTCAACTAATATCTTTTTCAAACCTCCACATTATCTTTTTCAAAATCTAGATTTATCTTTTTCAAAAATTTTTCATATCTTTTCAATTTTAAACTATATCCTCTCTTATCATATCTTCTATCTTATCTTTTCCAAATCAATCTTTTTTATCATATCTTTTCTAAATTTTCGAACCCACCCCCTCCCTTTAAATATGGGTTCGGCCTCCCCCCCTCCATCAACAATTGCACCTAGCTCTCCTTCTATCCCTCTCATTTCTTTTCTTTTGCTTGAGGACAAGCAAATCTCTAAGTTTGGTGTGTTTATCCGTGATCACTAAGATCATGGCTCCTAAGAAAAAAACAACCCACTTCAAGAGGCAAGAAAGAGAGCGTTCCAAAACCACTTTGGAATCAAGGGAAGTTCTTATCTAAAGAACATTCAGACCATTATTACAAAATAATGGGTCTAAGATCAGTGATCCCGGAAGTTAGATTCGATCTGAAAGAAGACGAATATCCGGAGATCCAGGAGCAAATTCAAATTAGGAACTGGGAGGTCCTAGCTAATCCTGAGACGAAAGTGGGAAGGAATATGGTCCAGGAGTTCTATGCTAATATGTGGCAGACAGACAAGCAAAAACTATCTGGAACTGCTTTCTATGAATATCGGACCGTGGTCAGAGGAAAGATTATTCATACCATCCCTGACAAGATCAGAGAGATCTTAAAGCTACCTCAGCTGAAAGATGATCCAGACTCTTTCAACAGGAGAATGATGAGAACAGACAAGGGCCTGGATAAGATTCTAGAGGATATATGTATCCCTGGAGCAAGGTGGACCACTAGCACGAAGGGTGTCCCAAATCAACTCAAAAGGGAAGATCTCAAACCAGTCGCCAGAGGATGGCTGGACTTCATTGGGCATTCTCTGCTGCCCACTAGCAACCGTTCTGAAGTCACTGTTAAAAGAGCAGTGATGATCCATTGCATCATGATGGGAAAAGAAGTGGAAGTTCATTAACTAATTTCAACTGAATTCTACAAAATTGCTAATAAAAATTCTAAAGAGGCCAGGTTGGCTTACCCAAGTTTGATTTCCCTGCTCTGCAAGGACGCTGGAGTAAGGATGGGAATAACTGAGTATATCTCAATTGAGAAACCAATCACCAAAGCATCAATGGAAAAATAACAAGCACAGGATGACCCCATCAAGAAGAAAACACAGGAATTTCTCCCAGAAATCCCTCAATCTGAATATTGGGAGTATCTTGAAACATCAGTTACCAAGATGCAAGAAGCTATGGAACAAATAATAAAGGAACAGAAGGAACAAAGTCAAATTCTTTGCTATTTGATCAAAGAACAGGAAGAGCAAGGGCGTGACTTGAGGGAATTGAAGCGCCAGAAGTTATCTCTTGAAGGACCAAGCACCCCACAGATCCGAGGAACATCCACTTCCCAGAACAAAGGTTGTTAAATTCCAATTTCTGCTTTAACTCTGTGATAGTTGTCGCTATAGGAGTTTACCTTAGGAGTCATATAGTAGTAATTAGTGTCTATTTTGATTTTACATCCAATTAAGTTATAGTCTATTTTTCTCATCATCAGCAAACATGAATAAAATAGTAGATCTTTTGAATAAGAGGCAATAAAATTTCGAGTTTTTAAATAAAAATTCTAATTAGTTACATGTGGTGGTAATGCTTTCTGTCTTCTGAATGAATGCTTGAACAGTGCATATGTCTTTTGAATATGTTGTTTAAGACTGTTAAATATGTTGGCTCTTGAAAGAATGATGAACATGAGACATGTTATTGATAATCTGAAAAATCATAAAAAAATGATTCTTGAAGCAAGAAAAAGCAGCAAAGAACAAAGCTTGCAGAAAAAAAATACAGAGAAAGAAAAAGAGAAAGCAAGCAGAAAAAGTCAATAGCCCTTAAAACCAAAAGGAAAGGGTAATAAAAAGGATCCCAAGGCTTTGAGCATCAGTGGATAGGAGGGCCTAAGGGAATAAAATCCTGGCCTAAGCGGCTAAACCAAGCTGTCCCTAGCCATGTGCTTATGGCGTGAAGGTGCCAAGTGAAAACTTGAGACTGAGCGGTTAAAGTCAAGGTCCAAAGCAAAAAGAAGAGTGTGCTTAAGAATCCTGGACACCTCTAATTGGGGACTTTAGCAAAGCTGAGTCACAATCTAAAAGGGTTCACCCAATTATGTGTCTGTGGCATTTATATATCCAGTGGTAATACTGGAAAACAAAGTGCTTAGGGCTAATGCAAGTACTTCTGTTTTCCATTCAAACATGCGTGTTCCTATCTAAGATATCCATTCGCGCCTAACTATGGAGATGGTGATGATCAGTGACACTCATCACCTTCCTCAATACATGAATGCGTGTCTGACAATCACCTCCGTTCTACATCAGATTGAATGAATATCTCTTAGATTCCTTAATCAGAATCTCCGTGGTATAAGCTAGATTGATGGCGGCATTCATGAGAATCTGGAAAGTCTAAACCTTGTCTGTGGTATTCCGAGTAGGATTCTGGGATTGGATGGCTGTGACGAACTTCAAACTCACGAGTGCTGGGCGTAGTGACAGACGCAAAAGGATAGTAAATCCTATTCCGGTACGACTGAGAACCTGCAGATGATTAGCCATGCGGTGACAGCGCACCTGGACCTTTTTCACTGGAAAGATGGATGGTAGCCATTGACAACGGTGATCCACCTACACACAGCTTGCCATAGGAGGACGTGCATGCGTGAATCAGAAGACAGAGGAAAGCAGAGATTCTGAAGACAAAGCATCTCCAAAACTCCAACATATTCTCCATTGCTTCAAACCAACAATCTCCGTGGGATTTGACCCTTACTCACGTAAGGTATTACTTGGACGACCTAGTGCACTTGCTGGTTAGTGGTACGAGTGTGAAAAGTGTGATTCACAATTCGTGCACCATTAATCAATTCAAGAAACGAAAATAGTAGCACAAACACAAGAGGAAGAGGCAGAGGCAGAGGGGGAAGAGGCTATGGCAACAATGCAAAGAATGGAAGAGGTTCCAAACAATGTTATCATTGTGGCAAGCATGGTCACTTGGCAGACACATGCTACAAAAAGCATGGCTTCCCCCCTCATTTCAAGAACAATGGAGCCATGATCAATAACATGGTTGCTGAAGAGGATAATAAAGTAAGCAATCAATCTCAGAAGGAAGAACTTGGCAAATCTGAGCCATATTTCACCTTAGAACAAAAGGAGGCTTTGCTTGCCCTTCTGAACCAACAAGATGCACACCCAAAGCATAGCATAAATCAACTTGTCACCACAACTCTACCATCAAACCAAGGTATTTCTTATATAATGTCACTTTCTACATTCAATCCTAAATCCTGGGTCATTGACTCAGGAGCAACTAATCATGTGTCATATGCCAAAAATTCATTTCAAAAACTGTACCAAATCAAACCCGTACTAGTCAGCATGCCTGATGGCACAAATACATTAGTCAATACTGCAGGAACAATTGTGTTTTCTGATCAATTTTCTTTGCTACATGTCTTTTATATTCCAAATTTTAAATTCAATTTGATCTCTGTCTCAAAATTGACAGCCGATTTGAAATGCAAATTGATTTTTGATCAAAATGAATGTGAAATCCAGGACAAAACTACCAAGAGAACAATTGGTGTAGCGGAACAAAGGAGAGGGCTCTATGCTTTTGAGAACCTCACACCCATTCAAGCTACATCACAAGTTGCATCTGCATCACTTGCATCCACACTGTCAGCACAGTCCACACACTTAAGGCACTCTGAACTATGGCATCTTAGATTAGGACATTTACCTAATGATAGAATTGTTGTTATGAAAAAGGAATACAAAGATTTAAAGTTTTCAATTTGTAATAAGCCTTGTGATTCTTGTCATTATGCAAAACAAAAACGGTTGCCCTTTATGTCAAGGATCACTAAGAGCATGAACAACTTTGACATTGTACACATTGACATTTGGGGTCCTCTCAATACTATTTCTGTTTTGGGTTTCAAATATTTCTTGACTATTGTGGATGATAAAAGTAGATTCACTTGGTTGTATTTTATGAAATTAAAGAGTGAAACTAGTGAATTAGTCAAGAATTTTGTTACAATGATTGAAACTCAATTCAGAGTAACAATTAAGAAGATCTGAACTGATAATGGAAATGAATTCAAACTGAACAATTTTTATGCATCCAAAGGTATTATTCACTAGACTTCATGTGTTGAGACTCCCCAACAAAATGGCATTGTAGAAAGGAAGCATCAACATATTTTGGAAGTCACAAGAGCTTTGATGTTCCATTCTAACATGCCAAATAAATTTTGGAATTTTGCAGTAGCACAATCAGTTCACTTTATTAATAGAATTCCTAGTGTGCTATTGCAAAATCATTCTCCTTATAAAATTTTGAAAGAAAAACAGCCTGATATATCTTACCTCAAGGTCTTTGGATGTCTAGGATTTGCTTCAACAAATTCAGCTCATAGATCAAAATTAGATCAGAGGGCTATCAAATGTGTATATTTGGGTGTCAAAGAAGGTGACAAAGGGCACGTTCTATATGACTTGAAAAGTAGAAATATTTTAATATCAAGGAATGTATCATTTTATGAACATGTATTCCCTTTTTCATTGCAAAATTCAGTTGACAATAACATTGCTATTGATCCTGCACCCATTACTACGTTAAACAATCTAGCATTTGATGATCCATTTTCTGAGTTTCATAGTAGCATTAATTCTCATGCATCACCATCAGTCAATCATTTAGATGAAGAACATCAACATGAGAATATTATACCTGATATCATACCTGCATCTTCACAGTCAAGTGATTCACCACATCTTAGCATGGCATCTAATTCACCTCAAGAGATTAGGAAGTCTACAAGAAATAGAAAGCCCCCTGCATATCTAAAGGATTATCATTGCATGCCAACTGTGTCATACACCAATTGTTCCTCGAATTCAACTCTTAATTCACATGATTCTCATCATTTTTTCTTGGAAAATTTTGAAAATATGTTACATGAGCAAACAACAAATTTCTTTGATTAGTCCACAATTCTATTTTTTGAGTCAGAGTCACCTTCACCCCTCCTCCCAATTAATGCATCTTCAATTTTATCCACCACACATACTTCTCAACTAAAACACAAAGAGCCAAAATGCTATGCCAAGGCCGTTTGTGATCCTAGTTGGCAAGAGGCTATCAATGCTGAATTAACTGCTCTAAGGGAAAATAGAACTTGGACACTTACCAAGCTTCCTGATGGAAAGAAGGCTGTCGGGTGTAAATGGGTGTTCCAGTTGAAACTGAAGCCTGATGGTTCAATTGATCGCCACAAGGCCAGGCTGGTTGCTCAAGGGTTCACCCAAACAGCAGGGGTGGATTATTTTGAAACATATAGTCCTGTGGTAAAAATGAATACCTTTCGAATCCTCATGTCCATTGCTGCAGTGAGAGGCTGGTTTGTCCACCAATTGGATGTCAACACAGCCTTTTTGCATGGTGATTTAGCTGAAGAAGTATATATGCGCCCTCCCCAAGGTCTCCAACTATCCTCACCAGATTTGGTCTGCAAATTGGACCGTTCTCTTTACGGCTTGAAACAAGCCAGCAGACAATGGAACACGAAATTGTGCACCACACTACTTCAAGCTGGATATTCTCAATCATGACATGACTATAGCTTTTTCACAAAATCAAACAAGGGCAAATTCACAGCCATTTTGGTGTATGTCGATGATTTAATACTGGTTGGAGATGATATGTGTGAAATACGGTTCATCAAGCAAGATCTACATGATCTCTTCAAGATCAAGGACATTGGGGACCTGCAATTTTTTTTGGGATTGGAGGTTGATAAACCCATATTTTATGATATATTTTGTGCTTAGTTTGAGTGATTTATTCAATCCTTCACCCACTTATTCATGTTAATTGCATGGTTTTACTTTCCCTTCCTTATTATGTGATGTATGTGAAAAACATATTTCCTATGCTTTTAAATTAATTATTTTAATCACCTTTAATTCCCTTCGATGCCGTGATTAGTGTGTTGAGTAGTCTCAGATCTTCTAAGACAGGAATGACTCAAAGGATGGAAAGGAAACATACAAAAATGGAAGGAAAGCACAAAACGGAGTTCCTGAAAAAACTGGCATCCATGCGATCGCATGGATGACGCGATCGCGTGTCAAGAGCGAAGAAGCAGCGACGCGGCTGCATGACTGACGCGACCGCGCACCTTAAGCAGAACGCATATGACGCGGTCGCATGACTGACGCGACCACGTGGCAAGAAAAAGCTCCGAACGACGCGACCGCGTGACCCACACAGACGCGTGACAGAGGCCACGCACCAGAAATTACAGAAAATGCTCCCAACGATTTCTGAAGCCCTTTTTGGCCCAAATCCAAGTCCAGAAGGCATATACCAGAGGTTATGAAGTGAGGGAATGCATCCATTCTAGCGGAGCTCGCCAATTTTTACTTTTCATGAATTAGATTTAGTTTAGAGAGAGATTCTCTCTCTCTTTAGGATTAGGATTTAGATTTAGGATTTTTATTCACTTTCAGGATTATCTCCTTTGATCAGGTTCAATATTCCTTTTATTTACTTTTGCAAGCTACTTTATGAATCCTTTCATATTACAGATTATTTGAATTAATGTTATTAGAGGTATTTCAGTTTAATATTGATTTCTCTTATTTATACTATTGTTACTTTTACTCTGAAGACATTTTTATTCCAAGTAGATTTATTTTTCTCCTTTTGGTCTTGGTTAAGAAATCAGTAACTCATGAGTTATCCAATTCAACAGCATAATTGATAATTGTTATCTTTGTTAATTGAATTGAACTTCCATAATCCCAATCTTTTCTTAGGAAATAAATAGGATTCGAAGATCAAACCAATTAATCCCTTGACCTTCCTTTATCTGAGTAAAGGTTAACAAAGTAGAATTAAGATTCAACTTTCATTGTTATTGATAAGGATAACTAAGCTTGGACTTCCAATTTCTCATACCTTGCCAAAAGTTTGCTTTGCAGTTATTTATTTATTTTAGTTGCCATTTAATTTACTTGTCATTAAATTACTCGTTCCTCATTCTTGAAACCCCAATTTTACAATCTCCATAACCAATAATAAGAACATACTTCCCCCTTTAGGCAACAACACCCTCCAAGATATCATGGACAAAGACCATTCTACAATGCATATCCAGCTGATAGATATGGTGGACAACCTTGTAACTACCAACAAGCCCCACCCCGTGCCTATAGACCATCCTCTCCTCGAACCCTCGAACCACCACACTCACAAGCTTCTCTTCACCATTCGCCACCACATGATCCCTATTTACCCCAGTTCCAATCCAATCACTCCCAAGCACCACCACTTTCCTATGTATCATGTCCAGATCCACCACCCCGAGAATCAGAGGTTCACCTCAAGGCAACAGTAAATAAACTTCAAGCAACCATTCGACAACTAGAGCAAGCGGTAATTCAATTAGCTTCTAGACGCTCGAACATTCAAGGACCAACCACAGCCCCATGTGGACAATCTAATGAAAAGCGTAGCATGAAGGAGATACTAAAAACTCCAGTGGACAAGACAGAGAATGAATTTGTACTCGAACAAGTAGAAGAAGCTGTCATTGTACAAGAAGAAGAGTTGGTTGAAGATCTAGGAGACGCTGAACCTCCATGGGAATCCAGAGCTGAGGAGAAATCCGTCAAGGACATTATAGTTAATGCTAAGGAGGATAGCGCACAATCCCCAAGGCAAGTCGTTTATGAAGAATCAGACGGAATAATCCAAGAAGCAAATTCTCTTGATGATGATAGTCACAAGTCAAGTTCTCTTTGTAATGAACTTGCATCTACAAGTGAGTTATCTGAGATCGAAGAATCTTCCCCAAATGAATACGAAGATGATGCAGAGGTAGATTTCTCTCAACCTCCAATCTATGACTCAAGTGATGAGGAAGACATAGAAGACTTTGACCAGGGTGATGATGCATTTGAAGATCCTTGCAAAGAAGTGGAGGAATTCACAGAAGATTACCAGGGAGTAGAACTTACAGAACCACCGGAAACACCTTCCCCAAGGCCATTACTGCCTAATACAAGCTTCAAGTGGGTACAATCCTTAACCTTTAACTTTACTTATTCACTTGAATATGGTTTACTTGAAACAGATGGCCAGCTTAGAGCTCTCTGCGGCTTTAAGAGTAAGAGGGAAATGTCTCGTGCTCAGAGCTGGTGCACAAGGTTCAATAAGGTTCCATACTTCAACTTGAAGTGCACGGATTGGTATCAAGCTCAATTGAATGGATCTCGGAAAATGTTTGGTCACTATGGTGAGAATCTATTTTCTAAACCGCCCGGATGGAAAAATATAGATCAAGACGGAGGCGGATTTAAAAACAAGGCTTGGGATCATGGACTCTATCCTGACATTCGTCACCCCGGGAGCCTGAAGATCTGTTTGAAGCTGCTCAGAAGCTTTACATGCCTAGTTTGGGACCCCGGAGGCTATTGGCATTCCAAGCACTGGTGGAGATTTCTGGATGAATTTAAACACAAGCCACCATAACAGGAAGCCCTTCTAATGTCCAACTTAAGGACTTTAACTAAAAGTGCTAGGTGGGAGACAACCCACCATGGTATGATCGTTCCTTTCGTACTTTTAATTTTATTTAGTCTTGTTTGTTTTTGAGTTTTATTTTATATTGTTATTAAACCTGGAATCATGCATAGCATTCACATTAAGCATTGCATTCTGCATTCAGTTTAAAAAAAAAAGGGTGCGCGATGCGACCGCATGCCCCATGCGATCGCGTCAAATGGCGAACAACACTTCCCACGCGACCGCGTCATCCACGCGGCCGCGTGACCTGAAAATCGACGTAAGGATCCAACGTCCAGAAAGTTGGGCTGGAATCGTGCGGCCATTGTGCGTCTAGCACAAAATGGCCCATGCGATCGTATGCCCCATGCGATCGCGTCACTTGCACAATACCAATCCCACGCGACCGCGTGAGCGACGCAACCGCGTCGCATGGATTGCACGAACACCCCAAAGGAAACAGAGGGTTGCGTTGAAACGACGCTGGATTCGTGCATTTAGTACAAATTCCAGCGACGCGATCGCATGCCCCATGCGATCGCGTCACTTAATCTTTTTGCCCTCCGCGCGATCGCATCATCCACGCGATCGCGTCAACCACCTTTTTCGCTCCAGCCACGCAACCGCGTGCTCCACGCGGCCGCGTGGATTCAAATTATAACCCCCCCAGGTCACGCGAAACCCTATTCTCGCGCCCCCCCTGAACCCACCCCCTTCCTTCTCTCCCCCC
>NC_029786.2:81150118-81192635 GCF_000816755.2 Arachis ipaensis | reverse complement strand
GCCGCGCCGCCGTGCCCACCACCACCAGCCGCCGTGCCCACCACCCCCAGCCACCTTCCTGCCTATTCTCATTATTCGGCCTTCCAGGTTCCGCAACACGCAATCCCTTTTATCCGTTCGTAGTTTATTCTTATTTTTCCGTTTGTGTTCATATTAGGATAGTTAGATATGCATGTTGTAGTGGATTTTAGGTTATTAGGTAGCCTAGGATGTGGTTAGTGGATTTAGGTCTGTTTATTTGCATTGTTCTTGTTTCTGTTTTATCAAATCTGCAATTATGCTGTTGCTGTGTTCATGTTCATATGCTGTACTTTCCTGCTTTTGCTGCTCTTTACATTGAACTTTCATGTTTATATTCCGTATATGTAATTGCAAGCTTTAATTTGGATTCATATGAACTGTTTGATTGCTGTTTATTTTTCGGGAAAGTCCTATTTTAGCCGGAATGCTGCCCAAATTTCTGTAAAATATTTCTGTTCATGACTTGGTTTTGGCATTTTCAACTGTGCTTTCCTATAATTTCACCAAACCAATTCATGAATGCTTAGGCACGCATTCTTATTTTCTTTGATCTCCTGGTTCATAAATTGCAATTTTGATGTTTGATTCCTATTTTTGCTTTCTTTATCTCTATTTGAATCATCATCAAACTGTTTTACTTGTTTGAATATGAGTTACCTATAGCTTCTACCTGTGATTACTTGTTACTTGGACCATTTTCATTATGCCTCTTACTTTAACCCATTTTTCACTAACTCACTAATTTTAACTCTAACCAACCTAACCTTTTCATAACTTCTTTTTTTGCTTTTCTTTCACTTTCTTTTAACATTCTAACCAAGGCATGATGTTAATTTTTCTATTTAACTTGCATTCAATTACATTTTGGATTGTGATTTCTTCTTTTCAGACTTTACACTCCTATACAATCCTAAATGCACATTTTACTTAACTCATATTCATTATCCTATTGCTCCTTTGCCACTTTGTGTTTTCTTCGATTATTTGCCTATTTACCTCCCCATTTTTATTATATCCTGGTTTTTTGTTTTTCAGGATGTCAGATTCCCAGAGACGGGGAAAAGGCAAGGCCACTTCTGGCAAAAGGAAAAGAGGAGAAGCCTCCATGTCTATCATCGACCTCATGCATGATACCTCCTTGCGGGAGAAAGCCTTTACCCCGCAGGAGAAGGCTGACCAGCTACTTCCCGCCAATGACCCAGTAAAGTTTGCAAACTGATACTATGAGCTGAAGTATCCGGTGTTTGCAAACTCCAGGAACCTATACCTGGAGCAGACTTTGAAGATCCCAGAAGAACTCCAGCAATACACCTCTGATCAGATCAAACAAAGAGGCTGGTTCTTTTTGGAGAGACCTCTGACTAAGGTTAATGCATCTTGGGTTAGGGAATTCTACTGCAACTACTTCAAACCTTCCCTAGATGCAGTAAACCTCAGAGGAAAGCAGATTCTGGTTACTGAGCAGGCAATAGAAGAGGTTCTGAAACTTCTGCCACAAACTGATCAGACAGATGGCTATCAGAAAGCTGAGGAGGACATGCGCTATATGCGATTTGATTGGGATGCAGTCAAGGCCCGAATTGCCCTTGACTCGTCAGTTCCTTGGATCATAGGTCAGAACACCACCATGCCGAAAGGGATCAAGCAGATCTACCTAAACGATGAGGCTCGGCTATGGCATCAGATATTCAGCAACTACATTATGCCGAGTACTCAAAAGACTGAGATACCAGCCGCTATGATCACCCTCCTTTGGTGTGTGATGGAGGGCAAGGACCTGTACCTGCCACGCTTTATCCGGCACTATATGGCCAGAGTCCACGTCCGAGGCACTCTTCCCTTTCCCTATCTGGTTACACAGCTGGGCCGTCGAGCTAACGTGCCATGGGAGGATGCTGATGAGAGGCCACCTGCTGCAGAGTGCAAGAAGCTTATCCCGCACAGTAGGAACTTCCTGGCCTTGGGCTACAGACCTCCATTCCTTACTGCCACTGCTGATGATACAGCTACACCATCTGCCGGTCCCTCTTCCTCTACCGCTGCACCATCCACCCTTGCCACCACCACTGCACCTCCACCTGCCATAGAGCCTGTCTATCATCTGGTGCACCACTTGTTTCGACGACTTGACCAGATGGAGCGTCGCAACAAACGACGCTATGAGCACCTGAAGCTGATGATACGATCCGGCGACATCTCCTCCGAGCCTGACACACCTTCTGAGGCATCTGAGGAGGAGGCGGATGCGCCCGAGGCAGAGACCCATCCCCAGGGAGAGACAGAGCAGGCAGACACCGAACAGGCTGCCCCACAGACAGAGGTCCCACATCAGATCATGGCTGCAGATCCTGAGATCCCCATTCAGATAGCCCCTCCTCTACAGCAGCCAGACCCTCAGACAACCACCACAGAGACACCAGCTACCATCCCTTCCAGTGATGACACCCCTTCACACCCGGCTTGAGTGAGCATCGGGGACGATGCTACATTTTAAGTGTGGGGAGGTCGCCATCTCTGGCGTATTATTTTGAACCACTACAGACTCTTTTTCTTTTATTTTGGATATTTTTCTGTATTTTTCTCTCTATTTTTATTTTTATTTTCTGAGTATTTATACATTGCTACTTTTATGTATTTTTATTCTATTCCTGCATTCTGCATTTTTAGTTCATATTTTAGTTATTTAGTTTAGCTTGCAATTCTAATTTATTAGTTATAAAAAATTGTGGATTAATTAGTATAGTTTACCCTTTTTTAGCATAAGATAGCTTAGTTTAAATTGAAAAATATAAAAAGGTAGTAAGCTAGGAACTTGAACATAACAGATTTAAATCCATGAACTTTGTATATATAGCATTCCATCATGTAGTTAAGTTAACAAGATTTCATCAAGGAGAAACACTAAAACTTTAAAGCCATTCAATATAAGTTTTACATTGAGAATAATGGGAATTTTTAACTAAACCTGCATGACATACATAACTGATAAATAATTTTTGAGCTAGAGAACACACAGCCTGTGAGTTTTGAGCTTAATTATATGGTTACATTGAAACCATAATTTTTATTCCTGTGTGTTCCGCCCTTCTTTTATATTCTGATGTTCTTTGATTTGCTTTAATCTATATGTCCAATTATAGAATATAGAATATAGAATATAGATACATACCAAAAGAATGATTGAGGCCATTATTTGATTTTAGCTCACTTATCCCAAAATAACCTACCTTTCACATCACCCTTGTTAGCCCCCTTGAGCCTTTAAATCCCTTTTTATTCTATTAGCCACACTACTAGCCTTAAGTAGAAAAACAAAATAAAATCCCAAGTTGAATCCTTGGTTAGCTTAAGATAGAAAATTATGAATAGTTTAAAATGTGGGAAACCTATTGGGAACATGGATGATAAAAACAAAAGGTAGAAAAGTTGAAAAGAATAAAATAACTCAAATTAAGAAATTTTGGGAAGCATGCTCATGAGAAATCAAAGTGATTAAATTACCATGTGCATAAAAAAAATTATTTTTCAGTATTTAATAAAGGGGATACAAAAGAATTCCCCAAATGCAAAAATAAAAGCAATGCACATGGAATAAGAATAAAAGTTGAAACATGAGCATGTAACATCCAAAAGTGGGAAAATATGGGAAAATAGGTAAAGAAGTTTTGTTTTTACTAAATATGTATGTTAGGTGAGATCTTAGTCTAACTAAGGATTCACTTTTTAGCTCACTTAGCCTTATACATATATCCTTACCTTCACCTTGGCCCCATTACAACCTTAATTAAAGACCTCATGATTTTTGGTATGACTGTATTCTATAATTGTTGATTGGTTAGATGAAGAACAAAGTTATAGAAAGGAAGAATAAAAAGAGGAATAGAGTGATTAACCCAATAAACACTGAGTGACTAGAGAGTAAACACAAATTCAGTGAGGGTTCAATAGCTCATTAACATTTATCTCTGTTTGAATTATCTAATTGTTTTGCAAGTTCATAAAATGCTCTTTCTCCCATCTCAATTGTAAAAGTGCTTATTGATTATCTAAGGTTTGGCTATATATACATATATGACTCCTTGAGAATGTGAATTAATTTAACTACCTGTAAGCTTTATTATGAGTGAATAAATTAGAATTGCATGATGCATTTAGGTAGTTGCATTTAGATTAGATTGCATTGCATGACCTTCCATCACTTTAACCTTACTTATTACCTTGGATTTAGCATGAGGACATGCTATTGTTTAAGTGTGGGGAGGTTGATAAACCCATATTTTATGATATATTTTGTGCTTAGTTTGAGTGATTTATTCAATCCTTCACCCACTTATTCATGTTAATTGCATGGTTTTACTTTCCCTTCCTTATTATGTGATGTATGTGAAAAACATGTTTCCTATGCTTTTAAATTAATTATTTTAATCACCTTTAATTCCATTCGATACCGTGATTAGTGTGGTGAGTAGTCTCAGATCTTCTAAGGCATGAATGACTCAAAGGATGAAAAGGAAACATACAAAAATGGAAGGAAAGCACAAAACGGAGTTCCTGGAAAAACTGGCATCCACGCGATCGCATGGACGACGCGATCGCATGCCAAGAGCGAAGAAGCAGCGACGCGGCCGCATGACTGACGCGACCGCGCGCCTTAAGCAGAGCACATATGACGCGGTCGCATGACTGATGCGACTGCGTGACAAGGAAAAGCTCCGAACGACGCGACCGCGTGACCCACGCGGACGCGTGACAGAGGCCACGCACCAGAAATTGCAGAAATAGCTCCCAGTGATTTCTGAAGCCCTTTTTGGCCCAAATCCAAGTCCAGAAGGCATAGACCAGAGGTTATGAAGTGAGAGAATGCATCCATTCTAGCGGAGCTCGCCAATTTTTACTTTCCATGAATTAGATTTAGTTTAGAGAGAGATTCTCTCTCTCTTTAGGATTAGGATTTAGATTTAAGATTTTTATTCACTTTCAGAATTATCTCCTTTGATCAGGTTCAATATTCCTTTTATTTACTTTTGCAAGCTACTTTATGAATCCTTTCATATTACAGATTATTTGAATTAATGTTATTAGAGGTATTTCAGTTTAATATTGATTTCTCTTATTTATACTATTGTTACTTTTACTCTGAAGATATTTTTATTCCAAGTAGATTTATTTTTCTCTTTTTGGTCTTGGTTAAGAAATCAGTAACTCAGGAGTTATCCAATTCAACAGGATAATTGATAATTGTTATCTTTGTTAATTGAATTGAACTTCTATAATCCCAATCTTTCCTTAGGAAATAAATAGGATTCGAAGATCAAACCAATTAATCCCTTGACCTTCCTTTATCTGAGTAAAGGTTAACAAAGTGGAATTAAGATTCAACTTTCATTGTTATTGATAAGGATAACTAAGGTTGGACTTCCAATTTCTCATACCTTGCCAAAAGTTTGCTTTGCAGTTATTTATTTATTTTAGTTGCCATTTAATTTACTTGTCATTAAATTACTTGTTCCTCATTCTTGAAACCCCAATTTTACAATCTCCATAACCAATAATAAGAACATACTTCCCTGCAGTTCCTTGAGAAGACGACCCGAGGTTTAAATACTCGGTTATCAATTTTAAAAGGGGTTTGTTACTTGTGACAACCAAAATGTTTGCACGAAAGGGATTTTTGTTGGTTTAGAAACTATATCTACAACGCGACTATTTTTATGACATTCTTTACTGGGAAAAATCTCGCTCGTCAGAGGTAGTTCGAAGCAAGAGGGGAATTGCAATATGTCAAAGAAAGTATTGCATCGATCTACTCCAAGACTACGGGTTAATGAAAGCCAAGGCAATCTCAACTCCAATGGACTACACCAGCAAGTTGACAAAGAATACTAGAACTCCACTTAGCTCAACATCTGAATATAGAAGGTTAATTGGAAGATTACTCTATCTAACCAATACAAGGCCAGATATATGTTATGCGGTTGGAAGATTGAGTCAATTTTTGGAGTGCGCTACTGACAAACACTTTGAGGCAGCTATAAGGGTACTTAGATATCTCAAGAATGAGCCAGCATTGGGGCTGTTCTTTTCATCTCAGACAGATTTGGAGCCAACCAGTTTTTCAGACAGCGACTGAGGTACCTGTTTGGACACAAGAAGATCAGTATCTGGTCATTGCTTCTTCATAGGTACTTCTATTGTGTCCTGGAAAAGTAAAAAACAAAGTACAGTAGCTGTATCATCATGTGAAGCAGAATACAGAGCCCTTGCTATGGCCACTAGGGAGGCACAATGGATTACTTACATCTTAGAGGATTTGGAAGTAAAACTGCAGAAGCCAATTGCTATGTATTGTGACAGCCAATCAGCCTTGCATATTGCGGCAAACCTTGTCTTCCACGAGAGAACCAAACATATAGAGATGGATTGTCATGTTGTAAGAGATAAATGGCAAGAACAAGTAATCAAGTTGTTGCCTATTACCACAATTAACCAAACAGCTAACATATTAACCAAAGTATTAGCTCCTAACATGTTTCAAAAATGTTGTAGCAAACTCAGAATGGTGAATGTCACCGATTCTAGTTTGAGAGGGGGTGTTACGTGAGCTAATGAGTCATGTGTAATAGTTAGCAAGCTAATCAGTTAGGAGTTGCAGATATAGGCAGATTCTGTTAGTGAGTAATTAGGGAATAAGTTTGTTAGAGTGCTGACTAGATAGTTAGTTATGCAGCTCACTAAGTTGCTGCTATTTATTAGCTAAGAAAGGTGAATTGAGTTAGTTTTTTTGTGCAATCAGAAAATAAATTCAAGTGGGGCAGAGTTGTGACAACAAAACACACTCTCCTCTGTGTAAGAAATAACAGTAGAGAAAGGATTTGTGTATTATTAAGTGTAATCAAGTTGTCTATTCAAGTTTTCTGGAATAATACAATATAAAAAAGTATTTATAGCTACTAAGAGAATCGTAATAATAAAGACGTAATCTCTTATAATAAATATTCAGATATACTAAATAATACTAAATAATACTTGACTTTAAAACTTATTTAAAACAACGAAATAAAAAAACTGCATAAACTGATAAAACGGGTGTAGATGTGGAACTGCCGAAAGGAAGTGTAGATGGAACTGCCGCTTGTCTGAAGGAAGCGCAGACGGAACTGCCGCTAGTCTGAAGGAAGCGTAGACGGAACTGCCGCTTGTCTGAAGGAAAAGCAGACGAAACTGCCGAAAAGAAACGCAGACGGAACTATCACAAGGAAACATAAACGAAACGCAGACGAAACTGCCACGAGAAAACGCAGACGGAACTGCCACGAGAGAACACAAACGAAATTGCCACGAGAGAACACAAACAGAACTGCCACGAGAGAACGCAGACGGAACTGCCGAAAGAGAGCAAAAACTATATGATTTCTTCATGAGAATAGGAAACGGTGGATGACATTGGTGTTTGATCATTCGACTCGAAAAGACACAAGACGGAGAGAATAGGCTAGTCGATGAGGTGAAAAAGCATCAAAGGAGTGACAAAAGATAAAAAAAAATGGCATAGAAAAAAAATGCAAAAACTACGGTGATTTCACCGCAAGGAAAACAACATATCCTCTTCAAGGAGGATACTATGGCTCTGATACCATGTTAGAAAGGTAAGAAAGAGCAGTAGAGAAAGGATTTGTGTATTATTAAGTGTAATCAAGTTGTCTATTCAAATTTTCTGGAATGATACAATATAAAAGGGTATTTATAGGTAATAAGAGAATCGTAATAATAAAGACGTAATCTCTTATAATAAATATTCAGATATACTAAATATTATAAAATATTATATTAATTATTTAATAAAAAATAATTAAACTCTTATAAAATAAAAGTTAGTTTATGTATGTAGAAAAAATTAAACTCTTATATTTTGTTGCATATTTTTTTTTTCTTATTCGTGTGATTACCTTTACTACACATAAGAAGAAATTATAGTCAAAACAGTAGTCTTTTAGTAGTATGTATATAGACTATAGTAATATAGTTTCACTACTATTTTTATTAATGACTTTTTATTTTATCTTTTATATTGATTTTGAAATTGTATTTGATTTTGATTCTGATTTTGATTTTGTTTTTGTTTTTGTGATTTAAGATTGTTAATAAGCTATTGTTAATACTTTAGTATTTGGTGTTTTGCAAGTTGCAACATTTCCAGAATTTAAAATTCAGTTTCTCTATAACTTCATTTTTTAATTTTCGTAATTTAATTAAGTTGATACTTTTTAATTTATTCAATTGTTCTGCATTTATTTTGCAATTATATTATTGTGTATTTTTATGTTATTATTTAAATTATTATTTTAATATTTTAATTTATTAGTTAGTTAATTTAAAAATTAATTATATTTTATAATAATAAAATATAATTATAAAAATAATTGTTATATTATGTATATTTTATTTTTATTCACAAATAACCAACTTTGTCTTTCTTTTTTTTTTTTCATATTCTTTTCCTCTAATTGACAATAAATAAACGAATAAATAAATATAATTATATGTAAGTTTTGTATTGGTTGATTGATAACGTAAAAAAATTGCTCCCTAATTGGATCCGAGAAACGAGATTCTAAATTCAGATTTTATTATTTTCATCTAAAAGTAAATTAATTATGGCCTTGTACAACATCAGGTAGCTAGCTTTCTTCTCTCAATGATCAGATACGACAATTATCCAAGAATTAAATAAAAATTTACTTATGGATTTAATTAATAAATGAAGTATCTTAACATTCGATTTACACATAGCCTGATCTGTATAGCACTATAGCAGTATAGGCAATTAGGCACTACTTTAACTCCAAAAGAACTCTCTCTTATTTTAAATATTAATTAACTTTTAAAAATTTTGTAATCTTCTGAATCCATTGTCCTCAATCACATGAATAAATTTGATTTCAGTTTTTTGCACTCAAGATGTTTATACTTCCTATGATTATAAATTAGTGTATAACTTGGATAAAATTTTTAAGTGATAGTTTGCATGCGATGGCATTATATATAGTTTAGAATTCTAATTTCATCATACCTTTGGATGAATATTATATACTTAGATATCGGGCTAATATATTGCATATTTTATATAATTGAGTAGTTTTAGATATTACTATTAATATTTTTGAATATTACAATTGTTGAATATTGGATGTTATGTAATGTTGCGTTTAATTTCTTATGTGATGTTAATATATAATACTAAACTTATTAATATATGATGTTATAAAATACTTTTTAACGTAAGCATCATTAGAGTAAACATCTAAAATAATTCTAAAAATTATGCAAATTTTTTCAAATGTGCTATGGATGTTATATATATATATATATAAGTTCTTCAATTGTAGTTCTCTTTGGCTATTTTTTGAAGGATGTTCCTGGAATTATTGAGGGTTGTAAAAGAAATTGAAAAAGAAATTGCTGATGAATGTATGTAAAAAAGAAGAAATATAGAAACGTAATAGATAATTGAGGATGTTGAAAAATTGATTAGAAATTATATAAACCAATTAGATACATAATGAGTAACAGTGAGTCTTTAATGCTTCAAGTATATTAATGTTTAATTTGCATTGTAACTGAAATATGCAATATCAATTTTTTTTTTATTTCTCACGTATGTGAATGGGTTGCTATATGCACAAGACAGTATTCGAAACTCCAACACTTACTTAAACGAACTAATGAGCTAACTATTAGACTAACCCAGTTTAGTTAATATACAATATCAATAATTACGTGCTGCTTTAGGTTGATTTTATGTTGTGTCAATTTAAAAAAAAAAAAAAACTGTTATATACATCGTTTATGTATGTATTTCACTTGTAGCATTAAAAATGATTGATAAAAAGTGAGCGCAAATAAAAAAATATGCAAAACACATAATTAAACAGAAAAATATACAAATATAATTTTTAAAAGAGATGAAAAAATACACAAAAGAGATGAAAAAAATTATACAAATATAATTTGTAAAACAAATACTGTAGAAGAATTTTTCCTATATAAAGGTAGACGCACTAGTATACCAAGCAAACTCAAGCCTATAAACGGTACGGTGCCTTAGTTCAAAAATCGATTGAACCAACAACAATGATGCCTAAACTTGATATTGTGTCTATTAAGGTAATGGTAAAGCCATCGTCTCCAACCCCTAATCACCTTAGAGATTTCAAAATCTCCCTCGTTGATGAGATGGCTCCTCCAATCTATATTCCAATAATTTTATTCTACTCAGCCACTGATATTAATAGTTCCTTTGGAACTCATGATGTCGAGACCATATCCAATAAATTAAAGGTTTCTTTATCCAAAGTTCTCACTCTATATTACCCATTCTGTGGAAGATTCAAATGTACCTCACCTTCCTCTGTTGATTGTAATGATGAAGGTGTACCTTACATCGAGTGTAAATTCCCCACTAACCTTACAGATATTCTCAAAAGGCCTCAATCCCAAATGCAGGAGCTTTTGCCATTTGACCCATATAATAATGTTTCTAGTAGTTTGGATCATAATGATGACAAACACAAAGTGACCATGGCGGTTCAGTTGAGTGAATTCAAGTGTGGGGGTATTGCACTTGGTGTGTGCCTCTCACACAGGGTAGCAGATGGGGAAGCAACATCATCATTCCTCAATGCTTGGGCTAAAACTGCAAAGGGTCTTTTCAACCAAGTAGACCCACCTCAAATGGATGCAGCATTGATTTTCCCTCCACGGGGAATAGAATGGGCCATGACTAGTCTCATGGTGGGTGGTGGCAATGAAAAACTCGTGACCAAGTGTTTCTTGTTTAGTCCAACGGACTTGTCCAGATT
Organism: Arachis ipaensis; assembly: GCF_000816755.2. Classification (NCBI taxonomy): domain Eukaryota; kingdom Viridiplantae; phylum Streptophyta; class Magnoliopsida; order Fabales; family Fabaceae; genus Arachis; species Arachis ipaensis. Next base: position 81,181,755 of record NC_029786.2, on the reverse strand, counting down.
GAGAGCTAGATTTGGAAGCTTTAATCCGACTCGCGTCGAAGCTGTCACAGCACTCATATGGAAATCAGCCATTCAAGTAGCAAAAGGAAGTTACAAGGCTTCTATGGTGTGCCACGCCGTCGACATTCGTAATCGAATGGTGCCACCGTTGCCAAAAAACTTGTTTGGCAATCTTTGGCTTTATTCTATTTCTGAATTGGTGGATTTGGGTGACGGAGGTTATGGAACAGAAGAGTTGTGTGATTTGGTGGGGATGGTTAGGAATGCTATTAGAGAAACTAGTGCGGGTTATTCAGATATGCTGCTTCAAGGTGACGGTTTGGATGAGTTCGATGAATTCTTCAAGGAAGCAAGATTAAGGGTCGCTGAAAATCTTGTTGCATGTTGTGGATTTAGTAGTTGGACAAGATTTGGTTTCTATGAAGTTGATTTTGGATGGGGGAAGCCAATTAAGGTGAGAAACATTAATTTGCCTATGAAGAATGTGACATATTTGATTCCTACAAGAACTGGAGAAGGCATAGAGGCATGGGTAACCATGACCGAGCTTGATATGGATGAATTCCAGCGTAACTCCGAGCTTCTCCAGTTTGCCTTGCTGGAATCTTAAGAGTTTTTATATATTTTCTTATAAAAATGTATGTCTTAGTGTGGGATAATAAAGAAATAAGTTTAAAATGTTGTGATAAGACGTGGATGATCACGTAGACTAACCTTCTCAATACTGAAGGAATCATTCTCAAGAGAGAATGAATTTAATGAAGGTTGAAAAGTGATGACAATTTGTGTGTATAAATAGGAGAAGCATCCATCTGAATAAACACACACAAGCAATAAAACAATATTTTCTCTCTTATACTCTTCTCTCTCTTTCATATTATTTTCTCTCTTATATACTTTATTATAATATTATTAAATATATTAATTATATCTACTATATTGATATAGTAATTCTAGTGAATATTACTACTTGAGTTATTTAATTATATTTCCATATTTTATATTTGTTACTTCTTCCTTATTTATTTAGTTATTTTACAACACGTTATTAGCACGAGACTCTGATCAAATTTTTAGGAAAACTCAGGTAACAAATTTTCATTATGTCGAAACTCTCTCATCTTGAATTCAATGCTCTTGATATATCTGGAAACAATTATTTATCATGGATATTAGATGCTGAAATCCATTTTGATTCAATGGATCTTGGAGATACCATTAAGGTTGAAAATAATGCATCCCAGAAGGATAAAGCCAAAGCCATAATTTTTCTTCGATCGTCGTCATCTTGACGAAGGATTGAAAAATGAATATCTTACATTAAAAGATCCTGTAAATCTTTGGAAAGACCTTGAAGAAAGGTACAATCATAAAAAAACAGTGATACTTCCTCAAACCCGATATGAATGGACGCACTTGCGTCTACAGGATTTTAAATCTATAAATGAATATAATTCTGCAATGTTTCGAATCACCTCACGAATGAAATTATGTGGGGAAAAGATAACTGATCATGATATGTTGGAGAAAACTTTCTCAACCTTTCATGCCTCGAATGTGCTCCTGCAGTAGCAGTATCGAGAAAAAGGATTTAAAAAATATTCTGAGTTAATTTCTTGCCTTATTGTTGCTGAACGCAATAATGAGTTGCTTTTAAAGAATCATGAAACGCGCCCAACTGGCGCCGCCCCATTTTCTAAAGTAAATGCGGCAAATCATTATCCCAGAAGAGGTAAATGGCAAGTCTTTAGTAACAAGAAAAATTATGGAAGGAAAAAGAATTATGTTCAAAAGAGAGGATCTCACCAGAAGTGGGATATAGAAAGAAATATTGAGTAAAATAAATCAACAGAGGATAAGTGTTTTCGTTGTGGTGGAAAGGGCCATTGGTCACGTACCTGTCGTATCCCAAGGCACCTAGTCCATCTTTACCAAGCATCTTTGAAAAAGGATGACAAAGAAAAGGAAACAAATTTTGTTTCAAATGATGCTGAAAATTTCACCACTCATTATGATGTATGTGATTTCTTTGAGGATCCTGAAGGAAATATTGGTCATTTGATCAATGATGGAATAATTTAAAATGTGGGATTATTATGTATCCATGTAAATAAATAATGTAAAGAACTTATTGTTAAGTTTTAGTTTCTATGTATTTAAGTTTCAAATGTGATGTATATAAATAATGAAATATTAATGTTTATAAATTTTGAAATCATTAAATGTGTTAAGTTTTAAAATAAAATTTTAGTATGACATTATGTGCAGAATTTCTTAGAAAAATAATTCCAATCAAGAATTCGATTTGACTGTGTGCTACTCATTTTATTATTATTTATCTTTGAAGAAAATGGCAAGGATATATAATGAAGATATATGCCTTGTGAATAGTGCAAGTTCGCACACCATTCTCAAAAGTGATATATATTTTACCCATCTTGTGCCAAAAGAAGAATATGTTAATACTATAATTGGTTCATGCAATGTGATTGAAGGCTCCGGAAGAGCTATAATTTTGTTTCCCGAAGGAACAAAATTCATAATAAATAATGCACTATTGTCTACTAAGTCTCTGAGAAACTTATTGAGTTTCAAAGATATTCGCCGAAATAGATATCATGTTAAGACAATGAATGAGGGAAATCATGAGCATTTATGTATCACAACTCATAATTCAAATAAGAAAGTTATATTAGAAAAATTACCCTCACTTTCATCTGGGTTATATTACACCAAGATTAGTGCAATTGAATCACATGCCATTGTAAACTAGAAGTTTACTAGCCCAAATGAATTCATAACTTGGCACGACCGATTGGGTCATCTGGAAACAACCATGATGTGGAGAATTATTGAAAACTTCCATAGACATTCACTAAAGAACCAGAAGATTCTTAAATCTAGTGAATTTTGTTGTGATGCATGTTCTCAGGTAAAGTTAATTTTAAGGCCATCACCAGTAAAGATTGGATTTGAGTCCCCTAAATTCCTAGAAAGGATTCAAGGTGATATATATGGACCTATTCATCCACCATGTGGATCTTTTAGATATTTTATGGTCCTGATAGACGCATCTTCGAGATGGTCACATGTGTGCTTATTGTCTTCTCGCAACCTGGTGTTTGCGAGATTACTGGCTCAAATTATTCGATTAAAAGCACAATTTTCAGAAAATCCAATCAAAGCAATTCGTCTTGATAATGCTGGTGAATTTACTTCCCAAGCATTTAATGCTTATTGTATGGCTAATGAAATAAGTGTTAAACATCCAGTAGCTCATGTTCACACGCAAAATGGGTTAGCAGAATCACTTATTAAATGCCTCTAATTAATTGCTAGACCCTTGCTTATGAGAACAAATCTCCCAACCTCGGTTTGGGGCATGCTATTTTACATGCCGCAGCACTTATTCATTTGAGGCCAACGAGTTACCATCAATTCTCTCCTATGCAATTAGTTTTTAGCCAGCAGCCAAATATTTTCCATTTAAGAATATTTAGGTGTGCGATATATGTTTCCATTGCACCACCTAATCCCACAAAAATGGGACCCCAAAGAAAATTGGGGATATATGTTGGATATGATTCTCCCTCTATAGTGAGGTATCTTGAGATACAAACCGGAGATGTATTTAAAGCCCGATTTGCGGATTGTCATTTTGATGAATCAAAATTTTCAACATTAGGAGGAGAGAATAAGCTTCCTGAAAAAGAACTTAATTGGAATGCATCATCCTTGATGCATTTAGATCCTCGATCAGGGCAATGTGAACTAGAAATTCAAAAGATTATACATTTGCAAAGAATAGCAAATGAATTGCCTGATGCATTTTCCGATACAAAGAGGATAACCAAGTCTTATATACCAGCGGAAAATGCCCCAATTCGAATTGATGTCCCAGTTGGACAAATTGCCACCGAAGCAAATACACGCCAGAAGCGTGGCAGGCCTGTCGGTTCCAAAGATAAAAATCCTCAAAAGAGAAAAGAGGTAAATACGATTCCTGTTGAAAAAGACATAGTAAAGACACCTGCAGTTGTCTAAAATTCTGATATAATTTTAACGCCAGAAGATGTTCAGGTACTTGAAAATTTTGAAAATGATGAGATCTCGATAAATTATGTCTTTACAGAAGAGAAATGGGACCGAAATAAGACAATTGTCAATGAAATATTTGCATATAATGTGGTATTAAATATCATGCATGAAAGTAAGGATCTTGAGTCAAGATCAGTCGAAGAAGTCGACAAAAAAATGATTGGCCAAAATGGGAAGAAGCCATGAAGGCTGAATTAGACTCACTTGCAAAACGTGAAGTCTTTAGACCTGTAGTCCGTACACCAAAAGATGTAAAACCTGTTGGATACCGATGGGTATTTGTGAGAAAACAAAATGAGAAAAATGAAGTTGTGCGCTATAAAGCCTGACTTGTGGCACAAGGTTTTTCACAAAGGCCCGGTATAGATTATGAAGAAACATATTTTCCTGTAGTGGATGCGATAACATTACGTTATTTGGTCAATTTATCTGCATATCATAAACTGCATATGCATTTAATGGATGTGGTAACAGCCTATTTATACGGCTCATTAGATCGGGATATCTATATGAAAGTCCCTGAAGGACTAAAGATATCTAAATCATCTAATGAATATTCGCAAGGGTTATACTCAGTCATATTGCAAAGATCTTGATATGGTCTGAAGCAATCTTGACGAATGTGGTATAATCGTCTTACTGAGTATCTGGCCAAAAATGGATTCAAGAATGATGATATCTGCCCATGTGTTTTTATAAAGAAATCTGCATCTGGATTCATTATAATTGCTGTGTACGTTGATGATTTAAATATCATTGAGACTCCTGAAGAGATTCCAACAATTATAAAAACTCTGAAAGAAGAGTTTGAGATGAAAGATCTTCGAAGGACTAAATTTTGTCTCGGCCTGCAGATCGAGCATATAAAAAATGGGATCTTTATTCATCAAACAACATACACAGAGAAGATTTTGAAAAGATTTTATATGGATAAGTCACATTCCTTGAGTACCCCAATGATCGTAAGATGTTTGGATATGGAAAAGGATCAATTCCGTCCTAAAGAAGAAAATGAAGATATCCTTGGTCCTGAAGTACCATATCTTAGTGCTATTGGAGCACTGATGTATCTTGCTAATAATACACGACCTAATATATCATTTGCTGTAAATTTACTAGCAAGATACAGTTCTTCTCCAACCAGAAGACATTGGAGTGGAATCAAACAAATCTTTCGATATCTTCATGGAACGGTTGATATGGGATTGTTTTATCCCTATGGATCCAAGTCACAATTAGTTGGCTATGCTGATGCTGGATACTTGTCTGATCCACATAAAGGGAGATCTCAAATAGGATACCTATTCACATATGGTGGTACAGCTATATCATGGAGGTCCACGAAACAGACGATTGCAGCAACATCCTATAATCATGCTGAAATACTCACGATACATGAAGCTAGTCGTGAGTGTTTTTGGCTCAGGAGTTTGATCCAATATATTCTGTCATCATGTGGAATGATTGATCATAAGATAGCTCTAACTATCTTGTTTGAAGATAATACATCATTCATTGCTCAACTTAAAGGCGGATACATCAAAGGTGATAGAACAAAGCATATTTCTCCCAAATTCTTCTTCACTCATGATCTTCAAAATCAAGGGACAATTGATGTCCAACAGATCCACTCAAGTGACAATCTGGCAGATTTATTCACAAAGTCACTCCTAAAATCTTCCTTTGAAAGATTGGTACATGAGATTGGGATGCGCCGATTTCGAGACATTAAATGATGTCAACAAGAGGGGGAGACTGTACTCTTTTTTCCTTGGTCAGTTTTTTTTCCCATTGGGTTTTTCTTGACAAGATTTTTAATGAGACAGTCCCTATCACAAAGGATATTGTACTCTTTTTCCTTCACTAAGGTTTTTCTCACTAGGTTTTTCTTTAGTAAGGTTTTAATGAGGCATAATCTTAAATGGTCATCCAAGGGGGAGTGTTGTGATAAGATGTGGATGACCACGTAGACTAACCTTCTCAATACTGAAGGAATCATTCTCAAGAGAGAATGAATTTAATGAAGGTTGAAAAGTGATGACAATTTGTGTGTATAAATAGGAGAAGCATCCATCTGAATAAACACACACAAGCAATAAAATAATATTCTCTCTCTTTTACTCTTGTCTCTCTTTCATGCTATTCTCTTTCTTATATACTTTATTATAATATCATTAAATATATTAATTATATCTGCTATATTGATATAGTAATTCTAGTGAATATTACTACTTGAGTTATCTAATTATATTTTCATATTTTATATTTGTTACTTTTTTTAATTATTCTTAAAATAATTAAATAATATTATATATATTAAATATTAATTATAAATATTATATGTATACACTACAAGAAAAAAAGTTTTTTGCCATGCTTTTTGAGCTACCGGCACGCTTTTGAAAGGGTCACATCTGCAAGCGTGCCGGTTGATCTATCGCCACACTTTTCTTGATCTATTGGTACGCTTTACTTTTCACCACGCTTTTATCTATTAGCACGCTTAAAAGCGTGGCTGTAAGTATAACTCCGTTGCCACGCTTTTAAATGTGCCAAAAAATAGACATACAGTCACGCTTATAAAGCGTGCCGAAAGATGGACATACAGCCACACTTTTAAAGCATACCGAAAATTGAAAACTTGTCGTTACATTTCAAAAGCGTGCCCTAATCCTTTTCAAATTAAAAAAAAATAAAAAATAAAAATAAAATAGAAATATTAATAAGTTATCTTTCAAATAAAATAAAATACTAAAAATTTAATCTTCCATTGATTTATATGAATTATGTACATGTAACCTATTGTATAGTTGTCGGAGGTGGAGAAGCTGTTGGACGACAATAACCTGTATGCATGAGAACTATACAACAAATTGAAAAATCAGTACTAATTTCAAGCATGTCAAATTTGTCACCTAATAATAAAAACTAGTAGCCCCTTTTTATAATAATACATACCTACAACAAGATCTGAGCCATATGTGTAGACATTAGTCCTCCATAGTTGGCCACCTCTGACCTGAACATATTAATATTAACTCTCAAGATTTGGTATAGCATCAGAATTCAGATACTAGAGGCTAAAGGCATATTTCAATTTCATACATTGGGTTCCCAAATAAAAAATATAGGTACATTTCTCTAATAGCAAAGTGAACAAATGAAAATTTACATCTCATCTCATTAAATCATTTAATTAACTGAATTAATGTAAAAAAAATTCATGCCAGCATCAAGGAAGTATTAGTGAAAAGTATGCATTAAAATCACATAAAACATTGATAGCCATTGAACTAGTCTCCAATCAATACAAAATATCTAATAATGAACAAGAAAACAAGCTTCCAGAACTAAGCACACACATCTGAACTAAAGTGAAGCTCAAGGATCAATAGCCATTGAAAAAATAATCTTAGAATTTACTAGTTAGTAAAAAGAATAGTGAAGTCAAAGTGAAAATCAAGGGAAGTAAAAATGAAATGGGTGACCTTTTAACTTTATCACCAGAACAATAAGTATGTACAGGTAGTTATTAACTTTTGACTAACTTAATTTACTAAGCAACTCATTCCAAAAAGTAATTGAAGAAAGAAAGCATAAGTTTGGGATTTTATTTACCAAATCTCCAACGAGCTTGAACAAGAGCCATGTCAGGATTGCCAATCAAAAAGGGAATGGCTCTTCTTAAGAAATTAGGTTCAGGCCAGAGATCAGCATCGAAGATTGCAACGTATTCATAGTGTTTGACATAGCTACGCTTTAAACCTTCTTTAAATGCACTTGCTTTGTATCCTGTTCCATTCTCTCTTATTTGGTATGTTATGTTTATGCCTTTACTTCCCCATCTCTGGCATTCCATCTCCACCATTTGCTGCATTATTTTTCATTTCGTATTAACAACACATATTTCCTAAGACTCGTTACTTTTTACTAAAAAATCACACAATTTCTAATAAAAGTATTTTACTATATCAATATTAAGAGTACCTTGATTGCAGGCTCAGTAGAATCATCAAGAACTTGGATGACAAGATGATCAGCAGGCCACAAAAGATTACAAGCTGCACCAATTAACACCTTGTATACCTATATATACACACAGAAAAAGAACTAAAAAAACCAACCAAATTTCACAGAAATAAAATAGAGGAGGCAGAGGAAAACAAAGAATAGAGATAAGCAAATGCAAGCAAATTAAGAAGACCTCTTTCTCATTGAACATTGGAATCTGGATGAAAACCACAGGGAAATTGGAGCTTCCAAGTTCAAGATCATCTTGGATGGATTCATACTTGTAACGCTACTTTGGTTTCTTCCAGAAGAGCTTGACCAAGATGATAACGATTCCCATGTACAGTCTCTCCAGATGCAGCTGCTCCATTCTTCTTTGGAGCAGCTTCAGTACCTAGTTAAACAGAAACAAGATCGCATTAACGAAATGATAATTGACGGAAAACACAAATACTGAAGATCTGAATATAGATTGTGGACATACCTTCTCTGAAGCAGCTCTGGAATCGGCTAGGCATGTGGCAGAGGTACCTCATCCTGCTGGTGCCGGTGGTCTTTCTGCGAATGGCCTTCACGCTCCAGTTATCTGTAAGGGTTCATTTGGCAAAATAGTACTAGAATCATGAGAATTAAAACTAAAATGTGTAGAATTAGAAATCATGAATGAAAATGGAAGAAATTAGGGTTTACATTTCCTCTTGAGTGCAGTGGGGGAAGCGCAGACGGAGCAACGACTCTTCTGGAGGTGAAAGCTGCGGTGGCCGCACCTCACACAAAGGGTGTGAGTCTTGTTCCTCCTCTTACCAAAGCTCCCTGTTCCCTTACCCTGTGTTACATTCACAGATACTAAAATTTAATTCATCATAGATACACAGTAAGTTGTGTGTGTGTGTGTGTGTGTGTGTGTGAGAGAGAGAGAGAGAGAGAGAGAGAGAGAGAGAACCATTGAAGCAGATCCAGAAGATACGATAGATTGGTGGCACAGAGGAAGGAAAGGCGACCTCTGTTGGCTGACCGATGCGGTAAGTAGTGAGCGCCGAGGGAGGCAGCGCGGAAGAAGGAAAGGCGACCTCTGTTGGCTGACCGATGCGGTAAGTAGTGAGCGCCGAGGGAGTGCGAGCGCCAGCAAAGACAGGCTAGGGGAGACGACGGAGCAAGCGCCGACAGAGAAGAGGATGAGCAACAGAGTCTGAGTTTTAGGGTTTTTAGACTTCAGAGCGTTAGTAATAGGGTTAGGTGAGAAGAGTAGAAGAGTCTGACGAGTTAGGGACTTTAATTTAGGGTTTTTTCTTTTCTTTAGTGAAACCTTTTCGCCACGCTTTTTTTAAGGGTGCCAATAGAGTTATTGGAAATGGGGATGATTTATAAACGTGCCAAGATTAAAAATTTTTTGCCACGCTTTACAAGTGTCTCTGTTTAGCGTGGCAAAAAAAAGCGTAGCCAAATCTCTAATCAATTGCCATCCTCATAAAAGCGTGACCATAGACCTCTTTCGCCACGCTTTTTAAGCGTAGCAAGAAAAAACATAACCAAATCTCTCATCAATCGCCATCCTCATAAAAGCGTAGCCATTGACCACTTTTAACCACTGATGAGCGGATAATTTATACGCTTTTTGGCATTATTTTTAGTATATTTTTAGTATGTTTTAGTTAGTTTTTATTATGTTTTTATTAGTTTTTATTAAAAAATCACATTTTTGGCCTTTACTATGAGTTTGTGTGTTTTTCTGTGATTTTAGGTATTTTCTGGCTGAAATTGAGGGACCTGAGCAAAAATCTGATTCAGAAGCTGAAAAAGGACGCAGATGCTGTTGGATTCTGACCTCCCTGCACTCGAAGTAGATTTTCTGGAGCTACAGAAGCCCAATTGGTTCACTCTTAATTGCTTTGGAAAGTAGACATCCTGGGCTTTCCAGCAATATATAATAGTCCGTGCTTTGCCTGAGATTTGATGACCCAAACTGGCGTTCAAAGTCAGCATAAAAATTCTGGTGTAAAAACACCCAAACTGGCACTAGAATTGGAGTTAAACGCCCAAACTGGCACCAAAGTTGGCGTTTAACTCCAGGAACAGCCTAAGCACAAAAAAGTTTCAATGCTCAGCCCAAGCACCCACTAAGTGGGCCCGGAAGTGGATTTCTGCATCATTTACTTATTTCTGTAAACCCTAGGTTACTAGTTCATTATAAATAGGACCTCTTACTATTGTATTTTGATCTCTGGAACACATTATGTAGCTTTTACGTTCTGAGACCTCCATGGGAGGCTGGCCACTCGGCCATGTCTACCCTATTTTCACTTATGTATTTTCAACGGTGGAGTTTGTACACCCCATAGATTAAGGTGTGGAGCTTTGCTGTTCTTCATGAATTAATGCAAAGTACTATTGTTCTTCTATTCAATTCAAGGTTATTCTTGTTCTAAGATATTCATTCGCACACAAGAACATGATGAATGTGATGATTATGTGACACTCATCACCATTATCACTTATGAACACGTGCCTAACAACCACTTCCATTCTATATGAAAACGAGCTTGAATGCATATCTCTTGGGTTTCTAATCTAAGATTAGAATCTTCGTGGTATAGGCTAGAATTATTGGCGGCCATTCCTGAGATCCAGAAAGTCTAAACCTTGTCTGTGGTATTTTGAGTAGGATCTGGGATGGGATAACTGTGATGAGCTTCAAACTCGCGACTGTTGGGCATAGTGACAGACGCAAAAGGATCAATGGATCCTATTCCAACATGAGTGAGAACCGACAGATGATTAGCCGTGCGGTGACAGCGCATTTGGACCATTTTCACTGAGAGGACAGATGGTAGCCATTGACAATGGTGATCCCCCAACATACAGCTTGCCATGGAAGGGAGTATGAATGATTGAATGAAGGCAATGGGAAAGTAGAGGGTCAGAAGGAACAAAGCATCTTCATACGCTTATCTGAAATCCCACCAATGAATTACATAAGTATTTCTATCTTATTTTCTATTTTAATTATATTTTAATTATCAAAACTCATGAACATTTGAATCCGCCTGACTGAGATTTACAAGATGACCATAGCTTGCTTCAAGCCGACAATCTCTGTGGGATCGACCCTTACTCACGTAAGGTATTACTTGGACGACCCAGTGCACTTGCTGGTCAGCTGCACGGAGTTGTGTGAAAAGTGTGCGATCACGATTCTGTGTACCAAGTTTTTGGCGCCGTTGCCGGGGATTGTTAGAGTTTGGACAACTGACGGTTTATCTTGATGCTCAGATTAGGTAATTTTATTTTATTTATTTTATTTTCGAAAAAATTCAAAAAAATAATATATATTTTATTTTGTTCTTCAGAATTTTTAAGAACGAATTCTAGAGTTTCAGATGATGCCTTTATCATCACAGGAGCTAGTTGATTCCCATCAATTTGGCTGTTGTATGTAATGTCTTGCTGAAGCTTGGCTGGCCATGTCTAATCTTTTTAGACTGAAGCTTTAGACTAACATTGCATGATTCCTGGAATTCTCATTAAGAATATTGAATTCATTATTTTCTTTTTTCAAATAATTTTCGAAAAATACACAAAAAAAATTAATAAAATCATAAAAACCAAAAATTTTATGTTTCCTGTTTGAGTCTAGTGTCTGTTTTTAAGTTTGGTGGCCTGCATTTTTTTCTTGCATTTTTCGAATATATGCAGTATGTCTTCATTGATCTTCAAGTTGTTCTTGATGATTTTCTTTGTCTGATCTTTAAATTCTCTTGTTGTGTGTCTTTTGTTGTTTTTCATGTGCATTCTCAATTTGTTAGTGTCTCTAATATGAAAATTTCTAAGTTTGGTGTTTTGCATGCATTGTTTATTTGATCTTAGTTTTTCATGATTAGTTTCATTTTGTTGTTTTTTTTATCATTAAAAATTCAAAAATTTTTCAAAATTATGTCTTTTCAAGTCAATAATACAGAGAATTGAAGATTCAGAACATGCAGCAGAGGAATTACAGAGACAAAGCTGGGCATTCAAAATGCCCAGTGAGGAAGGAATTCTGGCGTTTAAACGCCAGCCAGGGTACCTGGCTGGGCGTTAAACGCCCAAATGGGTAGTAATTTGGGCGTTAAACGCCAGAATGGATACCATTCTGGGCGTTTAACGCCAGAACAATACAAGGGAGGTAAGTTAGTTTTTAATTCAAATCTTTTTCAAACTTTCATAATTTTCCAAAATAAAATCTTTTTCAAACCATATCTTTTTCAATCATATCTTTTTTTTCAAAATCAAATCTTTTCCATTTTTCTCTCACTATTTTCGAAAATCCTTGCTAACAATTAATGAGTTGATTCAAAAATTTCAAGTTTGTTACTTCCTTGTTAAGAAAGGTTCAATATTTGAATTTTAGGATCATATCTTTTAAATTTCTTATTAGCAAAGTCATTAATTTTAAAAATCAAACTTTTTAAATTGTTTTTCAATCATATCTTCTCAATCACACCTTTTTCAAAATCATCTTCAATCATATCTTTTTGATTGCTTATTTCAAAATCTTTTTCAAAATCACTTAACCACTTTCTCACTTTTAACTTTCGAAAACCATCAACCACTTTTTCAAAATTTCTTTTAATTAATTTAAAATTTTTTTTAATTTTGTTTTTGAAAATTCTTCCACCTCCTCACCCTCTTCTATTTAATCATTGATCCCTCTCCTCTATTAGCAATTCAGACTCTCTCCTTCTTTAAATGTTCGAATTCTTCTCTATCTATCTCATCCTTCTATTCTTATTTTCCTCTGACACCTCAAGGAATCTCTATACTGTGACATAGAGGATTCCATACTTTCTTGTTCTCTTCTCTTTCTTATGAGCAGGAAGAAAGACAAAGGCATTCTTGTTGAAGCTGGTCCTGAACCTGAAAGGAACTTGAAGAGGAAGCTAAGAGAAGCTAAAGCACAACTCTCTGGAGAGGACCTAACAGAAATTTTTGAAAAAGAAGAAGACATGGCAGCCAAAAATAACAACAATGCCAACAATACAAGAAAGATGCTTGGTGACTTCATTGCACCCTCTTCTGACTTTTGTGGAAAGAGCATCTCAATTCCTGCAATTGGAGAAAACAACTTTGAGCTTAAGCCTCAATTAGTTTCTCTAATGCAGCAGAATTGCAAGTATCATGGACTTCCATTGGAAGATTCTCATCAGTTTTTAGCTGAATTCTTGCAAATTTGTGACACTGTCAAAACCCATGGGGTTGACCCTGAGGTCTACAGACTTATGCTTTTCCCTTTTGCTGTAAGAGTCAGAGCTAGGACATGGTTGGACTCACAACCTAAAGAAAGCCTGAACTCTTGGAAAAAGCTGGTCAATGCCTTCTTGGCAAAGTTCTTTCCACCTCAAAAATTGAGCAAGCTTAGAATGGAAGTCTAGACCTTCAGACAGAAGGAAGGCGAATCCCTCTATGAAGCTTGGGAAAGATACAAGCAATTGATTAAAAGGTGTCCTTCTGGCATGCTTTCAGAATGGAGAATCATATGCATATTCTATGATGGTCTGTCTGAACTGTCCAAGATGTCATTGGACAACTCTACTGGTAGATCTTTTTATCTGAAGAAGATGCCTGAAGAAGCCCAGGAACTCATTGAAATGGTTGCAAATAACCAATTCATGTACACTTCTGAAAGGAATCCTGTGAATAATGGGACAACTCAGAAGAAAGGAGTTCTTGAGATTGACACTCTGAATGCCGTATTGGCTCAGAATAAAATATTGACTCAGCAAGTCAATATGATTTCTCAGAGTCTGTCTGGAATGCAAGCTGCATCCGGCAGTGCTAAAGAAGCTTCTTCTGAAGAAGAAGCTTATGATCCTGAGAATCCTGGAATGGAAGAAGTGAATTACATGGGAGATTCCTATGGAAATACTTACAATCCTTCATGGAGGAGTCATCCTAATATCTCATGGAAGGATCAACAGAAGCCCAATCAAGGCTTCAATAATAATAATGGTGGGAGAGCACGGTTTGGCAATAACAAACCTTTCCCATCATCTTCTCAGAAACAGACAGAGAATTCTAAGCAGAGCAACTCTGACTTAGTAACTGTAGTCTCTGATCTATCTAAGACCACTCTCAGTTTCATGACTGAAGCAAGGTCCTCCATTAGAAATTTGGAGGCACAAGTGGGTCAGCTGAGTAAAAGAATTACTGAAACTCCTCTTAGCACTCTCCTAAGCAATACAGAAGAAAATCCCAAGAGAGAGTGCAAGGCCATAACCATGATCAACGTGGCCGAACTGGGAGAGAGTGAGGAGGACATGAGTCCCAGTGAGAAAGATCTCATGGGACGTCCTCTGGACAAAAGGGAGTTCCCCTTTGAGGAATCAAAGGAATCTGAGGCTCATACAGAGACCATAGAGATTCCATTAAACTTTCTTCTGCCATTCATGAGCTCTGATGAGTATTCTTCCTCTGAAGAGGATGAGGATATTGCTGAAGAGCAAGTTGCTAAGTACCTTGGAGCAATCATGAAGCTAATTGACAAGTTATTTGGTAATGAGACTTGGGAGGATAAACCCCCCTTGCTCACTAATGAACTGAATAACTTGATAAGGCAGACATTACCTCAGAAGAAACAGGATCCTGGAAAATTCTCAATACCTTGTACCATAGGCACTATGACCTTTGAGAAGGCTCTGTGTGACCTGGGGTCAAGTATAAACCTCATGCCCCTCTCTGTAATGGAGAAACTAGGGATCCTTGAGGTGCAAGCTACAAAAATCTCACTAGAGATGGTAGACAATTCAAGGGAACAAGCTTATGGACTTGTAGAGGATGTATTGGTGAAAGTTGAAGGCCTTTACATCCCTGCTAATTTCATAATCCTGGACATTGGAAAGAATAGGGATGAATCCATCATCCTTGGCAGACCCTTCCTAGCCACAACAAAAGCTGTGATTGATGTTGACAGAAGAGAGTTGGTCATTCGAGTGAATAAAGACTACCTTGTGTTTAAGGCTCAAGGATCTCCTTCTGTACACATAGAGAAGAAGTATGAAAAGCTTCTCTCAATACAGAGTCAACCAAAGCCCCCTCATTCAAACTCTAAGTTTGGTGTTGGGAGGCCATCATCATGCTCTAAGTATCTGTGAGGCTCCATGAGAGCCCACTGTCAAGCTATTGATATTAAAGAAGCGCTTGTTAGGAGGCAACCCAATCTTTACTTATCTATATTAAATCTCTATTTTCTATTAGTATTTTATGTTTTTTTTAGGTTGATGATCATGTGAAGTCACAAAAACAACTGAAAAAGCAAAAACAGAATGAAAAACAGCATTAAAAATAGCACACCCTGGAGGATGATCTTACTGGCGTTTAAACGCCAATAAAGGTAGCAGAATGGGCGTTAAACGCCCAGTCTGGCACCATTTTGGGCGTTTAACGCCAGAAAAGGGCACAAAGCTGGCGTTTAAATGCCAGAAATGGGCAGCAACCTAGCGTTTAACGCCAGGATTGGCACTCCAAGGGGCGTTCACACGCCAATATGGTGCAAGGATGAGAAATCCTTGACACCTCAGGATCTGTGGACCCCACAGGATCCCCACCTACCTCAACTCTCTCTCTCTTCTTCTCACCTTCCCCAAATACCCCTCACCACCTCACAATTCAAATTCAAATCATTTCCCTCCCATACCCAACCCCTCATACACGAACCCTACCCCTCTCTCCACTCCTATATAAACCTTCATCCCCCCTTCATTTTCACACATTATAAACACTTCCTTCCCCCCTTGGTCGAACCACTCACACCTCTCCTTCTCCTCTATTTTCTTCTTCTTCTACTCTTTTCTTGCTTCTTTTGCTCAAGGACGAGCAACCATTCTAATTTTGGTGTGGGAAAAGCTAAAAGCTTTTTGTTTTCCATAACCACTTGGCACCAAAGGCCGGAGAAACCTCTAGAAAGAGGAAAGGGAAGGCAATTACTTCCACCTCCGAGTCATGGGAGATGGAGAGATTCATCTCAAAGGTCCATCAAGACCACTTCTATGAAGTTGTGGCCAAGAAGAAGGTGATCCCTGAGGTCCCTTTCATGCTCAAAAAGAATGAGTATCCGGAGATCCGACATGAGATTCGAAAAAGAGGTTGGGAAGTTCTCACCAACCCTATTCAACAAGTCGGAATCTTAATGGTTCAAGAGTTCTATGCTAATGCATGGGTCACTAAAAACCATGATCAAAGTGTGAACCCGAACCCAAAGAATTGACTTACAATGGTTCGGGGGAAATACTTAGATTTCTATCCGGAAAATGTAAAGTTGGCATTCAACTTGCCAATGATGCAAGGAGATGCACGCCTCTACACTAGAAGGGTCAACTTTGATCAAAGGTTGGATCAAGTCCTCATGGACATATGTGTGGAAGGAGCTCAGTGGAAAAGAGACTCCAAAGGCGAGCCAGTTCAACTAAGAAGGCTTGACCTCAAACCCGTAGCTAGGGGATGGTTGGAGTTTATTCAACGCTCTATAATTCCTACTAGCAACCGGTCTGAAGTTACCATAGACCGGGCTATCATGATCCATAGCATCATGAATGGAGAGGAAGTAGAAGTTCATGAGGTTATATCCCTAGAACTCTATAAGGTGGCGGACAAGTCCTCTACTTTGGCAAGGTTAGCCTTCCCTCATCTCATTTGTCACCTCTGCAATTCAGCTAGAATTAACATAGAGGAAGACACCCTCATTGATGAGGACAAGCCCATCACTAAGAAAAGGATGGAGCAAGCAAGAGAGCCCACTCATGGACCTCAACAAGAGCATGAGGAAATTCCTCATCATGAAATCCCTGAGATGCCTCAAGGGATGCACTTTCTTCCACAAAATTATTGGGAGCAAATTAACACCTCCCTAGGAGAGTTAAGTTCCAACATGGGACAACTAAAGGTGGAACACCAAGAGCATTCCATCCTCCTTCATGAAATTAGAGAAAACCAAAGAGCCATGAGGGAGGAGCAACAAAGGTAAGGAAGAGATATTGAGGAGCTCAAGCACTCCATAAGATCTTCAAGAGGAAGAACCAGCCGCCATCACTAAGGTGGACCCGTTCTTTAATTTCCTTGTTCTTACTTTTCTGTTTTTTTTTTGAAAATTATGCTTTATGTTCTATCTATGTTTGTGTCTTATTACATGATCATTAGTGTCTAAATGTCTATGCCTTAAAGCTATGAATGTCTTATGAATCCTTTACCTTTCTTAAATGAAAAAAAAAATTGTTTTCTGAAAAAGAAAAAGAAGTACATGAATTTTGGATTTTAAAATAGTTTAATTATTTTGATGTGGTGGCAACACTTTTTTGTTTTTCTGAATGAATGCTTGAACAGTGCATATTTTTGAATTTGTTGTTTATGAATGTTAAAATTGTTGACTCTTGAAAGAATGATGAAAAAGGAGAAATGTTATTGATAATCTGAAAAATCATAAAATTGATTCTTGAAGCAAGAAAAAGCAGTGAATACAAAGCTTGCAGAATCAAAAAAAAAAGAGGCAAAAAAATAAAAGAAAAAGAAAAAGCAAGCAGAAAAAGCCAATAGCCCTTTAAACCAAAAGGCAAGGGTAAAAAGGATCCAAAGCTTTGAGTATTAATGGATAGGAGGGCCTAAAGGAATAACATCCTGGCATAAGCGGCTAAACCAAGCTGTCCCTAACCATGTGCTTGTGGCGTGAATGTGTCAAGTGAAAACTTGAGACTGAGCGGTTAAAGTCGTGGTCCAAAGCAAAAAGAATGTGCTTAAGAACTCTGGACACCTCTAATTGGGGACTCTAGCAAAGCTGAGTCACAATTTGAAATGGTTCACCCAGTTATGTGTCTGTGGCATTTATGTAACCGGTGGTAATACTGGAAAACAAAATGCTTAGGGTCACGGCCAAGACTCATAAAGTAGCTGTGTTCAAGAATCAACATACTGAACTAGGAGAATCAATAACACTATCTGAATTCTGAGTTCCTATAGATGCCAATCATTCTGAACTTCAAAGGATAAAGTGAGATGCCAAAACTGTTCAGAAGCAAAAAGCTACTAGCCCCGCTCATCTAATTAAAACTGATCTTCATAGATGTTTTCAGAATTCATTGTATATTCTCTTCTTTTTATCCTATTTTGTTTTTAGTTACTTGGGGACAAGCAACAATTTAAGTTTGGTGTTGTGATGAGCGGATAATTTATACGCTCTTTGGCATTGTTTTTAGTATGTTTTAGTTAGTTTTTATTATGTTTTTATTCAAAAATCACATTTCTGGACTTTACTATGAGTTTGTGTGTTTTTCTGTGATTTCAGGTATTTTCTGGCTGAAATTGAGGGACCTGAGCAAAAATCTGATTCAGAGGCTGAAAAAGGACACAGATGCTGTTGGATTCTGACCTCCTTTTACTCGAAGTGAATTTTCTGGAGCTACAAAAGTCCAATTGGTGCGCTCTCAATTGCGTTGGAAAGTAGACATCCTGGACTTTCCAGCAATATATAATAGTTTATTCTTTGCATGAGATTTGACGGCCCAAACCGGCATTCAAAGTCAGCATAAAAATTCTGGCGTAAAAACGCCCAAACTGGCACCAAAGCTAGCGTTTAACTCCAGTAATAGCCTAAGTACGAAAAAGCTTCAATGCTCAGCCCAAGCACACACCAAGTGAGCCTGGAAGTGGATTTCTGCATCATTTACTTATTTCTGTAAACCATAGGTTACTAGTTCATTATAAATAGGACCTCTTACTATTGTATTTTGATCTCTGGAACACATTATGTAGCTTTTACGTTCTGAGACCTCCATGGGAGGCTGGCCCATAATGTATACCAATACACTGTATATGGTGGCCCTCCTTATGGTTATAAACATCAACCACCATATGCTTATAAACCACCTCGTCAACATTGCCCTCAACTATCATACTCACAAGCCCCATCTTATCACCAAACACCTCTATATGATCCTAATCCATATCCACCACCACATCACCAACCTTATGTGCCTCAAGAACAACCATATGAACCATACTTAGAACCATTACTATTCTAATACAAATAATCCCAAAAACCTATTGAACCATCATCTTTATATACACCACCTCAATATTCCCACTCTTATGAACTACCTCCCATATATGAAGACTTTCTCCCACACTTTGAGTCCTCCTTTTTACCACAACCCTCCATAGATGATACTCTCTGCTCCTTTCTTTAAGAATAAAATGAGGCGAAAAAGGAAAAGCAAGAATCAATCGAACGTCAAAACACTATCATGGCTACCTTAGATGAAATCTTAACCCACTTAGCCTCACTACGTTCATACAATCAAGGAACTCCTGTTAATAAATGTGGAGAATCAACCAAAGAGCATAGTGTGAAAGAGAGCTTGGAGCTTTAAGAGAAAAAAGAAGAGCCAAAATGTGAATTACAACAAGTGAAAAAGGTTGAATGCATTGAATTTGAAGAAGTGGTTGAAGAGTTAAGAGGAGTTGAGCAAGGAGTGGATTCCAAGAATGAAGACATTTCCACTCTAACTAATGATCTTGTTGAGCTTGTTGAACCTTCCTCCACAAAGTGTGAAATTGATATTGAGGAGGACCGTGCACAACCTCCGAGACATGAATTGAGTAATGAGAAAGAATTAGAATAAGTTGGTGAGTAAGGAATAGAATTTGAGAAAGCTTGTCAAAAAGTGGAGGTTATCCAAGAAGAGAAAAAGGGAGTGGAGATCACATCGCTAAAGCTGTTGGAAGCCTCTCTTCCTAAGTCACCACCATTTTATGACATCATTTGTGTGGGTAAAAATCTTGTCCTTTAGTTTTATTGGTCCACTTGAATACAATTTACTAGAAATAGATGGTCAACTTAGAGCTCTTTATGGATTGAAGAGCAAGAGAGAGATGGTTAGTAGTTGGCAACGTAAATCAAAGCTCACTAGGTTTGAAACCTCAAGGTTGGAGTTCCGATAATGGTGCAATGCTCAATTCAATGGATCTCAGAGGATGATTTGGAATTCAAGGGAGAATTCTAAAGTCTTGTCACCCGGATGGAACCATGAGAATCAACTAGAAGACAAATGCAAAAACAAGATTTGGGATCCCAGAATACAAAGTGGGGATCAATTTTGGGAGCTCTTTACTTGTTTGAATGATTTTAAAAGCTTGGTACATGCTGCACGAAATTACAATCACACTTTTGCAACTCCGCACAACTAACCAGCAAGTGCACTGGGTCGTCCAAGTAATACCTTACGTGAGTAAGGGTCGAATCCCACGGAGAATGTTGGCTTGAAGCAATCTATAGTTATCTTGTAACTCTTAGTCAGGATATCAATTATAATTATCAGTTTGAATTGCGAAAAATAAAAGAGCATGAAATAAATACTTGTTATGCAGTAATGGAGAATATGTTGGAGTTTTGGAGATGCTTTGTCTTCTAAATCCCTACTTTCCTCCTGTCTTCTTCTTCACGCACACAAGGTTCCTCCTATGGCAAGCTGTATGTTGGTGGATCACCATTGTCAATGGCTACCATCCGTCCTCTCAGTGAAAATGGTCCAGGTGCGCTGTCACCGCACGGCTAATCATCTGTCGGTTCTCACTCATGCTGGAATAGGATCCATTGGTCCTTTTGCGTCTGTCACTATGCCCAACCCTTGTGAGTTTGAAACCCGTCGGAGTACAAAGTTCAGATCTAAAATGTCATGAGATGCAAAATAAATCTCTAAAAGTTGTTTAAATACTAAACTAGTAACCTAGGTTTACAGAAAATGAGTAAACTAAGATAGATAGTGTAGAAATCCACTTCTGGGGCCCACTTGGTGTGTGCTGGGACTGAGACTTGAGCTTTATACATGCCTAGGCTGTTTCCAGAGTTAAAAGCCAGGTTGTAACCTGTTTCTGGCGTTTAACTCCAACTTGTAACCTGTTTCTGGCGTTTAACGCCAGAATGCAACATGGAACTGGCGTTGAACGCCAGTTTACGTCGTTTATCCTTGAGTAAAGTATGGACTATTATATATTGCTAGAAAGCCCTGAATGTCTACTTTTCAACGCAATTGAGAGCGCACCATTTGGACTTCTGTAGCTCCAGAAAATCCATTTCGAGTACAGGGAGGTCAGAATCCAACAGCATCTGCAGTCCTTTTTCAGCCTGAATCAGATTTTTGCTCAGCTCCCTCAATTTCAATCAGAAAATATCTGAAATCACAGAAAAATGCACAAACTCATAGTAAAGTCCAGAAATATGAATTTTGCCTAGAAACTAATAAAAATATACTAAAAACTAACTAAAACATGCTAAAAACTACATGAAATTACCCCCAAAAAGCGTATAAAATATCCGCTCATCACAACACCAAACTTAAACTGTTGCTTGCCCCCAAGCAACCAGACAAATAAAATAGGATAAAAAAGAAATTAAAAAGCAATAATATCTCAGAGTTTTAAGTGAAGCTCAGATTCTAATTAGATGAGCGGGACTAGTAGCTTTTTGTTTCCGAACAGTTTTGGCATCTCACTTTATCCTTTGAAATTCAGAATGATTGGCATCCATAGGAACTCAGAATTCAGATAGTATTATTGATTCTCCTAGTTTAGTATGTTGATTCTTGAACACAGCTACTTTATGAGTCTTGGCCGTAGCCCTAAGCACTTTGTTTTCCAGTATTACCACCGGATACATAAATGTCACAGACACATAACTGGGTGAATCTTTTTAGATTGTGACTTAGCTTTGCTAAAGCCCCTAATTAGAGATGTCCAGAGTTCTTAAGCACACTCTGTTTTTGCTTTGGACCTCGACTTTAACCACTCAGTCTCAAGTTTTCACTTGACACCCTCACGCCACAAGCACATGGTTAGGGACAGCTTAGTTTAGCAGCTTAGGCCAGGATTTTATTCCTTTTAGACCCTCCTATCCATTAATGCTCAAAGCCTTGGATCCCTTTTTTTTTACCCTTGCCTTTTGGTTTTAAGGGCTACTGGCTTTTTCTACTGCTCCTTCTTCTTCCCCTTTTTTTTTGCTGCTTTTTCTTGCTTCAAGAATTAATTTCATGATTTTTCAGATCATCAATAACATCTCTCTTGTTCATCATTCTTTCAGGAGCTAACAATTTTAACATTCATAAAATTTAATATAAAAAATATGCACTGTTCAGGCATTCATTCAGAAGACAAAAATCATTGCCACCACATATAGATAATTAGAATTTTCCTTATTAAGAACTCGAAAAAATATTGCCTCCTTATAATAAAAATCTGCTATTTTATTCATGTTTGATGATGATGAGAAAAATAAATTATAGCTTAATTGGAGATAAAATCAAAATAGAGATTACTACTACTCATATATAACTTCTAAGGTAAATTTCTAATAAGAACAATTATCACAGAGTTAAGGCTAAGATTAGAACTCAACAACCTTGAATTTGGGAGGTGGATGCCTCTTTAGTCTGTGGAGTGCTTGGCCCTTCAAGAGATAGCTTCTGGCGCTTCAATTCCTTCAGTTCACGCCCTTGCTCTTCTTGTTCTCTGAGCAGTTTGCACAGTATGCTGTTTTGATTTTGCTGTTCTTCCTTCATCAATTTGAGGGATTTCCGGGAGGAACTCCTGTGCTCTCCTCTTGATGGGTTCGTCCTGCACTTGTTGTCCTTCCATAGACTTTTTGGTGATTGGTAGCTCAACTGGGATATACTCATCTACTCCCATTTTTATACCAGCATCTTTACATAACAGAGAGACCAAGCTTGGATAAGCCAATCTGGCATCTTTGGAGTTCTTGTTTGCAATCTTGTAAGGCTCACAAGCAATCAGCTGATGAACTTCCACTTCTTTTTCCACCATAATGCAATGAATCATCACTGCTCTTCTGATGGTGACCTCAGAGCGGTTGCTAGTGGGCAATATAGAGCGTTCAATGAAGTCCAGCCAGCCTCTGGCCACTGGTTTGAGATCTCCTCTTTTGAGTTGGTTCGGGGCACCCTTTGTGTTGGTTGTCCATTTAGCTCCAGGGAGACATATGTCCTCTAGGATTTTGTCCAAGTTCAGGTTTGATCTCATCATTCTCCTATTAAAGGAGTCTGGGTCATCTTGCAGTTGAGACAGCTTGAAGATCTCCCTTATTTTGTCAGGGTGGGTGTGAACAATCTTCCCTCTGACCAGAGTTCTATAGTCATAGAATACGATTCCTGCTATTCTCTGCCTGTCTGTCTGCCACAGATTTACGTAGAATTCCTGAACCATGTTGCTTCCCACCTTTGTTTCAGGATTAGCTAGGACTTCCCAGCTCCTGTTTCGAATTTGCTCTTGGATCTCCGGATATTCGTCTTCTTTCAGATCGAATTTAACTTCCGGGATCACTGACCTTAGACCCATTATTTTGTAGTAATGGTCTGAATGTTCTTTATTTAAGAACTTCCCTTGATTCCAAAGTGGTTTTGGAATATTCTCTTTCTTGCCTCTTGAGTTGGTTTGTTTTCCCTTAGGAGCCATGATCTTAGTGGGTATTGGCTTAGTGATCACGGATAACCACACCAAACTTAGAGGTTTGTTTGTCCTCAAGCAAAGAAAAAGAAAGGAGAGGGATAGAGGGAGAGCCAAGTTCGAATTGTGGGAGAGAGGGGGAGGCCGAACCAGGATTTAAAGGGAAGGGGGTGGGTTTCGAAAATTGTTTGAAAAAGATATGATAGAAAAAGTGATTTGGAAAAGATAAGTATGATAGGAAAAGATGTAATTTAAAATTGAAAAGATATGAAAGATATTTGAAAAAGATAAATCTGAATTTTGAAAAAAGATGTTCTGAAGTTTTGAAAAAGATATTGATGAGTTGAAAAGATTTTAGAAGAAAATGAGATAGAATTGTTTTGAAAAGGATTTGAAAATAATTTGAAGAGGGTAAAAAAAAGGGTTTATGAATTAAGATACATTTGATATCTTTTGAAAAAGGATTTGAAAAATTAGGATTTGTAACATGTTTGTGCAAGAAATCATGAATTGAAACATAAAAAATGGAAAAAATTTGGATTGAAAACAAAATTGTCTACTCCCCACAATCTTGGCATTAAACGCCCAACTGCTGCATGTTTTGGGCGTTCAATGCCCACTTGGTGCTTGGTCTGGGCGTTTAACGCCCAGCTGTTGCTTCCAGCTGGCGTTAAACGCCAGAAACTCCTTTGTCATTGGGCATTTTTCTGAACGCCCAGGATGCTGTAAATCTGGTGTTAAACGCCCAGAAGCTGCTTCTTTCTGGCGTTTAATGCCCAGATGGCTATCTCTACTGGCGTTTTCTTGCCAGTTAGCTCCTTTTTTTCTGTTTTGTTCTCTGAATCCTTCTGTAGCCCTGTGAACTTATGCAATTGATTCTTTACCTTGTTAATATTGAACTTATATGCTTTAAAAATAAATAGAATGAAGAATAGAATAAAAAAAAATGATAGAAAGAGTTTTGCTAATGGCTGGGTTGCCTCCCAGCAAGTGCTTCTTTATTGTCTTTAGTTGGACCTTGCTGAGCTTTTTAATCTAGCCTCAGCCTTGAGCATTTTTGCTCAACATTGCCTTCAAGATAATGTTTGATTCTCTGTCCATTAACAATGAACTTCTTATTAGAATCAATGTCTTGAAGCTCCACATAGCCATATGGTGACACACTTGTAATCACATATGGTCTCCTCCACCGGGATTTCAGTTTCCCGGGAAATAGCCTGAGCCTAGAGTTAAATAGCAAAACCTTCTGTCCTGGTTCAAAGACTCTAGATGACAGCTTTCTGTCATGCTACCTTTTTGCTTTCTCTTTGTAAAGCTTGGCATTTTCGAAAGCAGTGAGTCTGAATTCCTCTAGCTCATTCAGCTGGAGCAATCTTTTTTCTCTAGCTGATTTGGCATCAAAGTTTAGGAATCTGGTTGCCCAGTAGGCTTTGTATTCCAGTTTCACGGGCAGATGACAGGCCTTACCATACACAAGCTGGTATGGAGAGGTCCCTATAGGAGTCTTGAATGCTGTTCTGTAGGCCCACAAAGCATCATCCAAGCTTCTTGCCCAATCCTTTCTATGGGTACTTACAGTCCATTCCAGAATTCTTTTCAGTTCTCTGTTAGAGACTTCAGCTTGCCCATTTGTCTGTGGATGATATGGAGTTGCCACTTTGTGGCTAATTCTATACCGAACCATGGCAGAGTAAAGCTGTTTGTTGCAGAAGTGGGTGCTCCCATCACTGATTAGCACTCTAGGGACACCAAATCTGCTGAAGATATGTTTCTGGAGGAACTTCAACACTGTCTTAGTATCATTAGTGGGTGTGGCAACAGCCTCTACCCATTTGGATACATAATCAACTGCCACCAGAATATAAGTGTTTGAGTATGATGGTGGGAAAGGCCCCATGAAGTCAATACCCCATACATCAAATAACTCAATCTTCAAGATCCCTTGTTGAGGCATGGCGTAACCATGAGGCAGATTACCAGCCCTCTGGCAACTGTCACAGTTACGTACAAACTCCCGGGAATCTTTATAAAGGGTGGGCCAGTAGAAACCACATTGGAGGACCTTGGTGGCTGTTCGCTCACCTCCGAAATGACCTCCATACTGTGACCCATGGCAATGCCATAAGATCTTCTGTGCTTCTTCTCTGGGCACACACCTACGAATTATTCCGTCTGTACATCTCTTAAAGAGATAGGGTTCATCCCACAAGTAGTACTTTGCATCAGTAATTAATTTTTTCTTTTGTTGCCTGTTGTACTCCTTGGGTATGAACCTTGCAGCTTTATAATTTGCTATGTCTGCAAACCATGGTATTTCCTGAAATGGCGAACAAGTGCTCATCCGGAAAGGTTTCAGAGATCTCAATAGAGGGGAAGAACGCCCCTTCTACTGGTTCTATTCGAGACAGGTGATCAGCCACTTGGTTTTCTGTCCCTTTTCTGTCTCTTATTTCTATGTTAAACTCTTGCAGAAGCAACACCCATCTTATGAGCCTGGGTTTTGAATCCTGTTTGTAAGTAGATATTTAAGAGCAGCATGGTCAATGTACACAATCACTTTTGATCCTACTAAGTATGATATAAACTTGTCAATGGCATAAATCACTGCAAGCAATTCTTTTTCTATGGTTGTGTAATTTTTCTGGGTGTCATTTAAAACACGGCTAGCATAATAAATGACATGCAGAAGCTTGTCATGCCTTTGCCCCAATACTGCACCAATGGCATGATCACTGGCATCACACATCAATTCGAATGGTAATGTCCAGTTTGGTGCAGAAATAACTGGTGTTGTGACCAGCTTAGCTTTCAGAGTTTCAAACACCTGCAGACACTCTGTGTCAAACACAAATGGCGTGTCAGCAGCTAGTAGGGCAGGTGCATTACACAGCCCAAATGGCATTCTTCTGTAGGCAAATACTCCAGATGGACATGTAAATGCAGTTTTCTCTTGATCCTGGGGATCTACTGCAATTTGGTTGTAACCTGAATAGCCGTCCAAAAAGCAGTAAAACTCATGACCTGCTAGTCTCTCCAGCATTTGGTCTATGAATGGTAAAGGAAAATGATCCTTTCTGGTGGCTGTATTGAGCCTTCTGTAGTCAATACACATGCGCCATCCTGTAACTGTTCTTGTAGGAACCAGTTCATTTTTTTCATTATGAACCACTGTCATGCCTCCTTTTTTGGGGACGACTTGAACAGGGCTCACCCAGGGGTTATCAGAAATAGGATAGATAATCCCAGCCTCTAGTAGCTTAGTGACCTCTTTCTGCACCACTTCCTTAATGGCTGGATTTAACCGCCTCTATGGTTGAACCACTGGCTTAGCATCATCCTCCAATAGGATCTTGTGCATGCATCTAGCTGGGCCCTTAAGGTCACTTATGGACAACCCAAGGGCTGTCTTGTGTGTCCTTAGCACTTGAAGTAGTGCTTCCTCTTCCTGTGAATTCAGAGCAGAGCTTATGATCACTGGAAAAGTGTCACCTTCTCCCAGAAATGCATATTTCAGGGATGGTGGTAATGGTTTGAGCTCGGGTTTAGGAGGTTTTTCCTTTTCCTGAGGAATTTCCAGAGGCTCTTTCAATTCCTCTGAATCCTCCAGATCAGGCTGAACATCTTTAAAGATGTCTTCCAGCTCTGATTCAAGACTCGCAGCCATGTTGATCTCCTCTACTAAAGAGTCAATAAGATCAACTTTCATGCAGTCTTTTGGTGTGTCTGGATGCTGCATGGCTTTGACAGCATTCAACTTAAACTCATCCTCATTGACTCTCAGGGTTACTTCCCCCTTTTGGACATCAATGAGAGTTCGTCCAGTTGCTAGGAAAGGTCTTCCTAAAATGAGAGTAGCACTCTTGTGCTCCTCTATTTCCAACACTACAAAGTCAGTGGGGAAGGCGAATGGCCCAACCTTGACAATTATGTCTTCAATCACGCCTGATGGGTATTTAATGGAGCCATCAGCAAGTTGGAGACATATCCGGGTTGGTTTGACTTCTTCAGTCAAATGAAGCTTTCTGATAGTGGATGCAGGTATTAGGTTGATACTTGCCCCAAGATCACATAAAGCTGTCTTGGTGCAATTACCCTCTAATGTGCATGGTATCATGAAGCTCCTGGGATCTTTAAACTTTTCTGGGAAGCTTTTCAGAATGACTGCACTGCATTCTTCAGTGAGGAGAACTCTTTTTGTTTCTCTCCAATCCTTTTTATGACTCAAGATCTCTTTCATGAACTTGGCATAAGAAGGTATTTGCTCAAGTGCCTCTGCAAACGGAATCTTTATCTCAAGAGTCCTGAGATAGTCTGCAAAGCGAGCAAATTGCTTATCCTGCTCCTCTTGGCAGAGTTTTTGAGGATAAGGCATCTTGGCTTTGTATTCCTCAACCTTGGTTGCTGCAGGTTTATTCCCTACAAAGGTGGTTGGGGAAGCCTTTTTAAAGGGGTTGTTATTAGCACTTGTGTGTGTCTGATCCCTCACTGGCGTTTGAATGCCAGGGGTGGAAGCTAGATTGGCGTTGGACGCCAACTCCTTACCTGTTCCAGGCGTTTGAACGCCAGAACTGAGCTTCCTTTGGGCGTTTAACGCCAACTCCTTGCTTTTTTGTGGCGTTTGAACGCCAGAACTGAGCATGGGTTGGGCGTTTAACGCTAGCTCTCTATCCTTTTCTGGCGTTTGAGCGCCGGAATTATTCCTCTCTGGGCTCTTACTGTCCTCAGAGGGATTTTGGATGATATTTTGCTCATCCTCTGTCAGTTGTTCTTTCCTTGGCTTTCTGCTGTTCTGAAGCGAGGTATTTAATATTTTCCCACTTCTTAATTGAACTGTCTGGCACTCTTCTGTTATCTGCTTTGATAACTGCTGTTTTGTCTGATTCAATTGTGCCTCTATATTTTTATTAGCATTTTTAGTGTCTTGTAGCATCTCCTTGAATTCTGCTAGCTGTTTTGTTAGAAGGCACAATTGTTGATTGAGTTCAGCAACTTGTTCTGGAGGACCAAGTTCAGTAGACACTGCTTTGGCTTTTTCTTTTATGGAGGACTCATTACTTATGTACAGATGCTGGTTTCTGGCAACTATATCAATAAGCTCTTGAGCCTCTTCAATAGTTTTCCTCATGTGTATAGATCCACCAGCTGAGTGGTCTAGGGAGATCTGAGCTCCTTCTGTAAGCCCATAGTAGAAGATGTCTAACTGCACCCACTCTGAAAATATTTCAGAGGGACATTTCCTTAGCATCCCTCTGTACCTTTCCCAGGCATTATAAAGGGGATCATCATCCTCTTGTTTAAAGCCTTGGATATCCAGCCTTAGCTGTGTCATCCTTTTTGGAGGGAAATATTGACTCAGGAATTTGTCTGATAACTGTTTCTATGTCCTTATGCTTGCTGTGGGTTGGTTATTTAACCACCTTTTGGCTTGATCTTTTACAGCAAACGGAAACAGTAACAGCCTGTATACATCCTGATCCACCTCCTTGTCACGTACTGTGTCAGCAATTTGCAAGAATTGTGCCAGAAACTCAGTAAGTTCTTCCTGTGAAAGACCGAAATACTGGCAGTTTTGCTGCACCATGACAATGAGCTGAGAATTTAGCTCAAAATTGCTTGCTTTGATGGAGGGTATACAGATACTACTC
The DNA here is from genome assembly GCF_000816755.2 of Arachis ipaensis. NCBI lineage: Eukaryota > Viridiplantae > Streptophyta > Magnoliopsida > Fabales > Fabaceae > Arachis > Arachis ipaensis. The sequence goes on along the minus strand of NC_029786.2, from coordinate 81,152,527 downwards.
CCATATGCAGCAGTAGTGGGGTTAGCATATGACCCCAGAGTCCTTCTGGACTGTTCATTTCCGCTTATATCCATGACGGAGAAAGGGAGATGATGTGAATTGCAAGTAGAATATATTTTTATTTTTTTTTTTTTAGAAAACGGAAATTAAAAAATAAAATAGAATAAAATGAAAAATGGGTGAGGATTTTTGAAAAATGAAGAAAGAGAAAAAGTGGTTAGGAGGTTTTAAAAAGGATATGATTTTGAAAAAGATATGATTTTTTAAAACTTGACAACTAAGATATGATAAGATAATATTTTGAAATTGAATTTCGAAATATTTGCTTAAAAATAGTAAAAAAAAAAGATATTTTTTTATTTTTGAATTTTATGATGAAAGAGAAAACACACAAAAGACACACAACTTAAAATTTTTAGATCTAATGCTCCTTATTTTCAAAAATTTTGGAGGAAAAACACCAAGGAACACCAAACTTAAAAATTTTAAGATCAAAACACAATAGAAACAAGCGTGTTTGAATGGAAAACAGAAGTAATTGCATTAATTCATCGAGACACAGCAGAGCTCCTCACCCCCAACAATGGTGTTTAGAGACTCATGCCGTCAAAGAGTACAAAGTTCAGATCTAAAATATCATGAGATGCAAAATAAATCTCTAAAAGTTGTTTAAATATTAAACTAGTAACCTAGGTTTACAGAAAATGAGTAAACTAAGATAGATAGTGCAGAAATCCACTTCTGGGGCCCACTTGGTGTGTGCTGGGACTGAGACTTGAGCTTTATACGTGCCTAGGCTGTTTCCAGAGTTAAACGCCAGGTTGTAACCTGTTTCTGGCGTTTAACTCTAACTTGTAACCTGTTTCTGGCGTTTAACGCCAGAATGCAACATGGAACTGGCGTTGAACGCCAGTTTACGTCATTTATCCTTGAGCAAAGTATGGACTATTATATATTGCTAGAAAGCCCTGGATGTCTACTTTCCAACGCAATTGAGAGCGCACCATTTGGACTCCTGTAGCTCCAGAAAATCTATTTCGAGTACAGGGAGGTCAGAATCCAACAGCATCTGCAGTCCTTTTTCAGCCTGAATCAGATTTTTGCTCAGCTCCCTCAATTTCAGTCAGAAAATACCTAAAATCACAGAAAAATACACAAACTCATAGTAAAGTCCAGAAATATAAATTTTGCCTAGAAACTAATAAAAATATACTAAAAACTAACTAAAACATGCTAAAAACTACATGAAATTACCCCCAAAAAACGTATAAAATATCCGCTCATCAGTGCACTTAATTGAAAATTTTGGAGATCATTTGAAGTCCAAGCATTGGTGGAGGTTTAAAGATGAATTCAAGTATAAGCCTCCATGACAAGAGCTCACCAAATGTCCAACTTAAGGACTTTAAATAAAAGTGTTAGGTGGGAGATACCCTACCATGATAAAATCTTCTAGTTTTTCCTCTTTGTATATAGTTCTTTATGAGTTTTCCATTTCTTCTTAACTGAATTTCTTGAATTTGCTTTTTAGAATTAAGGTTTGGATGTGTTTGATAGGTTGTTTGTTATGTGCTTACAAGGTTTAATTAACGAAAAGGAGCCAAAATTGCTGTTTGCAATCATGTGTACGCATAACCCATACGTACGCATCGTTCTCCAAAACTTGTCATATCATGCGTAAGCATGGAGCATGCGCACGCACGAACATCTTCCCGAATCAAATTTAATTCGTGCACATTTTTTTATGCGCATGCATAGCGAAAAAAGAGGCCAAGTCGTGCGTATGCATGGGAGATGTGTACGCACGATGTCCTTCCCGAACTATCACGTTTTCGTGCATATAGACCATGTGTACGCATCATCAATTCAACTTATCACTTCATGCGTACACACTCCAGATGCGTACGCACGATGCCTGTCCAGAACTAAAATAATTTTGTGTATACACCATACGTACGCATGACAGATGCGTACACACAACCTCCAATTATCCCAGATCGTGCATACGCATCTTCTACGCGTACGCACGAATTCAAAAATGAACCCCTTCTTGTGTGAGCCCTAACTCGCACTTACCAATCCCCATTCCTTCTCTTTCCTGTTCGTACAAAGCCCTCATTCCTCCTTCTTCTCTTCATAACCACCATAACTCACCGTCGACACAACAATCCTCTTTTACGTGAATTAAGGAGGGAGAATTCATATAAATTAATTAAAAAAGGAGGGGAGTCCCTCTTCAAAAAAAACTTTCACATTCCAATAAATACTTGATGTGGTAAATTAATTAAAAAATTAAATTAAAATAATATTACATACCGGTATATTAATTAATTGTATGTATATATATTATATATTATATATACATTATATGTTCACGTTGGTAGTATAAGTATATAACTATGTACATAT